>NC_069693.1:53148972-53461160 GCF_023699985.2 Odocoileus virginianus
TGGCTCAGTGGTAAAGAATCCGCCTGCAATGCAGGAGACCCAGGTTCGATTCCTGGGTTGGGAAGATCCCCTGAGGAGGGCATGGTAAGCCACTCCAGTATTCTTGCCTGGAGAATCCCATTGACAGAGGAGTCTAGTGGGCTACAGTCCATGGGGTCGCACAGAGTTGGACATGACTGAAGCGACTTGCACAGCACATCCATTAGTAGGACTGATGCTGAAGCTCCAATACTTTGGCCACCTGATGCAAAGAGCTGACTCATTGGAAAGACCCTGATGCTGGGAAAGATTGAAAGTGGGAGGAGAAGGGGACGACAGAGGATGAGATGGTTGGATGGCATCACTGACTCAATGGACATGAGTTTGAGCAAACTCTGGGAGATGGCAAAGACAGAGGAGCCTGGCGTGCTGTGGTCTATGGGGTTGCAAAGAGTCAGACACGGCTAAGCAACTGAACAACAGCAGCAACAACAATTCTCTTTGGAATGGTAGCCTTCATTTCTCAAACCTGCACCAGCTCACATAAGAAAGCCACCCAGCACGATCAGGAGGTACCAAGGGGAAGCCAGGGGGACGCCGCAGTCTTGGTAGACTCATAAGCAGCGTGTCCACAGGTCGAGAGAGGGAGCGGGCTCTTTGTTCGCCGGCCACCACTTTCTTGTGGCTGCTCCCCTGATAAAGACCAGAGCCCCTCTCGGGCATCCCTCTCCTCACAGCTGCCTTCTTGGGGTCCTTGTGCTGCCCCTCCCCTTAGCCCTTCAAGTTGGGGGTTAAGGCCCCTTCTCAGCCCCGGTTCCTGCCTCTGTGGCCAACCCTGGGGCCCCACATCTCAGTGACAAGTCCCTCCGCCTTCTGTTACCCAGTTCGAGCACGCGTCTGCTCCTCCGACTGCAGGGCTGGTGGGGGCCAGGACAAGGGACTTCGCAGTGGTTGGAGGTGGGTGGTTCTTCTAGGCACGTACAAGGGGAGCTTTGAGAATATGTGCTGCCGAAGTGAGCACCAAGGGAAGCTTTGAGATGAGGACGACGGTGACCGAAACTGTGGTCATTATCAGCGTCATCGTCTGCAGGCCTGCTGGGTGCCTGACCGGAGGAGGCCAGGGCGGTGCAGTGCTCACCTCATTCCCCACGCGCGACCTCAGTGCAAGTCTAAGGCGGTCTAGCTGTTAAATGGCCAGGTCAGAGTTTGACACAGTTCGATCCCTGAGTTGGGAAGATCCCCTCGAGAAGGCAAAGGCTACCTACTCCAGTATTCTGGCCTGGAGAATGCCATGGACTGTATCCATGGAGTTGCAAAGAGTCGGACACGACTTAGTGAATTTCACTTCACTTCACTGTGCACTTGCATCTCTGCCCATGCAGACCAGCCTCTTGTGCGTGACAAGGACAGGTTGGTGAGGCTGAGACATGGGGCTTACGTCCCCAGTTCTCTTGAGGGGAGTCATAAGGAAGGTGGGGTGCCCTCCTCACCCTAGCCAGCAGGATAGCTCTTTGCTTCTCTGGAGACCACCCCACATGGTTCACTGAAAGTCTTCTCCACGTGCATCCTGAAATGCCTTCAGAATCCTCGGGGCTCACGGCTGCCCGGCTCTCACCAGGCGCACCTCTGGGCCCCGAGCCCTGGCCAGCTGCCGGCTCTGAGCGGGGCCCCCTGTTCCTGGGAGAGTGATGACAACGGGCCTGCGGACACTGACACTATGTCCTTGTGGTCCTGGCCCCGTGTGGCTGTAGGAGAAGGTCCGGCCTCAGGCCTCTGACCAGGAAGGCGTGTGTGCTGGGAGAGCCGGCTGCGAGACAGGATTCAGGGGAAGGGAGGGGCTCTCTATCCTACGGCGATAAAATGTGTGGTGTTCTGTACTGTTTCCTTTGCATGTTCATTATTGAATTTGGGGGGGAAAAAATAGAACATTTTAGGGAAGAGTGGAAAAAAGCACTCCTTGACCTTCATTTGGAAATGACTCTTCTTTAACGGAGTCTAGGAATTTTTTCTCTACTGGTATAGAAATACATATACACATACTTCTCTTTATTATGAAAGTGTCCATGAACCCTAGTTCTGGAATCAGTTGAGAATTCATTAGAAATGCTGGCTCGTGGGCCTCACCCCAGATCCAGCAAATGAGAATGTGCATTTTAGCAAGACCTCCAGGTCATCTGAGGGCATGGGGATTACCTGGCCGAATGGGACTTGATGGTGTGAATGTACCATGAATCATTTCATTAATCCCCTTCTAGTTCAAAATTAGGCTCCATCTAAAAGTTCATGATTATATGCTGCAGTGTGGTGAAACATGCTGCAAAATACCCTTTTGCAACCATCTTTGAGCAAATGGTAATGACAGTTCTCATTGTTAGTGCTGTCACATGTTGGGGGCTAGGGATGTGTCCAGCCCTGTGTGAATGCTTTACGAGAATCATCTCACCCATCCTGGTGGTCTGTGAAGATGGGATGATGAAAGGATTTCAAATAATGACATTTCTGCTGCACAGTACGGTAATGGCGATAGCGCTCATGGACGCTCTCTCTGTCCTAGAGGTGACAGTAACTGCTTCACTTTTTCTTTTCATTTAAACCTCAATCGTCATAAACAAGCATTATTATTAACCTTCTTAAAAACTGAGCTCAAGCAAGGCTCAGAGGTTAAGTCTCTTGTCCGAGGTCACCTATCAAGGCCGCAGCAGAATCCCAGTCCAGGCCCAGTTCTGTCCAGTCTCACTGCCACGTTCTCCACGTCAGGCGTGAGGAAGAGTGCGATCATTGCTTCTGCTTCTTCAGAGTGTCCTCAGGACCGCTTCTCCGGATCAGCGCTGGGCTCTCAAGCTGGCTTCATGGGTAAATACGCAGAGGGGCTTCTCAGCACTGCCTCCTGCGGTGGGCTCAGCGGAACAGGGTTGTGTTTTTCCCTCATCCCCGCCTAACACAGCTGAGCCGCAGACCCCGGGATCCTCAGACGTTCGCACTCTCCGACCTCGTGGCAAACATCCCAGGACTTTGCAGAGAACAATGGGCACTGAACTGCAGGTGACCCAGCCTGCTAATCGCTGCCTGATTGCCAGCTAATCAGTGCCGCTTTGGGACACTGAATCCCAAATCCCTTTGGACTGGGCTGGGCCCTGGCAAGCAGTCACCTGGTTCAGGTGCCAGGGGCGAGGCAGGGGCACATGTGTTCCAGTGCAGAGCGGTCAAAGGCCACTTTCAGGGGAGCGGTCACAGGGTCCATCTCTCCCTTACTGGTCCTAGATGACTACGGCCTTGTCCACAGCGTGGAAGCGAATAGAGGCGGAGAAGTTCGGGGCAGCCTGTGGAGGAAAAGCTAAGTAACACTTGCAGGCATACAGAAAATCAAAGCCTCTCACTCTCAGAAACCCTGCAGAGGAGGCCTCAGAAGTGCCTCCAGAGGAGGGTGTACGGACAGCAGCCACCAGCACCCTCGTATCTACCGCCACTTGGAGACGCCGTGGTCACTAACACTGTGACCACCACCACCACAGCCTCTGCCACCGTCAGGACCAGTCCCCCTTCACCATCATTATCACTGGCAAGGTGACCACCCCCTCCATCATCAGTACTGTCATCATGTCACCCTATCACCTCCACCACTATTTCCAGCGTTACCATCACCACCCCGGCTGTCATCACCACCATCACCACCCCCACCATCTCCACCACCATCACCCCCATCACCACCACCATCTCCACCACCATCACCCCCATCACCACCACCATCACCACCACCATCACCCCCATTACCACCACCATCACCCCCATCACCACCACCACCATCACCCACATCACCACTACCACCATCTCCACCACCATCACCACCACCACCACCACCATCACCCACATCACCACCACCATCACCATCACCCCCATCACCACCATCTCCACCACCATCACCCCCATCACCACCACCATCTCCACCACCATCACCCACATCACCACCACCATCACCATCACCCCCATCACCACCATCTCCACCATCATCACCCCCATCACCACCACCATCTCCACCACCATCACCTCCACCACCACCATCACCACTACCACCACCAGCAGTATAACCATCACCTCCAACACCACCATCACCCCCATCTCCACCACCATCACCCCCATCACCACCAGCAGTATCACCTCCACCATCACCATCACCACCAGCACCACCACCACCATCACCTCCACTACCACCACCAGCACCACTACCATCATCTCCACCACCATCACCCCCATTACCACCAGCACCATCATCTCCACCACCACCACCATCACCCCCATCTCCACCACCATCACCTCCAACACCACCATCACCCCCATCTCCACCACCATCACCTCCAACACCACCATCACCCCCATCTCCACCACCATCACCCCCATCACCACCAGCAGTATCACCTCCACCAGCACCATCACCACCATCACCACCACCACCATCACCTCCACTACCACCACCAGCACCACTACCATCATCTCCACCACCGTCACCCCCATCACCACCAGCAGTATCACCTCCACCATCACCTCCACCACCAGCACCATCACCTCCACCACCATCACCATCACACCCTCCACCACCAGCACCATCACCTCCACCACCTCCATCACCATCACCTCCACCATCACCACCACCACTACCAGCACCATCACCTCCACCACTGCCAGCACCATCACCTCCACCACTGCCATCACCATCACCTCCACCACCACCACTAGCACCCCCATCACCACCACCACCACCACCTCCACCACCACCACCTCTATGACCACCGTCTCCATCACCACCAGCAGGGTCACCATAACTGTCACTGCTGTTGTCACCATGCCTACCGCCACTTCTACAACCATCACCACTGCTATTATCACCACAAACACCATCCTCAGCTGCACCGCCACCACCAGTGCTTTGACCACCTCCGTCTCCACCACCATCACCGCTGTAGCCGCCAGAACATCGCCACTATGGCTGCTGCTGCTGCCGCCGCCCACACTCCCATTTCCTAGGAAAGCAACTTCGAATAGTGTTTTTTTTTAAAAGCGCTGGTTTGAAAGTCAGACATATTTAGGATCTCTGCCATGAAGTACTATATATTTGAGTTTTGATACTTAATTGAGGTTTGAAACTCAGTTTTGCCAAAGGGAAAAACTGAGATGGTCATCTAACCAGCTCATAGGACTGTGGCTCCTGCAGACCATTTCCTCCATGTTTGACACAAGAACTTCATGGAAGGTCACTATCATGATTATGATCATCACTCTGCCCGGCTTCCGTTCAGTGCACAGCTTCTCCGTCAGCATCTCTGCTTGAAGATGGATGGGGAGGCAACAGCTTATCCCTTCATCCCTGGTATCACCGGGCCCTCTAGGGTGCCTGATATCCCTCAAAAGCACAGGTCTGTGTTGAAGGCAGTTCCAGGGTGGAATCAGCCATTTGGGTTTGAATCTGCACCTTCTTTGTAAATACCATCTGATCTTAAGGATCTCTCTAACCTCCCAGAGACTCCCTGACTCTTCTGAAAAAATGGAGAAAGAGCATTTCTTCCTTGAAGGCTTGCAAGCAGGTTACATGAGATAAGATAAGGGAAACCCCACCAGATCCCAGGCGTAGAGGAGGCATTCAATACACAGGGTTGACTTTGTTTGCCTGATATTTTAGCTTCGAAGAAAGAATGAAATCAGGATGTGGAAAACGCACGCTTTGTGCTCCACAGCTTCCCAATGGGGAGGATAAGACTGAGTCTTCCTCTCCCTCCTCATGGGGTAGCTGAGCCCTACACTCTGACCAGTTCCCCGGCCATACTGCTAAGGTCTAATAAAAGGTTACCTTTGCCCGAGTGCTTCAGTTCTAGGAAGCTGTTCAATGTTTGACTATATTTCTCCAAACTCACTTAAAAACAGTTCATCGGGTTAGTCTGGTTGAATTATTGCTCCTTGGGAGTTGTCCAAACCCTGAGTTTCCTTCACAGAGAGCTGGATTCTGTGCCATTCTTGGAATTCAGCTCCTGGCCCCTCTCTGTGACCCCTGGTCGCAAACACAGTGTAAATAACCTGCCGTCTCCTGCACCACGAGCGAACTCCCTGCCTCCTGCTTGCAGAATGGAATCTGTCCTCCCAGGCTCCCCAGAACAAGAGTGCTAGGCGAGCTCGTCCACGGCCCTCCTCCACTTCTAGAGCCGCCAGGCACTGGCAGATCAACAGTGCACGTTCATAGTGCTTAAAAATATTCAGTATATGCCTGATCAGAGGAAGAAGGGGAAAAAAATCTCATTCCATCCAATCAGAGTTGGTTCCCCCGTAGCCCGTCTGAAGTCGACTCCATGTGCTCCGTGAAGCTCAGCAGGTTCCCTCCGTGATATTGGGAGGGCTGCATGTGGAAGGGCGGGGGGTGCCAGCGATGAGTGACGACCCCGCAGAGATGAACAGGTCAGGGTTCCCTTTGGCAAACCTAGCACCTGGCTTAGGGCGACCCAGGAATCTCCCCACTGACGTTAGGACAGGTAGACTGCCTGCCAGTCAAGTAACACTTCATGTTCAGGGTTTTCCTCCCTGCAGAATCCCCAGTTCAGCCCCCAAGTGGGAGAGTAAGGACGAGGGAAAGAAACCGAGTGGCTGACAGTCCACAGATCCCATTCGGAATAGTTCCACCCCCTACTCTCCAGTCCAGAGTCTTCTGACGGGATGAACCACCCCTCCTGAGTTCCCATCGACCTGTTGACAGAATCAGATACTTCCTTTGGGCCAGTGGCCGTGTGGCGTGCTCTATTGCTGTCTGAGCCCCAGCAACCCTGACTGTGTTTTCCTTATATTTCACTCAGTGCCACATTTTTAAGGACTTCACCTAGTGCCAATCGGCAATCCACCAAATTTCTGCCAACTGTTGCCGATATAGTACTCCATAATGCACCCCACTGTCTTGCTACACCCCCCATTTCCTCGACTGTGGATCCCACGGTGCCGCCCTTGCCCAGGAACCACAGGTACCCAGGACGTCCCCTTCGTTCTCTCTGATGGACCCAAGTGAGTGGTGTTCGAGATACTCCCGCAGTCGGACTGTGGATGCTAATGCACACAGATTGGCAGTCTCAGGAAACTCTCTTTAGGATGGCCTCACCAAGTTCCCCATCTCACTTGGCATTACACTTGGCAACCCTTGGAATTATCCAGCTTTCTCTTCCTTGCTTATCTGATGAAAGGTAGATCTCATTAGGTTTGATTTGGGTTCTCTGACGGGTCATGAACTGAAGACCTCTTTCTTGCTTTAGCCACTGGGATTTCTTTCTGTCTTTGCGAGTTGCTTGTCATATGCTTTGCCCCGTTTGTATTGTCATGGTCTCTTTCACATTAATTGACAAGTTTCCTTCACACATCCTATATTGGTTCGTAGTCCGTTCGGGGCATTGTGAATATTGTGTTGCCATTTGTATTTTTTTAGCATCATCTTTGCTATCCTTTATTAAAAAGAAATCCTCAGTTTTTAAATTATCAAAGTTATCTGTTTTTTTCCTTTAGACTTTGAGGGTTTAGGTCTTATTTAGAAATTTTTCTCCACCTCTAAGTCATAAAAATATTCTTCTCAATTTTCTTTGTTAACCTTATAACTTTGCCTCTCATTTAATCCCTTATTCATCTGGATTCCACCTTTGTATAATAGAGGGATACAGATTTTATTTTTCTCCATATGGCCAGTTCCTCCATACCATCTACTAAATAATCATTGCCGATGATTTATAAACTGTGTTAATCATATTTCAAGTCCTCATTTATAATAGGCGCTGTTCGTGGATCTCTGTTCTTGAGCCAGTACCATACTGATTTTATTATTATGGTTTTGTAGTATGTCAATATTCTGCAGGCTGTAGCCTTCCCCCATTTCTGCTTTTCCATGGTTGACCTAGCTTTCTGGGGAGCTCTGCTCTCCTGTATCCATTTTAGCATAATAGTTCTGTGTTTCACAACAGTTAAGTCCTGAAAAAAATAAACGCAGCTGGAGTTTTGATTGTGAATTGCATTGGGTTTGCTTTCAGTCCTTTAAACAGAGAGACATGTCTGTTTCTCAGGTGTGGAGGCTGGGTCGCAGAGGAGGTTAAGAGCAGGACAGGGCTGGAGGAGGGTAGCGCTCCCTTGACCTGCACGCCCCGGGAGGGAGTCGGGGGTGGCCACAGAGCTGGTCTGGGCAGTGCTGTTAATGCCTGATCTCTTCTAGAATCCTGACTGCTCAGGAAACCATGCCTCAGGGCTCAGATTCCCCGCCGCCCCCCCAACCCCCCCCACCCCTGTTGAAGCTTGCGGCTTCTTGGCTGGGAGCCTGTTCCTTTCCCCAAATGTTTGTTAGTGTAATGGCTTTTTATGGCACTTTATGGAAAAAAGAAGGAGGGCGGGAGATGACTGTACTCTGCAAACCAGCCCGTCTTTAACCTTCGTTTACTGGAATTTGAGTCTTCTGCCTACCTTGTTAGCAGAAAAAACTTCAAAAATATTTTTTTCCGTCCAAACTCGCAACTGGAATGTTCCTTACCTCTTAACTCGGGCCAGGACAGGGGTGGCCCAGGCCCTGAGAAGCAGCCTGTTATTTACCAGAGCTGTACAGAAGCCTTTGCAGAACATTTACAACTGCAGTTATCTGGGGGGCTGGGGGGTGAGAGTCAGAGGGTGGAGGACACGCAGACTCGATCCCAGCGGCAGGGTTGGGGGGCTCACGCCTCGCCACCCTGAGCCCCTTTCTCCAGCTCGAAAACAGTCATACCCGGGAAGGCCTTGAGTTTGAGAGGAGCCCTGCGGGGGAAGACCATTCTCTGCTTCTGGAAAAGGGAACCCGCAGGCCCGCCGGCACAGCCTGTCTCCAATAAAGGGTGGGAATTCGGTTGGAGGGACCAAACCCAGGTCCTCCAGAAATGTCATGTTTTTCTTAGAACTCAGGCCTATATTACACACAAATTGAGATTATCTCGGGCAATTATCTGAAATTAACTGTGGTTTTCAAATGAAAAACATTTAGGGGAGGATCAGATAAGACGGAGGCCTATTTATAATACTTGCTACGGGGGGCGAGCGGCGAAGCGAAAACGCAAGAACAGGAGTGAGGACCAACACGAAACGCCACCAAAGGTTCTGCAGGCCCTGCACGCCCCGGGGGGCCACCTACCCCTGCCCCCAGCCCCTCAGCGGTAACAGAAAGGAAGACTTTTATCCTGATTATCTGTTCCCTCATCATTTCTTAGAGAAAACTCTGTTCCAGAAAGAAATGCTGGCTTTCTGTCTCATTCTCGAACACACCCAGAACTGGGTCCGGAACCACTCAGTTTGGCCCGAGTCGGAGGTCTGTTCAGAGGGTCTGAAATATGAACCGGTGATTTCTGGCTCTGAAGAGGTTGATTCCAGGCTGGGACCCTCCTGGAAGGGTTACTAGAATTAGGAAAGCTAGGGCGGACGCCAGCTGAAGAAGCTCTGTCTGGAAGACACTGTGAGAAGGCGCTACCGCGCGTGTGGTTCCCCAGACGCACAAAGAAAGCACCTGAGGGTCCCGGCAAAATCTGCACTCTGCCCGTCCAAGAGGGCAGCTCAGCAAAGCTGCTGTTATCCCCATTTTACAGGTGAGGACGTTGAGGCTCAAAGAGATCACCTGGCTAGAGAAAAAAATGGGCTAGAATTTGCAGCAGGCCTGAGTTCAGAATTCACAGTCTTGAGGGCCTCACCATGTGACCACCTTACAACTGTTTCCCCCGACTCCCTTGGCAGAATTCTGCTCTGCACACGATGCCTAGGAGAGGCTTTTCCAAGGGGAAGAGAGGAGGATGGAGGGATGTGTGTTTTGAGGGGAGAAACGTGTTCCCTGGGGGAAACAAACCTGCTGGAGGCGGGCAGTGACAATCGTTAAAGTAGGTGCTGGCTGGGAGCTGAGCGGGATTTGCATTCCTGTTGACAAAGGAACCCCTACTTTTCCTGCTCGCCACGGAGGCCTGTCCCGCACCGGGGTCCCCCAGGATGGCAGGCTGCGTCTGCAGTTTGTGCTGCCCACCGCCCCCCACCCCACCTAGACACAGGTTGGCAAAGAATAAAGGATCCCAAACACCAAAGACAGCCCCGTGGGGAATATTTAACCCACATACTTCCAGATGCTCTGGCATGGACAAATTCCTTGCTCCACCTTTGTTCCTGGCCAGGAGGAAATGGCATGAAACGAAGGGCAGTTTTTGTAACCTCTTTCAGCTCTAAACCGTGTTTCCTGTGCACTTAGCAGGTCTTAATGGAAACCAAACAGGTCTCTCAGGCCTGTCGATTCCCAGCGCCCCGAGTCAGGCACCCACGTGGTTGAGAAAGCTGCACCAACAAAAACATTCTTCAGAAATATCACAGCACCGCATGAAGTGACCGGTGCTAACTCAGAGGGGCAGACGTATTTCTTAAAGGTCGAGAAGAGGCGAGTCTTGCACAGGATTCTAGCTCAAGGCCACATTTGCAAAAGTGTAATCATGCCCTAGCAAGGTTTTGTTTATCTGGCCATTAAAAAAAAAAAAAAAAAAACTTTTTTAAACAACTTTTACTTTTGGCTCTCTGTATAAGAACTGTTTTTCCAGCTGTATAGTCTGAGGAGGCTAGGAGAGGCACGGTTTGGATATATGTGCGTATACACACACACATACACACACATATATATATATTTTTTTTTTTTTTCTTTTTTTCAGAATAGAAGGAAAGTTTCTTACACAATTTTGCTTGGGCTAAACTGCATACAGAGCAGTTTATTTATACTGTTTTATCGCACACCTGTTTGGATATGGGGCTGTTTTCTGGTATTTAAACAGACCATTTCTTGCCAGTGGCTTTATCTGCAGTCTCATGCTTTTTGCTACAAATGTTTTCTATTAACTCAGAGAGCAACACCAATTGCTCCATGAACATTTCTAGTGAGACTAAAATAACCTAATTGTTACTTACTTCTAACATGTTATCATTGAGGAACTTTATCCCAGGAATGTATTTAAAATATGGTAAAGGCCCTTTCACTGTACTTAAGGGGGAAAGAAAAGGATAGCAAAGATTTTTTTTCTTTAATAAAATCCTTTAATAAAAGCATTTTTAAAGCCACCTGCTTATTTTGAGCTGGTATTTTAGGGAGGAGGGGAAGCAAGACCATTCAAGATTGTAGTGGGCTAGTTTACCCGCTCCCGAAATTCTGGGGTGGCGGCCTTAGAATTTGAGTGAAAGACCTAACTCCACTTATATAACCTTCTCTGATTCACTTAAACTCTCATCACCTCTCTCAGTAAGATGGGGGTCATAGTGGCTGACCAGTGCTGAGATAATTTAATTCAGCACGCAGCTATTGAATAGCTGTTGTGGAATAGCCTTGTGCTGGGTCCTGCAGTACAAAGATGAGTGAGACCAGGCTTCGTTTCTAGGAATCCACAGTCCACAGTCTGCGCGTGACTGGGCTCCATTCACTGCTCAGCAAATCTGAATATTTATGTGTAGATTCAGGAAAAGCTAAATCCCAACTGGCGCTAGTGATAAAGACCCTGCCTGCCAGCTCAGGAGACATAAGAGACACGGGTGTGATCCCTGGGTCAGGAAGATCCCCTGGAGGAGAGCATGGCAATTCACTCCAGTTTTCTTGCCTGGAGAATCCCCCGGACAGAAGAACCTGGTGGGCTACAGTTCATAGAGTCTCAAGGAGTCGGACAAGACTGAAGTGGCTTAGCACACACGCATGCAAGCCAAAACTTAGTCTGTAGCATAGATTTGAGTGTTTGTGCAAAGGGGTTAATTTTATCCTACAGTTAAAATAAATAAATAAATAAATTGGAATACTACCTTAACAAACTGTGTTAATTTTCTATTGCTGGCTAACAAATGCCCCCCACCCCACCACACCAAATCTAGTGGTTGACAACAGTCAACATCTGTTATCTCGCAGTTTCCGTGTGTTAGGAGCTCAAGTGTGGCTTTTCTGGGCGCCTTTGCTTTGAGGGGTCTCCTAAGGCCTCAGTGCAGGTGTTTCTATAGTTTCATCTAAACGTTCCAATGAAGGGAGCTCTTCCAAGTTCAGTTGCATGGCGTTGACACCACTCAGCCCTTGCAGGCTGCTGCACTCGGGGCCTCAGTTCCTTGCTGGCTGTTGGCTAGGGGGCACTCCTTCGATTTCTTGACACGTGGGCATGTTCATAGGGCAGTACAAAAAGTGGCAGCTGACTTCCCTCGGAGGGGCAGAGAGTAAGAGAGAGTGAGCCAGGCAGAAGCTGCATCATCTTCACAGCCTCATCTTTTTAAAAAATGTATTATTTATTCATGACTGTGCTGGGTCTTCACTGCTGTGCACAGGCTTTCTCTAGTTGCGGCAAAAGGGGGCCACTCTCTCTAGTTGCGGGGCACAGCCTTCTCGTTGCGGTGGCTTCTCTTGGCGGAACACAGGCTCTGGGGCCTGGGTTCAGGAGTTATGGTGTATGGGCTTAGTCGTGTGCAGCACGTGGTCAGAGGACAATGCATGTCCCCTGCGTTGGCAGGTGGATTCTTAACCACTGAACCACCAAAGAAGTCCCACAGCCTCACCTTGAAAGTGGTAGCTGTCCATCATTGCTCCTGAACCCATTTGTTAGGAGTCGGCCGGTAGGTGCAGCCCACACTCATGGGAGTAAATGGTACAAGGACGTGAGTTATCAAGAGGTAGGGGTCACAGGGAAGCACGCTGGGGGCTGCCGACCACCCGGCTAGAGACCAAAATGGGTGCGGACGTGAGCCTCAGCTGTGGTGTTCCAGCATAACATGGCTGGCTCCATTGAGTCTCAGCTCCTGAGCCGGCCAGGAAGCCCCACGCACTGCTGCATTAGAAACTTCTGCTATGATGACAGGGGCAGGCTGGTGGGATACAGCCACGGCAGCCCTTCCTCAGCTGTTTCACGGCAGCATCTTCAGAGGGGCCATCAAGACAGCTGGCAGCTCCCAGGGTGTCCCGAGATGGTCGAGTTCAGGTGACACAGCCCCAAGCTTCAGCGTCTGGGGTGTTCTCCATCTCCCTTCTTGTCAGCATGCACTTTTGGGTCTTCTTTCGGAGCTTTGCTAGTGAAACGGGCATCATAAGCTCTCTTAGAGCTTTCCTGGTGGCTCAGACGGTAAAGAATTTGCCCATAATGCAGGAAACCCAGGTTCGATCCCTGGGTCAGGAAGATCTGTTGGAAAAGGAAACAGCAACCCACTACAGTATTCTAGCCTGCAGAATTCCCTGGACAGAGGAGCCTGGCAGGCTACAGTCCATGGGGTTGCAAAAAGTCGGACACGAATTGTGACTAATAAGCACACAATCACTCTTACATCCACAGGGTGTTGTGAGGATTAATGGCAAGGAAAGTTAACATGTATGGATTTTGGATCTCCCAGGAGCCAGGCTCTCTACACTCCCAAACTTGTTCCTGCTTTTGTGAGATTCAACCGTAGCAAAGAAGAGAAATACTCACTGTCAAACCATAGAATTATTAGACAAATAATCAGAAGGGGAAGTTATGAGCATGGGCTGGACAGACCGGTCAGAATCGGCTGATTCTAATCAGAGCTGCTGGAAACCCCTTCCAGCTCTGGAATCCTCTGCAGCACCAGGCAAGAAACCTTGAGTTGCTCAATTGTGTAGAAGTAGAGAGTAGGCAGGGGCAGTGGTCTAGGGACGGCCAACTTGGCCAGAGCGTGGCACCAGGGTCCCAGAGCTGTAGTTAATCATCAACAACTACAAAAGTAGTTCAGAATTTTAACTGGCATGGGTACAGTAGTGCGCCCAAGTTCACTGTCTAGGGTCGATGCTGAAAACGGGCACTGTGGAAGGACTTTAACTTGTCACAGAGGTTAAGAAGGGTTTCAGTGAGTAACAGACTCTTGTCTAGATCTGGAGGATAAATAGAGATTAGCCATCAAAGGGAAAAGAAACAGTTTTGAACACCAAGGAGATAGCATACACAAAGACTCAGAGGTGGAGAAGGTGTGATATATTCAGAGTCAAGGCAAGTGTGAAGTGAGTCACTCAGTCGTGTCTGACTCTTTGTGACCCCATGGACTATATAGTCCATAGAATTCTCCAGTCCAGAGTACTGGAGTGGGTAGCCTTTCCCTTCTCCAGGGGATCTTCCCCACCCAGGGATCGAACCCAGGTCTCCTGGGCGGATTGCAGGCGGATTCTTTACCAGCTGAGCCCACGGAAGCCCATGACAAGTGTGGTGACGCTAGAAGCAGAGAGAACAAGACAGAGATTGGGGTCACTCTGGGTCATGTAAAGGATTTGTGCTTTGACTTGACAGGCTCAAAAGAAACCATCAAAGGGATTTAAGTAAAGGCGTTGTACGATCCTCTGTGCATCCTGAAAGGTCACTCTGACTGAAGAGCCCAGCACAGCTTAAGCATTCCTACCATTATTATTTCCCCCTGTTTTCCACTGCCATTGCAAGCCCAAAGGTACAAATAGTTAAAGAACACATGGGTTCTGGCTGCCTGCCCTGCTGGGGAGGGAACTCAAACAAAGTTCCTGGACCTTCGGATTCAACCCAGCCAAGTCTGGGTTCAAGTCCTCAGAAGCAGACAGGCAGTGACTGCAATATTGAGCAATATTTTAAAGATATCAGCGTGACCACAACTGACTTCTTGGGATGGAGGTCCTAAAAATTGTCAGTTGAGGTGGTTAAGGTGGAAATGGAGCGGTCTTTAAAGATGTTGTGATTCTTCCTGCCTGCTGTGAAAATATCCAAACCCCCTCTTTCCTAACCAAATCCAAATATTTTCTTGTGCATCCGAACATAGAAACATCCCTCAGAGTGCAGGTGAGTCGTCGGGAAGACAAGCCTCAGAGTGGGCATTTGTTTGAGAACCACCTGCCCAAACAGCTCAGCTCACTTAATGACCCTGAAACTCAGTTTCTTCCTCTGTCATATTGGAATAAGGTCAGGATCCACCTCACAGCATTGTAACAGAGAGGAGCGTGTGAGCTCACAGTAAGTGAACTCCTTAGCACGGTGCCCACAAGTGTTGCTCAAAAATGAGTAACTTGACACAGACATAGAAAGCAATGGAGTGGGGAGGAGGGGTAAAGATTGGGATCAACATGCGCACACTACTATATATCAGATAGATTACCAGTGAGGATCTACTGTGTGGCGCAGGAGACTGTTTTGTGATAACCTGCAAGAGAAGAATCTGAAAAGGAATATACACATGTGTATATATATATACACACACGTGTGCTAAGTTGTTTCAGTCGTGTCTGACTCTTTGCAACCCTGTGGACTATAGCCCCCCAGGCTTCTCTTCCTATGGGATTCTCCAGGCAAACATACTGATGTGGGTTGCCATGCCGTCCTCCAGGGGATCTGCCCAACCCAGGGATGGAACCCGCATCTCCTGTGTCTCCCACTTTGTAGGCTAAGTCCCGGGTGGGGGGAGCCTATATATATAGCATTTCTCTTCTTTGCTTCTTTGCTATGTGTAATACATGTATTTAAAGTGAAAGTGTTAGTCGCTCAGTCTTTTAGCCCACCAGGCTCCTCTGTCCATGGGATTCTCCAGGTGAGAATACTGGAGTGGGCTGCCATGCCCTTCTCTAGGGGGTCTTCCTGACCCAGGGGTCGAGCCTGGGTCTCCCACATTGCAGGCAGATTCTTTACCATCTGAGCCAGCAGGAAAGCAATATATATATTATATATGTATGTAGTACGTATATATACTCAGTTTGACATTTATCTTTAGTTTTGTCTGTGCTGGTCTTTGTTGCTGCTCAGGCTTCTCTCTGGTGGGAGTGGAGGCTCCTCTTGGTTGCGGTGTGTGGGCTTCTCATCACAGTGGGTGCTCTGGTTGCAGACCACAGGCTCCAGGCCCTGTGGGCTTCAGTGCTTGCAGTACTTGGGCTTCGGTGCTTACAGTATTTGGGCTCAGTATTGCAGTACTTGGCCTTCGGTGCTTGCAGTACTTGGGCTTTGGTGCTTGCAGTACTTGGGCTTTGGTGCTTGCGGTACTTGGGCTCAGTATTGCAGTACTTGGGCTCAGTAGCCGCAGAGCACGGTGCTAGAGCGCAGGCTCAGGAGCTGTGGTGCACGGGCTTTGCTGCCCCGCGGCATGTGGGATCTTCCCAGACCCGCGACTGAACCGGTGTCCCCTGCATTGGCAGGCAGATTCTCCACCACTGGACCACCAGGGAAGGCCTATATGTGTTTATATATAAAAGTAAAACTGAATCGGTGTGCTGCCAACCTGAAACTAAGAGAAATCAGCTACACTTCAATTTTTAAAAAATAGTAGTTTGAAAACACACTTTCCTCTTCTGGTTAGCTATAGTTGCATAACATATAACCACAAAAATCTCAATTTTTCTTGCAAAAATAAGTGTTCGTTTGACTCACAGGAAGTGTGGGTTGGCTAGAATGGGCCAACTGAGGCTGAGTGGCAGGAGGGGCCCTGCTGACCTTGTCTGGGCTCACTCACACCTTTGGGGTCACCTGAAGTGTCAGCTTGATTGCGCCGCTTGTCTGCCCTCCTCCTGGAAGATCCGTGGGCACGTCTGGTCATGAGCTTTTCATGGCCGTGGCAGAAACACACAAAAGCAGAGAGGAAGGCATGAGATATCTTATTGAAACTGGTTGCCCTGTCATTTTATTGACAAAGTAAGACGCATGGCTTAACAGAAAGTCAAGGGTCAGGAAAACGCACTCCCCTCTTTTAGTGGAGGGAACTGTAAAGTCACCGCAGGACAAAGCACATGATGAAGACAAAGGTAAAAAGTCAGAAGCGTTTATCTTGGGAGTTCAGAGACTGGCCTGGGGCCTGTGCAGCAGAAAAGCAGAGGACAGAGAACTTGAGCTTAACTTGAAGGATAAGTAAGGATTATAAGAAGGAAGAGACAGATGGTGGCATTCTTGGTGTGAAAGGTACATAAACAAGGATGGGGACTGGGTCGGGAGGGAAGAAGTAACTTAGGTCGTGGGAGATAAAGCATGAATACAAGACGACCAAAAGATTCAGGGCCTGAATGTCTGTCTGAATGTAGGTCTTTAACCTAGTGGGTGACAGTGAAGAGTTCTTAAGTAGACAGTGCCAAAGAGAAAGCACTCTGCTCTAGGACCTTGCTTCTCAAAGTGACATCCACAGACCAGCACACAGCATCTCCTGGGAGTGGTTCAGATGGCAGAGTCTCAGGGCCGTTCCCCAGAGCTGCTGAGCTGGAATCTCGTTTTCCCAGTATTTCCAGGTCATTCTGATGCATGTTATAGTTTGAGAGACGCTGCTCTAGAAGATCAATCTCAATGAATCAAAATGTACAGAGATCGCCGGCAGAGTGGGTGAGTAAGAGTCTTCTGCGATTTCTAGCATGAACCTCTGAGCATCTTATTTGTGGTGATAAGAGACACGGGAGGAGACAAACGTGGATGAAGAATCAACAAGACTCGGTGCCTGTGAAGACAGAGTACGCAGAGCACAGGCCAGACGGGAGTTGGGTGACCGAGCTGAGACTGCTGGTACCAGGATGGAGGCGGGAAGGTCAGTGCGGGGGGCAGAGGGGCTGCCAGGAAGAGAAGGGGTGAGAAGGGACATTCCAGACATTCTTGAGTTTGAATGGTGTCACGGAAGATTGGGGCAGAAGGTTGAATGTGTCCCCCATGAGGGAAGGACCATTCTTAGGGTCTCCGTCTCATTTTCAGGGCCTGGAGCAATACCTGGCACAGAGTCAGCACTCAGAATATCCTTGTTAAATAAGTGTGTGTGTATGTGTGTGTATATATATATCTAGCTGGGAGAGATTTGTACCAAGGCGGCAGCTGACGCTCTTGGAAGCGGCCAGTTAGCCAAGATGGGCAGCGTGTAGCACGTGCCCTAGCCCAGCCTGAGGACCACCCATAGGCCAGCCCCTCGCTTGTCAGACATGCCTTCTCCTGGATCCCACCCAAGCCCCACCCATCCCCACCGTCTCGGTGAAATCTGAGTATCAACGAATCTGCCTCAGAGATTCCCAGGCTTTCTCAAGCTCCAGGACCCTGATTCTAAAGACAGAAAAATACAACGACAGGAAGACCTCAGATCCAAATGTGGACAGCGCCCACCACGAAGAGACCAGGAGTGGGGAGGGGAGGACGAGAAATGAACCAAGAGCAGAATTGGTTGAAAAAAGCCACAGTCCATCGGGAGCCCGTCAGGGCTCATGTGCCTCGGTTTCCCCAGTCCGTCCACGGTGGTGTTTGTTTCACTCCCTGAGGATAAAGGTCTCCGCAGTTTGCTGCCTGGCACAGAATGCCCTGTTTCACTCTCTTCTGAGCACAGAAAGGAATGGCCCTTTCTGAAATGTGTTGGACACGCACTGATTAAGCTCCCAGTACAGACAAAGTCTTGCCCTGTGGCCGGGGGTATAGAGATTCCTAACAGACAGCCCCCTCCTGGAAGTCTTCGTTGTCAGGCAGGCTGAGAGGCGGTCAAAAGGAGGTGTGTGCAAGGGTGACTGGGTGCCCAGGAGGACTGCAGAAAGCCTCCTCGGGATCTGGGAGGGCTTCTCGGGGGCGGTGGCACACAAGGAATAATCAGGAATCTGTCAAATGGGCAAGGTAGGCCCACATATTTCCAGGCAGAGGGAAGGCTCTGGGAAAGAGAACAGAGACCCCGAGGGCGGGACCTCGGGGGGGAGGGCTCCCCTACTCCTGTGCTTCCAGGGCCTCCGGCCAGCTCCGTGGAGGGCAGCACCCGCAGAGAGGGTGTGCACAGAGCAAGTCCCGGCACCCACCCTCTGACTCACTCTTGGCCCTCGGAGCGCCAGCCTGTGCCGAGAAGCCCGGAGCCGCTGGAGAAGCTGCTGGGAAGTGAGGCCCGGGCCAGGCCAGCCCGCTCCGCCCTCTCCTCCCCGCACCGAGGCTGGGCCAGGCGGCCGGGGAAAGGGAAGAGGCAGGCTGGTGGAGGCTGACGGGGGCCAGGGGACCACTGGTACGAAACGGGGTGGCCGCCTCTCGTGATGGAGGGACTTGGTGATCCTGAGGTGTGATGAGGGCAAAGCTGGCCGTCCACCCCGACCTCCCAATCTGTCACCCAGCCTCTCATCTGGAGTCTCCAGTCATCAAATGAGAATAAAGGAGATTGACTTACACAAGGTTCTTTGGGTTGACTGAAAGGTCTGGACCAGAGATCAGCAAAGTACTGCCCGGGGCCGCACCCGGCCACACTCACACTCACACTCACACTGCATCAGAGACCTGTGGCCCACGGAGCCTGGAGGGTTTTTCATCTGGCCCTTTAGAGAGGACGTTTGTTGAGCCCTGGGCTGGTCTGATGTTGCTCCCGTTTCAGCATACCTGAGCATCTGAGAGGGAACTGATCTGAAACAGTTGGTCCATGGAGGGAGGAGCCTGGAGGTTAATAGTCCCCGGGGTTATGGGTTGCAGGCGGCCCAGTACTACACTTTGAGAAACTCTGGTGGGATTCTATCTCTGGGAAGGCAGGGGCCAAGGCTGGGCAGGCAGGCTTCTTCCTGAGGCCCCGAGGCAGGCCATGAGGCCTCTGCAGGATCCCTGCCCCCGGGGCCATGGCCCGCCCTTATTAGCTTGTGGCTATTAGGGCAGGAGACTTAAAATTAGTGGAGCTGCCTGTGGCCCCACCCCTCCCTTAAAGGCTTTTACCTGATTGAGCCAAGCCCTAGAGAGCCAGATACAGTAAGTCCCCTACACAGGAATCTTCAAGACGCAGACTTTCAAAGATGCAAACGTGTTCGAATGCATCTGGCACATGTTACCACGTGCATGTATCCTCTACAAGTGACTGTGCTTTGGGGTACTTCACTGTACAGTGCTATACAGAGTACAGTATCTTTATTTCAAGCCCAGGATGTCCAGAAGCAAATGTAAAAGCAGCAGTATATAGCCAATTGTGTACCAAGGCTGACTGTTGGAATGAAGAACATATTGGACTGGGGCTTCCCTGATGGTCCGGTAGCTAAGACCTAACGCTCCCAGTGCAGGGGGCCTGGTTCCATTTGGGAGCTAGATCCCAAATGCTGCAACTAAAGATCCTGCAACACCACACTGAAGGTTGAAGAGCCCGTGTGCCACAACCAAGACGCAGAGCAGCCAAATAATTTTTTTTTTTAATTGGACTTACGAGCACACTCCTGGAACAGAACTCATTCGTATGTAGGGGACTTGCTGTAATTTCTTCTTGACTAGCTCAAAGGCATCAGACTTGGGACCATATTATATCATCAGAAGCCCTTCACTTTTGACACATATTCTGTTGGCCAGGGGCAAGCTACCAGTTCTGCCTACACTCAAAAAAGGGGGATTGATGACAGTGGGAATCAGGGGGGTCCTCCTTAGGATCTGTTCACCACAGGAGGGGAAGGTTTCCCATTGAAAGAGCTATTTCACTGAGACCTGATGGATGAATGTGACCCAGTCAAGTGAAGCCCAGTGGGAACAGAGTTCTAGGAAGATGGAACAGCATGTGCAAGGACCCTGAGGAGGAGTGGCAGTCTTGCACAGCTGAAGAGGTTCAGTTTGGCGAAATGATGTTTCCTATCCTTGGCTGTAGGATCCTTGGCTGTACATTACCTGGAGAACTCAAAAATGTGTTGCTTTTGAGAATTATTGAAACCAATATGATTCTGAAGTTCTCGACCTAGGGCCAGGCAACCATTTTGCTGGTTTGTTTGTTTTCCCTAAAACCTCCCTGGTTATTCCTGAGTGGGACAGGGGTTAGAGGTTGCCCAGAGGTAGGGAACAGAGAAGTCTATGAGAGCTCAGATCAAAAGTGTTCAGTGAAGAGAGGCCAGGAATAGCTCATTGCTATTTTCATAATGGAGCTGTCATCCTAAGTGTCCATTTAAGGAAATCAGATCCATGGAATATAGAACTGTGGTGTTGGAGAAGACTCTTGAGAGTCCCTTGGACAGCAGTGAGATCAAACTAGCCAATCCTAAAGGAAATCAACCCTGAATGTTCATAGGAAGGACTGATGCTAAAGCTGAAGCTCCAATACTTTGGCCACCTGATGCAAAGAGCCAACTGATTGGAAAAGACCCTGATGGTGGGAAGGACTGAGGGCAGGAGGAGAAGGGGATGACAGCGGATGAGATGGTTGGATGGCATCATCGACTCAATGGGCATAAGTTTGAGCAAACTCCAGGAGATAGTGAAGGACAGGGAAGCCTGGTGTGCATGGGGTTGCAAAGAGTCGGACATGACTGAGCAACTGAACAATGATAGAAAACAGCATTTCTTTTGGACCAACAAAGTTAGACTTGAATTGGAGTCACACAGAGCAAAATTTGGCTCCAGTTGGCCAAAGTGCATCATGACCATGTCTCTTTTTAAAGTATCCAATCAAAGTGTAGTCAGGTTTTCTTTAAGTCCCCATTTGATCCAGGAGGGGTTCCCTCATAGCTCAATCAGGAAAGAATCTGCCTGCAGTGCAGGAGACCTGAGTTCGATTCCTGGGTCCGGAAGATCCCCTGGAAAAGGAAATGGCAATCCATTTGAGTATTCTTGCCTGGAAAATCCCATGGACAGAGGAGCCTGGCAGGCTACAGTCCATGGGGTCTCAAGAGTTGGACATGACTTAGCGATGATTAGTGAGTGATTGATCGAGGAAGCTGTGCTGGAGATGAAAGATGTTCAGGCACCTTGAATGTGAGATTTTGACTTCATAGCAGTTAGCACGTACTGCTTTCCAGCCATGTGTCAAGTGATGCATCAGGCATAATTGTGTATCCTACTATGTTTGACACACACGATGGCACCACAAGGGCACAAAGAAGATGTTGTCAATTCCTACCTCACAGATGAAGAGAGGGAGGCTCACCAAATCCCTGGTAGCAGACAAGGTGGCAGACAGGAAAGTGCATAGACTTCAGAAATGGACAGAGTTGGCTCTTTGCAAACCCCGCCCCCTTTCTCCTGACCATTGTGAACGTGGGGAAGTTATTCAGCCCTTTTAAGCCCCACATCTCCACTCACTAAATGGATAATTCTGGTACCAACCTTCCTGGGTGGATGGGGGACAAAAGCAGGCAGCCTTGCTCCGTCCTGGGAAGAATGGTTGCCTTCTGTCTTCTGCTTTTCTTCCAGCCGCCGGCAGGTAGCGAGGAGAAGACGCGGGGTCCCACTCCTGAAATCCCAAGGCCAAGTGCAGGGCGCTTTGCTGTTAGTGAAGGGGAAACACGTTCTTTTTAGCAGTGCTATGAAAGAAGATCCCCACGTAGGGAAAGAGAAGAGGATTGCTGAGGTACCTCCAGGAAGTGGAAATGTGTTTTGTTTTTTCATCCTTAAGTGTCCCATTTAGAAATCAAGCAATCTCAAAGACTTCAGAGTGGAAAATGGCTGGATGTCCCCCTCCCCCATTTCTTTTCTAAGACTCACTTTTTCACGGTGAACAGGAGACAAGGATACCTCCTCCTAAGTGCTGTTGACAGGTCTCTACAGGGCAGTGTCTGAGCAGACCTGACTTGTCACACTGGCCAGCTCCTTGTCATCGCTTTATAAAGAGCTTCTATTACTACAAGGACCAAAGACAGAAGAGTGAGTCAAGAAACGTGGTGCACGTTTTCTGCCGATTATTCACTGAGCGGCCACATCCACTGGAACTTACACCAACGACTGTTTGGATTTCCTTCTGTAGTCCCCCTCCGTGAGGTGAAACAGAGGGCGGCACTGGGTTCTGTGAATAACGGGAGCTCTGACATCTCTGACCGCGGTGGATTTCTAGCTCCTGTTCTGTAGGAGTCTATGTCCCCGGTCACGTAGGCAGTACACTGGCTTCAGAAGCAGCCCACCGCGGGGAGCCCATCATCCCTGCATTGTGAGGGTGGAAGGAGACATCCTGGGGGCAGGCCTCTTATAGACACAATATTAAATGGTCCGTTCCGTCCAACCTGGACCACTTTCTGAGGTTATAAATCACCAACCCCCAGCCATGAACAGCCAAGTGGTAACCCTCCTCGCCCCACCCCCGCCCCCCACCAGTCTCAAAAGATCCAGTCCTGCAATTCAGCAGACCCCAGGCCTCCCCCATTACTTGGGCCAAGTTTGTAATTGTGACTTCCTCCTGTTGAGCCCAGTGCTATACTGGGAAAGTTATGTTTAAGAAAAGCAAAGAAGAACCCCCCCTCCACTCCTAAGGGCTGTTTCTGAACGCATGTACACTCTTCGAAGAGCAATGGAAAACAGCTGCAAACTTCTAGCTGCTTCTCGGAAAAGCAAGAGGGAGACCGTGATGCCTTCTCCCTGAAGTGGCTGGCATCTCAGCGTTACTTCTGTTCCTGACAAGACAGGGCACGCAGCCCGCATTTCTCGTATCCCCACGTCGTCCACGCTGCCAGCATAGGCTCCGAATACCTCAACTCAAGGAAAGCTGGGTGCACCCGGTGTTAGGGATGACTGCTCAAGGGTGTCTCCAGGCTCATCATAAACTTTTGTAGTGTCTCAGTAGAGCTGCAAAGAAGAAAAGCCTCAACAGTGTAAAATGCTTATGAGAGGGTGGGAGAGCCTGTCTGATTCCAGGAAAAATTTAGATTCACAGTTAGATTTCAGGTTTTTTTTTTTTTTTAAGGAAAATGAAGGAAACGTTTTATTTGTTTCCTCATAGAACAGAAATGATTGCAAGCAAGATACAGGAGAAACTGGAAACTTGTTTTCCTTAGTATGCCAAGGCTAGGCAGGAAAGGAGAGAAAATCGAAAGAGAGAGACAGAGAAATAAGGGAGGGGAGAAGCGAGAAAGGGACGAAGGATGGATGGAGAGAGGGAGGGAAGAGCAAGGCAGACTTCGCCATCAGGCCCAGGACAGCTTGTGTCGGACTCACAATCCTTTCACTATTAATTGCTTAACTTTAATTTTTATTAAATTAATTTTAAGTTCCTTTAATTAATTTTAATTATCATTTCTTTTAAAATCGAAGGAAAAAATGAATACAATAACAAACGTGTAATACTGGATCCTGCCAGGATTATATTCATCTTTATTCCAATGCAGTTATAAAATATAATATTTTTTTAATCGAGGCACAAGTACTGAGGTCCTCACTGCAATATCATAACACAGTCGCAGGAAGGGGGGAAGGGTGCTAGGGGGCAGGGAGGGTTGGGGTGAGGACAAAGCTGGCAGAGAGAGAGAGAGATGCATATTCTACAACTGTGCGGTCTTGTGCGTGGCGATGGTGGTTGTAAAAGGTTCTTCCAGAGGTGACTCTCATGGGCATTATCTGGTTAGAGAGCCTGGCTCGTGACTTGGGTGCAATTACCAAAAGTTGTATTTTAACATTCCAGTGATCATTAATCCACTAGAAAAAGATTTACAAAGGTCATAAATGACTTCCAACCACCCCACGTCTCCATCCCTCGACTGTTCTGTAACACCTGGTGGGTTTAGATCACTTTAAACCTTTCAAGTCATCTTTGTGATTATTGACCTTTAGGGAAGACCAAAGACAAAGGTCAAATCTTCACCCTCAAGGAATGAGCTTCCTTCTTCTAATGTTGAAATCGCTGGGCCTGGCTCTTGGTCTCCTGAATAAGGAGTCACCGCTCCTTGAGGAAATTAGAGCTGTCTGACCTTCCCAAGGCGTCACTCAGCCTGCACAACGTTTCATTTTTAAGATCAGAATCCAGGTGGCTGGCTTCCAGGCCTGGCATCACCCTCTGCAGACTGCCCCCTCCCCCAATCTGGAGCTGGAGCCACCACCAAGGGTCTTTCTAAAGCTTCTTTCTCTCAATTCCTTGAGGCTCTGCCTATTAAGAAGGGCAAACAGCCATGTCAGTGACAAACTAACCCATGTAACCCTCTGTAGCTCGAAATCAGTGGGGCAAAATCTTCCACAAGAAAGTGTCCTTCTGAGTTTGTTTAGGAAAATAAGAGTCCCATAAAACCCAGCTCAACTATTTAGTAGGTACGTAATGATTTCCACAAGGTGATCTATGCCTCAGTTTTCATGTTTAAAATGTGACCAAAAATTCCTTCTATGGTAGGTTGTTGTCAAGACTGAAATTAACTTATGTATATGAAGCACTTAGCATATGATTGCTGAATATAGGTGTTAAGCAAAAGGTGGCTGTTATCAGTACTGTTGTAATTTAATAATTTTCAGTTCAGTAGTTAAGGAGGAGATACCTATTGTATAAAAATTCTACGTATTGAAGGGTATACAGAAGTAGAAAAGTAGAAAAGAGCTCAGTGATAATCTTTCCATCTAGATGTAACCAGTTTGGCATTTCGGCATCCCCCAACCCCACTTTCATTATATATATATATACACATTTTACTAAAGTATCATTGGTTTACAATGTTAATTTCCACTGTACAGCAAAGTGATTCAGTTATACTTTTTAATATTATTTTCCATTATGGTTTATCACAGGGTAATAGCTCCCTGTGCTATGCAGTGGGACCTTTCTGTTTATCCATATATATAAACATATATATATATATAAATATATAAATATAATAGTTAAAATCCACTAATCTCAAACTCCCAATCCTTCCCTCCTTCACCCTCCAACTCACTCATGTTTAAAAGCATTTCTGACATAAAGTATGGAAACTAATAAGAGAGTTCACCAAAGTTGCTAGATTCAAGTCCAGTACACACAAATCAATTGTACAATTCTTATTGTATGTAATTACCAAATGCATTATTAAATTGGTATGATCTACAATGGCAACTAAATAATAAATACTTCGGGGGAAAATCTAACAAAAGTGTACATAATTCTGTGATAAAAAATAGAAAATGTCATCTTAAATCATAGAAGAAAATCTCAGTATACAAAGATATAGATCATGGTCATGGTGACCAGATTACAAGCGGGCAGTTCTCCCCTATGTATCTTCCCTGTATATACCCTGAGCTTGGTATTGATGTTATTCCCGTTTTACAGATGGGAAACTGAAACTGAAAGAGATTAGGTGACTTGTCCAATGTCACACAGGTAGTAACTGTCAGAACCAGGACTTGAATCGGATCCGAGCACCTTCGATCTCTGAGTTCCACAATAAATGTGACCTGCTGTCTCTGTTTTGAAACTGTGCTCCATACTCCCACCCAGTTGTTCATTCTAGAACCCTCGAATCTGTCTAGTTCTCCATGAAGGGAAGAGGCATGGCCACCTTTCTGTCTCTGAAAACTGATCCACAAAATAACTGTTCTGAACCTGAGTCTGTCATTTTTTGGGGGTTTGTGATTAGCCAGTGTCCTTATCTATCCAGCCCTCTCCCCCCCCACCTCCATCCCGGGGAGAAACAGTGGCCATTGTGCTCAGGCGCCCCGGAGCCCCACTCGGGGGGCAGTGAGGGGCCCCAGGGCACAGGGACCCGTGTGGCAGTCTGCACCACGTGGCTGGGGCCGAGGCTCACACAGGCTGGGCAGAGTGATTTGCAATCAGTTGCAAGTGATTACACATTGTTTCCCGTGGATAGGCAGAGGGAGCCCTGAAGGGATAATGAGATGCAGCTGATGGAAAATCACAGCTGACTGTCAACAGCGTGAGGCTTTGCACAGCCCTCCAGTGCTCTGGGCAAGTCCTCTCCCCTGCAAGGGCCAGGAGCAGATCTGAAGAATGTTAATACTTACACCCTTCATGGTGCCATTGACTGCAGGGTCGCCTGTTAAGTGTTAGATAATCGGGTAAGGGTAGGACAAAGAGACTCCCTCCAGACAAACCACACAGGCTCTGGGGCTCCAAATCACCCTCC
The DNA here is from genome assembly GCF_023699985.2 of Odocoileus virginianus. NCBI lineage: Eukaryota > Metazoa > Chordata > Mammalia > Artiodactyla > Cervidae > Odocoileus > Odocoileus virginianus. Next base: position 53,175,641 of record NC_069693.1, read on the forward strand.
TAGGGAGAGCCCCGGTCCAGGACCAGCGGCTGGTCCACAGGCCTGGAAACCAGGGTGGCCAAAGATGGAGTCCCGTGACTTTGCAGGGCCCCCAGGGAAACAGGCTTCTTTGACAGTGCATTACCTGGGCAGGGCTAGGGAGTGAGGTTGAGTGTGTTCCTCGCTGTGCTCAATGAGAGAATCTGTTTAAATGATCTTTCCATGGATCGCTTCGCTAAGGACCAACTTGAGCCCTGTTCACCCTTCTGTTGTCAAGGAAAAACAGCTGTTTGCTTAAATTGAGGTCTCCTTCCATGACGGTCATTACAGCCTCCCCAGTAAGAGATAACGGGCTTGAATTTCCCAACGAGCTGGAGGCTGCTCAAGTCTTGACTCTCCTGGTGAAGGATGTCTGTGACCCAGAGTGGCCTTCCTGAGGAGGGTGCCAGTCAACTTCATCTTTGTGCTTCATTACTCTTCCCAGGGGGAGTGCAAACAGGTCCCCAGTCAATGGACTTGTTAAGAGCTCAACTCTGGTTCCAGATCTTTAACCCAGTTTCTTCAAAGACCATTCCCATCCACCATGTTCAGGCTGCAATGTCCCCACAGGAGTTGTTGAAATCATTTATAATAATAGGTAGAATCTGGCCAATTCATGATTGACTAATGAGTGCCTAAAAGAAAAAAGAAAGTGCAAACAGTCAAAATGGTCAGATCCTTAGCTAAACCATTATTTTTTGTTTCGTTTGGCTAACTGTTGATGATATTACCTTTTTTTCCCAATTAAACATTTTATTTTGAGAAAACAGTTAAGGTCACAGGTAGTTGCAGGAAGCAATGCAGTGAGAGCCCATTAGATGTTACCCTGTTTTCCTCAGTGGTAGCATCTTGCAAAATTACAGGGTAATGTCACAACCAGGATACTGATGTTGCTGTAATCCGCTGATTCTCAGACATCCCCAGCTTCACTCACTGGTTCTGTGCAGTCCTGTTGCATGAGGGGAGTCCTGTATCCAACAACACAGTCAAGATTTAGAGCAACTCCACGACCACAAGGTCCCCTTGACCTGCTCTTTCATAATCTCCCCTCTCCGCCTCATGCCTAGCCCTTGGCAGCAACTCACCCGCCCTGCATACAGAATGTACTTTGCTCTTATCAAGAATGCTGTATAAGACTTCTGGACAAACGAGGTGGGGAGGAGGGAGAGGGCGAGACAGATGGAGAGAGTAACATACATGCCACCATATGTAAAAGAGACTTCCAGCTTCACTCAGGGAACTCAAACCGGGGCTCTGTGACGACCTAGAGGGGTGGGTGGGGAGGGAGATGGGAGGGAAGCTCAAGAGGGAGGGGACATGTGTGTACCTAGTATGGCAGAAATCAAGCCAATATTGTAAACCAATTATCCTCCAATTAAAATTGAATTTTAAAAAGAGAAAGAAAAAGAATGCTGTATAAATGGAATCATACAGTATGTGACCTCTTGGAGCTGGCTTTTTTCACTTAGCTTTCACTCAATGTAATGACCTGGATTCATCCAGGCTGGTGGATGAATCAATTCTTCATTCTTTACCACTGAGTAATAGTCCATGCTGTGGATGTTCTGGTTTGTCCTGAAGGTGAATTAGGTTGCTTCCAGGTTGGACCTATGATGAGTAAGGTTGCTCTGAATATTCATGTACGGGTTTTTGTGTGAACATCCATTTTCATTTTTCTGGATAAATATCCAGGAATGTAACGACTGGGTCATACGACAATTGTGTCTTTAGTTGTGTAGAAGGGGGCAAACCAATCTTGAGCGGCTATATCATTTCACATTCCTGCCGATGGTGCATGAGTGGTCCATTTCTCTCCACCCTCACTAGCGTTTGGTGGTATGACTATTTTTCACTTTGGCCATTCTGATGGGTGTGTGGGAACATCGCATTGTGGTTTTAAATTGCACTTACTCAGTGTACTCGATGACTAGTAAAGCTGAACGTCTTTTGATGTGTTTATCTGCCGTCTGTATCTCCTCCTCAGCGGTATGTCTATCATGTTATTGCTCCATCGTGTCTAACTGTCTGTGATCCCATGGACTGCAGCACACCAGGTTTCCCTTTCCTTCATCATCTCCCGGAGCTTGCTCAAACTCATGTCCATTGAGTCAGTGATGCCATCCAACCATCTCATCCTCTGTCGTCCCCTTCTCCTCCTGCCTTTAGTCTTTCCCAGCATCAGGGTCTTTTCCAGTGAGTTGGCTCTTCGCATCAGGTGATCAAAATATTGGAGCTTCAGCTTCAGCATCAGTCCTTCCAATGAATATTCAGGGTTGATTTCCTCTAGAATTGACTGGTTTGATCTCCTTGTTGTCAAAGTGACTCTCATGAGTTTTATTCTCCAGCATCACAGTTTGAAAACATCAATTCTTTGGTGCTCAGCCTTCCTTATGGTCCAACTCTCACATCTTTCTTTACATGACTCCTGGAAAAATCAGTATTCATGACTTTCATCTATTTTTTAAAATTTGAATGCTTTTTTTCACTATTGAGTTTTGAGGGTTCTATATATTCTAGAAACTAATCTTCTGTTGGCTATGTGACACTCTTTTCTCTCAATCCATAGCTTTCCTTTTGATCCTTTAAGTGGGATTTCTCACAGACCAAAAGGTCTTAATTTCGATGGGACCCAGTGTATATTGTTCCTTTTGTGGATCATACTTTTGGTATCGAGTCTCTTTGGATCTCTTTGATACACCTAGATCCTAATTTTCTCATATTATTATTTTTAAAGTTTTATAGTTTTATGCCTTCCACTTGCAACCCTGATCTATTGGAAGTTAATTTTTGTATAAGCTCTGAAGTTGAGTTCAGGATTCTTTTCTTTGCCCCTGGATGTGTAGTGACTTCAGCCCCATTTGTTGAAAGGCTTTTATCTTTTCAACAAAAGCTCTACCCCCACTTGTCTTTCTGTCCACTGAATTACTTCTGCAACTTTGTCAGAAATCAGTTGGGCATATTTGTATGGTAAATAGTTTTTAAAATTTAAGTGAAGCTGAGAAGTCACAGAACAATATGTATAGTGTGGTCTCATTCCTCTTTGTTAGCATAAGCTTATATATCCATATATACATGTGTGTGTATTCACTATGATGTTTATTGTGTTATCTCTGAAGGTTAAAGCAGATTTTCACCTTATGTCTTTAGAAAGGTTATAGTTTATTGAGCATTTATTGTATGACAGGTGCTAATTAAAATTTTTAATTCATCAAGGGACTATTGTAAACAGTAATCGTCATGATCTTCGTCACTGAGTTACTACTAACTCTCCCAGAGCAGATACTGTTCTTAAATGCTTTACGCATGTCCTCTCACTTGACTATCACGCCAACTCCAGGGGGTAATTTCTATTGCTTGAGAATGTGTATAGTCTTTCAGTCATGTCTGACTCTTTGCAACCCTTTGGACTGTAGCCCGCCAGGCTCCTTTGTCCATGAGATTCTCCAGGCAAGAATATTGGAGTAGGGTGCCATGCCCTCCTCCAGGGGATCTTCTGACCCAGGAATCAAACCCACTTCTCCTGTGTCTTCCTGCATTGCAGGCAGATTCTTTACCCCCTGAGCCATCGGGGAAGCCCTAGGGTTTTTCCCCTAAGCAAACTTCTAAGACTTCTAAAGTATCCTAATATATATAGTTTCTAAAAAGAGATCATGTTTAAAATAATCTACTCTTTTTTTGAGAACAGCGCTTGCCTGGTTTCCGATGGCTCCTGAGGATGAAGTGGTCTCTACAATACCTTCGCTGTATTCCAAGTCAACAAGACAGAACCTGGAAGCTCAGTGACAGAACAGGACCCCGGGCTTGCTCAAGTCTTCATGGCCTAGAGTCACTTTGCCAGAATGCACTCAAAGGCAAACAGAGAGCCTTCTTTGAATATTTCTGCTTTAAAAAAAAAAAAAGCCTTTATATTGTTCCTTTTATTAAATAGTAAACCCCTAGAAAGGAAGTGGTAAATAAGTGTTAAGATATACATTAACTAAAATATAAAAGTAATCACTGGAGGAAAAAACACTCTTAATCACCCCCAAATCCTGCAGATGAAGAAAAATGAGGGTTTATGTATAGATTCCAGAGCACCTTCCCTCAGTCTCCTTATTTTACACTTTTCTGATTCACTGACACCTCCCCACGTCCCTCAAAGTGCCACAAAAATAATTGATTAAATAAAATTTAAAAAATAAAAACATGTAAAGTAGAATTAGTCTTCCGAGTGCGGTTCCTTCTACCCAGGAGCTGTTTCTTCCATTACTCATCTCCTTTCTGTTCTGATGGCCGCTGGCTCAGTTTGGGCTTCTGTCACCCGTTTCCATCCGTGCCCTAACTGTCTAACTCGAGTCTGCCTTCTCCAGTCAATCGTTCCCACGCCGCCAGATTAACTGCCAGAAGATCCTGCTCTGGCCACGTGAGTCCCCTGCTCTTCGCTGGCTCCCTACCGCCTTCTGATCCAGGTACCAGCTCCACACTTGGGAATTCAGTCCAGCTCTCTCTGCTTTGCTCCCTGCCGCTAACCTTGATCTGTCGTGCCCTGCCCCCTCTGGAGGGAGGACCGTTTCCACAACGGCCTCCGCAGCTGTGTGCTTCTCCTTGGGGGGCCTTCAGCGGGCGTGCTCCTGGATTCGTGGCCACTGGCCTCCCCCTTCAAAGCCAGCAAAGCCCGTCCCCCAGGAAGTTCTTTTCCTCTCCTATTTCTCCAAACTGACCAACACCTTGAACATCATCTTGGTAATCCGCACGTCCACACAGCAGCCTGCAGTGTATTACTCCTCTCTGGGTATTCTTGCCCTGCCAACCGCAGCCTGCCTCCAGCTGGAACAAGAGAGTGGGGGGAATTCCCATGTTGAGAATGTGGCTTGGTGTTTTCATCTGCGTTAATGAAAAGATGAAGGTGAAGGATGTTTGCTAGAACTTTACTGATTTTTTAACGATACGTGTGACTATCTTGCTGACTCAAATAGTAGCTTTCAAATATGGGAAGAATGTTCCCTCAAATTTTTGTACCATTCACAGTGTCATAGTTGCAGACACGATTTGAAGGTTAATCTGTATTATTAACATTGTTTCCAGCATTTTTGTATGTCTGGAGAAACAAAATCATGGTAAACTGAGCCATAATTAGTAGTACTTGCCTCTTTTCATGGTGAAAATACTCCCAGCATGGCTGATTTCAAGCTACCAGTTTGACATCAGTGAACACAAAGCTGAGAAGAGGTGTACAGTAGCACATCATTATGTAATATCTTTACCATACACATACAATGGATGTAAATAATCTAAACAAAATAGTCAAATGTAAAATAATCAGGAATGGTCAATTAATTTTCAACAAAGGGACCAATGCTTTTCAATGGGGAAAGAAGTTTATCTATATGAAGGAAAAAAAAAGAAAAAAGAACTCTGTCTCACATCTTATACCATAGACAAAAATCAATTAGAGAATGGTTCAATACCTTAAACATAAAAGCTAAAACTATAAAGTTTCTGTAAAGAAACTAGGAGAATATCTTAACAACATTTAAGTGAGCAAAGTTTTGTAGAACAGAGGAAGTACTAATTATAAGGGAAACAATGATAAAAATGGACTTCAATTTAATTAAGCAGTTAGCTTCAAAAGATAACTCACTTTAAAGAGTACATAAGCAAGACTCAGACTTGTAGAAAATAGTTTTAATACATATACCTGACTTAGGATTCATATTCAAGGTATATACACATATATACAACTGAAACTCAATATTTAAAAGATAAATGACACCATTTAAAATAAAATATAAGACTCAAATAAGAACATAACAAAGAAAAATATCAAATGAAGCACATGAAGAAATGTTCAAGATTAGTCATCAAGAAAATACAAACTAAGACCATGACATAATGTTACACACCCACTAGAATGGCTAAAATAAGACATTGGCTGTGCCAGATGTTAATGTGGACCAAGTGGAAGTGTAAAATGGTTAAAATCACCTTGAAAATCAGTCCAGCAATATCATGAAAGTAAACCTACACCTACCCCATGACCCAGCAATATCACTCTTAGATGTTTACTCTAAACAAATGAAAGCATATATACACAACAAGAGAATATTTATAGACACTTCATTAATAAATAACCGTGCAGAGAGCCCAGATGGTCATCAGCATGAAACAGATAAACAATTTGTTATATAACCATACAATAGACTACAACACAGCAAGAAGAGGTAACAACTACTAACGCATTACAACCTGGATGAACCCTCAAAACATTATGCTGAGCAGAAGAAGCCAAATACAAGCTTACTGCTGTGTGAGTCCATTCAGTTGAAGTATTGAAACAGGGAAAACTAATCTCTGATGAAAAAAAACACGTCTAAAGCTTTTTTCGTATTACCTCCAAGAAAGCCAGTCAATGTAAAACTCTTAAATAGGCATGCACACACACCCCCGACAACCTTCTGACAGATGATACCAAACGTGACTTAGCCGTCTCCTTCACTGAGATGCAGAAATTGGATTTTTTCCCCTGCTTGTACAGAATCCTCTGTACTTAAGAATGCAAACTGTAAATCAATACCCACGTCTTAAAGGTGACATTTCAACAACTGTACATCCTGGAGCCTCTCAGGATCTCAGGATCGTTTTGTTCCTGTCAAACGTCTAACCCTGTGAATAATTTATGGGCATCCAACTCCACATCTTGCACCACAGTCTGCAATGCCTTCTTTTTGTACGTGTATATCTTTATTCAAATAGCTGGTCATTCATTCAAAACATTACTGAATACCTACTGTGTGCTGGCACTGGATTGGGCAGTGTGAATGCAACAGTGGACTCGCCCAGTGTGACCTGGAACTTACATGGGGAGGGGGGAAAGAGAGATGTCAGGTTACAGATCGCTCCATACATCTCACTTGTAGTGATTGCTTTTTTAAAATTAGTTTATTTCTGGCTGCACTGGGTCTTCACTGCTGCATGCGGGCTTTCTCTCGTTGCGGCGCCTGGGTTTATTGCTGTGACTTCTCTTGTAGAGCATGGACTCAGTAGTGATGATGCACGGGCTTAGTGAGCTCGTGGCAGATGGAATCATCCTAGACCAGGTATCGAGCCCATGTACCCTGCATTGACAGATGGATTCTTTACCACTGGACCACTGGGGAAGTACATGATTGCTTTTTTTAAAAAAAGAGTTAAACAGTGTAGGCCTCTTATGAGCACATTTACGAAGAAGTCTTCATTTTATCTCGGATAGATGGAGAATAAATTAGGTGTTTGGAATTAACTATGTGTAAAGTTCCTGATGGGAGAGACTGACTGAGGGGGAAACTGGGCCTTGTTCTGATGGGCGGGGCTGTGGTCAAGAAATCTTTAACCCAATTTTCTGTTGATGGGCAGGGCTGTGTTCCCTCCCTGTTGTTTGACCTGAGGCCAAACTATGGTGGAGGTGATGAAGATAATGGCGACCTCCTTCAAACGGTCCCAGCATGCACTGCTGCACTCACTGCCCCCCACCCTGCAGCAGGCTACCGCCAACCCACGCCCCCCCTGGAGACTCCTGGACACTCACGGGCAAGTCTGGGTCAGTCTCCTGTGGGGTCCCTGCTCCTTTCTCTGGGTCCTGGTGTGCACGGGGTTTTGTTCGTGCCCTCCAAGAGCCTGTTTCCCCAGTCCTGGGTAAGTTCTGGCAGCTCTGTGGTGGGGCTAATGGCGACCTCCTCCAAGAGGGCTTATGCCACAGCCAGGACTGCTGCACATAGAGCCCCTGCCCCTGCGGCAGGACACTGATGACCCGGACGTCCGCAGGAGACACTCAAACACTCTAGGGCAGGTCTGGCTCAGTCTCTGTGGAGTCTCTGGGTGCTGGTGCGCACAAGGTTTTGTTTGAGCCGTCCAAGAGTCTCTGGCAGGTATGGGGTTGGATTCTAAACGCGATTTCACCCCTCCTACCATCTTGCTGAGGCTTCTCCTTTCCCCTTAAACGTGGAGTATCGTGTTTTGGTGGGATCCATCACTCTCCTGTCTGTGGTTGTTCAGCAGCGAGTTGTAATTTCGGAGTTCTCGCAGGAGAAGATGAGCACACGTCCTTCTACTCCGCCATCTTGTGGCTGATGGTCGCCGTTTTGTAGCAACTGAACTGAACTGATACGTAAAGTTGATAACTAACAGAGCCTACTTTATAGCACAGGGAACTATAGTCAATATTTTATAGTAACCTATAAGGGAAGGTAGTCTGAAGAAGAATGTGTGTGTGTGTGTGTGTGTGTACACATCAGTTCAGTTCGGTCGTTCAGTTGTCTCCGACTCTTTACAACCCCATGGACCTCCGCACGCCAGGCCTCCCTGTCCATCACCAGCTCCCAGGGCTTGCTCAAACTCATGTCCACTGAGTCGGTGATGCCATCCAACCACCTCATCCTCTGTCTATCTATCTATCTCTACATGTCCATATATAATAGGGCTTCCTGGCGGCTCAGTGGTGAAGAATCTGCCTGCGATGCAGGAGACACAGGAGACATGAATTCAATCCCTGGGTTGAAGCAACCCTCTCCAGTACCCTCGCCTGGAGAACCCCGTGGACAGGGAACCTTGAGGGGCTACAGCCCACAGGGTCACAAAGAGCGGGATGCGACAGACGCGACATGCGCTGTCACTTATATATGTGTGTATAAGCCACACATATACATACAAGTCACACATATATATATGACACACGTTCATATAGATACGCTCAAATACACACACAGAAACATGTATGTAACTGAATGACCGCCGTACACCTGAAATTAATACAGCTTTGTAAACCAACTGTGCTTTAATTAAATGAGACATGGGGTACTTCCCAGAGGAAGAAGCTTTCGAGCTGGGCTACCAATGAAGTTCGAGAGCATACATGGAGTGAGCTGATGTTTCAGGTGACTGAAGCATGGTGTTGGTGGTCCTGATACACAGAAGAGCATGATGTTTTCAAGGTTCCAAGAGAAAGTTTGTCCTTGGGAAAAGCAGAGACACAAAGTGAGTCTGGTGAAATTGACAAGGTTTGAGACAAGCAGGACTGTGTTAAGAATCTCTGATTTATCAATAAATAAAATCAGAGGGAAACTATCAAAGAGAGTTGCACTTTAGATGGATGCAGTAGTTGGGTACCGTGTGTAGAATAGACTGGGGAGTATATGTACAAGCTGTGGGGAGACCAGTTTGAGGTCAGCACATACAGAGCATAGACAAATTCCTCCGCCGATGTCCAGTGAAAGAGCTGCTCTGAGTTCTGTGGGCTACAGAAAAATCTTCAATAGCCTTACTTTGAACAATTAATAAATATACTGGCGTTGCTTTTCAGAAAGAAGATGGAGATCTGAGATGCTTATAGGAGAAAGAGTTAAGGGGCCCATCAAGAAGAGGATGGACAGACCAAAGAAAATAGCCCGCAGCAACACACACCTGAGTTACAGGCATGTGCCAGTTGTTTTTTTCATTTTTATTTGGAGTCTGCGATCGAGAGCTCATTCTATCTCAGAACTGTACCAAATGCTTCCTATTTATGACAGTTAATGCTGACCTCCATCCTGAAGGTCATGCAGTATTACTGAATATTTTTTACAAAGAAAGAACGGCAAGTTAGGAGAGGGAGAGTACCTCGTGGTCACATAAGCTGTAACTAGTAGAGGCAGAACTTGAGCTCCGGCTCTTCACCACCAGGGTTGGCCCTTCACCACCTATTCAACCTCTTGTGCTGTTTCTCGTTTGCTCTGTTTCCATTATGTTTGAGAGCAGTTTCAGGTTCTTCTGTACTTTGTCACAAATACATAGACCCTGAGGTCTGCAAGGCTCTTGCAGATCAGATGGCCCAGTCCTCTTATATTACGGGGAAATGCATGAGCCTCAGGGCTGTGCCGGGACCACCCAAGGTCCCTAGCAAATGCTGGGCAAATGTGGATAGAATCTGGAGTCCTCCATCAAACCAGGATCAAACCCCCAGACCAAACTTGTTCAGCTCCTCCGTTCTCTCTGCAGATGGGAGGGATTTTGCCTTCATAAAGTTTTACTGAGTCTGTGGCCTTGGTTGGTCAAGGGAGAGGCGGTTCTCATTTGGGAAGGGTATTTTTGAGCTCATCTGTGATACAGAATTGCCTAAAGAACCAAACCTATAAAGCATATATACATTCTTTTAAATATTCTTTTTCATTCTGGTTTATCCCAGGATATTAAAATAGTTCCCTGTGCTACACAGTGGGACCTTGTTTATCCACGCTGTGTGTAAAAGTTTGCTTCTGCTAACCCCAAACTCCCACTCCACCCCTCCCCCCACCCCCCTCTTGGCAACCACAAAGCTCTTCTCTGTGACTCTGCTTCATACACAGGTTCATTCATGCCGTATTTTATATTCCACAAGTAAGTGATGTCGTGTGGTACTTGTCTTTCTCTTTCTGACTTACTTCACTTAGTGTGATAGTCTCTAGTTGTGTGCCTGTGGCTGCAAATGGCCTTTGTTCTTTTCATGGCTGAGTAATATTCCTTTGTATGTATGCACCACATCTTCTTTATCCATTCCTCTGTTGATGGACATTTAGGCTGCTTCCAAGTCTTGGCTATTGTGAATAGTGCTACAGTGAACATAAGGGTGCATCTTTTTGAATTGTAGTTTTGTCCAGGCATATACGCCTAGGAGTGGGATTGTTGGCTCATATGACATTCCATTTTTAGTTTTCTGAGGAACCTCCATGCTGTTTTCCATAGTGGCTGCATCAACTTATGTTTAGGGTTGGGGGCAGTTCTTAAGCATTGGTATGTGAGCAAGGTAATCATCAAATGATTGATATGAAGCATCAGATGAGTTTGAGAAAAGAGGCACTAGGTCTAGACAATGAGTTTGTCTGGTCTCCCCTTCTCCAACGGGAGGAAGAAATGCTGCCTAACCTGTATTAAATGTTGAACATTTTAGAACTTGCAGCTGGACTCATTGCTTAATTATTCACAGATTGCTTAGGGCCAAAAGCTGTCTGCTGGGGCAAGAAGGAGTCTTTGGTTACCTGAAACTCCAGTGCTGATATGAAAACTTCCTTTCACAGCAGCAAAGGAATAGCCCCCATTAGATAGAACAATGGACTCGTTTAGCTTTCCAGAAGGGAAATTTGCATTATTTAGACTTCAAATTATACATCAGTACTTAAACATAATGCAATGTATCTACAAGGTATTTGATCATCTCTAGCCTTGCATAATTAAATGCAATTAATATGTAGCTACTCCAGATTCTGGAACTTAACAAATCTCTCAGCAATTCTTGTTGGCAAAAGAGCATCCAATTGGGAGAAGTCTCTGCTGGGTGGGAGGGACTCAGATTTGGCAAGAGCAAACTCTAAGATTCAAGGGAGACTCTTCGTGTTTCCAACAAAAGATGTGGGACTCATCTCTGTTGTGAATAGGAGTATTTGGAAAGCTCAGTATCTTCTAGAATGCCAGGGCTGGATGATTTTAGCAGAATTTTTCACTTTTCAGAGATGCAGACGACCATCTCTGGGTGCACCTAAAAAGAAATTCTACCTTCAGTGATGTAATGTACTTGGATTGATTTTATATTTTTAAGATAAAGAACATAAACTTTTCCCACTAGAAGGAAATCTCTGCAGGCTGCTTTTCCTACAGCTCTGTCATAAACTCTCCTGTCTGATGAGCAGGTATTTTCTAATTTCTGGCCCATCAGTATGTCTTCTCAACCCCTGGAGAGGGACGGAGCTCTTTCTCCTTCCTGCTGGATTAGCGCTATGACTGTCCCTGACATTCTGCCACCATGGAAAAACTCACTCAGAGCTGTGGCCAGCAAACAAAATCCCACAGGTGACTATTTAAAAAAAAACAACAAAAAAGGTGATGCAATGAGTAGATTGGGATTAAGCTCTGAGAAGTTTTTAATTTCATCTGCACTATTTGATATTCGTGCAGCCTGGGACAAGTGAAGTGACTTCTCTGAATCTCAACTTCCTTGTGGACGTAAGCTTTTGTCAGGTCGTCATGACGACAGCCTGAGATCCCTCCACTCTTGTATCTTGCACAGTCTCTGGAACAAGGTGAATCCCATAATTATTCTCTCTCTGTTAAAAAAAAAAATGATACCAACCCCATATGTTGTTTTGTAAATCCAGAATCACCTTATTTCAAAAAGAACACTGAGAAAGCTTAAAAGGAAAGACAGGACTGAGAGTTGAGCAAGGTTCTGAACAAAAGCAAGAGACAACCAACAATAACAGGGGATTTGCCATAATCGTTTCTGAAGATCTTTCCTGAGTAAGGCAGACTCTTGCACAATGGCTAGCCGTGAATTTGACAAACAGAATGATTGTTTTGGTCTGTGGTAGGTCAGAGAACAACGGTAGGCCAGAAGGTCATGGAAAGGATTTAAGTTGGGTAAATCTTTCAACCCCTTCTGACAGTTCTAGTGGAGTCAGCCTTGATAGAAACTGCTAATGTTAACTTCTGGGTTTTCAAGGACCCCCACACAAGTCGACACTTTGAGTGTTAACAGGCATCACTGTGTTTGCTTTGGATGCAGTAATAAGTGCAACGAGAATGAGACCTTCCCTAGATTCTTAGACTTGATCGCTGCTTGGATTTCACTGAATTGAGGAATGAGGTTTCTTACTGAGGCTGCAAGACTAGATGATGAGCTCATAGCCCCTGTTTTGTAGCTGCTGTAGGCAGGAGACCAAAGCCAGGCTTTCAGCTTCCATCTGACACATTCAGAAGAGCAAACTCATGGTCACAATAGCTTTGTGTGTGTGTGCTTGATCGCATCATGACCCCATGGACTATAACGCACCAGGCTCCTCTCTGTGGGGCTTTTCAGGCAAAAATACTGGAGTGGGTTGCCATTTCCTACTCCAGGGTATCTTCCTGACCTAGGGATCCAACTGGAGTCTCCTGCATTGGCAGGAGGGTTCTTTACCACTGCGCCATCTAGGAAACCAGTCATAAGGTATATTTTGCATTTCAGAGTGTGTGAGCCTTTTGCTCTGATTGCCTTCCACTGGTCTTCAAGCACACCCTCAAAATTCCTGCCATCAGCCACACTCATTCATGGTGATAGATACGGATAGGATCTCAGGAAGGCTTGCAGCTTTTTATTTGATGATGGAGAAGAGAGAGTATTGTGTGTGAATCAGCCTGTCTCCCACAGAGCCGTGGTATCAAGATGAAGAAATGTCATTAAGAAAATCAAGGCTACACACAGGAGTGAAAATGCCCAGTAGTAAATGTGAAGAGGGAATTCTGCTGTTTAAAATAATGATAGTATCAAGAGTTGGACTATTTATAGTAACCCCCTCTCCACTATCTCTTGGAATACGTTCCAAGACCCCCAGGGATGGCTGACACTATGGATGGTACTGAACCCTGTATATACCATGTTTTTTCCTATACTTTCATAGCTATGACAAAGCTCTTATTTAATCAGTTACCTTTAACCTGGGGTATTGAGATTCTGCCTTGTCATTCACAACAATGTGCAGACATTTCCTTTGGGCTCTCTTACCCTCCCCAACCCATAAGACACTAGCCACTAGAGATGACTCCTGCTTACCCTGAATGGAGAGAAAATTTCTTTAGCATAGGATTTTCCTGGGATTTTGGAATTCATGGTTCAAGTCCCTGCTCTTTGTAGACTCTGAGGACCCTCAACTTTTTCAGTCCAGGGGGCTCTTTCTGCTCGTCCTCTGGAACAAGAACTAGCTTGGAGGTCAGCTCCAAAACAGGGGGCCTGAACTCCTAACCAGAGCGCCCTTCCCCTCAGACCCTAACCCAGCGGCAGTTCACACCTCTCGTTCTTTGAATTCCTCCTCCTCTTTCCATGACCAAGCTTTAAAGTTAAGGAGCCGCAGCTTTCATCTCTGCACCCCCAGCAGTCTGCCTGGTATACTGCATTCAGAGGGTGCACCGTAAATGTCGGGTGTTGTAAGAAGGAATGGGAGACGGCTCAGTCAGCATGAGGCCAGAGGGAGAATACAGGGCCTCTGACAGGCCCACCCTATGGGATCTTTCCACTGGGGTGACTCCAGCCAGAATTGGGAGAGACACTTCTCCAGCACTTCCTCAGCCAGGATGGGTCCCTCACTGTGTTTCCAGAACCACACTCTTCCAGGGCTTAGGAGAACACTGATGTCACAGAGGAGATGGAGCTCAAACTGGGAGACTGGGCGGCGTTTTCTCAGAGAAGAGCCAGGCATCAGTCAATCCCCTAGAGTCCAAGTGTGCTTTCTAGGTCAAGACTTGAGAAGAAGCCCAGCCTCCTCTTTCTTAATACCAGGCACTCAACTCCTGTGACCCAACTGCCCATCTTAGGCCACCCCAGCATGTCTCCCAGCTGTCCACTTGCTGGTGCAGTCCTTAGACCCCCAGGGCTCCACTAATGAGTCTGTGTGCCCGGATCTCCAAAAGGCCCACCTCCTGCCAATTTGGGAAACAGGAAGAACCAGGTTTTTACCTCCCTACCCCCTCCTTTCCTGCTGCTTCTAATAACTGCTTTACATACGGATTGTCAAAAACACATCTGTCTCCTTCCTCAATGGATGTGGTGGGAATTACCGTTTCCTATCCAGGATCCTGGGAACACTTGGCTCTTCTGTTGGGGTATAATCCCCCAGGTTACATCTCAGCGACAATGGAACAGTTGGGGACTGGGTTCTGCCTCCCCTGTAAGGCCCTTGAGGTCGCAAGCCAGGTCTTTTCATCACCATCGTGATAGGAATCTAGCACCAGAGGCTTACGCATATTTGGCAGTTGGTACATATTTATGAAAAGAAATGGGATGAAATGATCTGGAATGAATAGATTCATTAAATGAGGCATGATCCAGCATACCAGCCATCTGCAAAAGAATGTAGCTATTTAACAAGCATTTAAAGTATCTTTGATTCCTTTAGTTGGCCTCGATAATAATCTGCTTTGGGTAAAGGGAAGCATAAGCAATGAAAATGTATGTCAGAATCTCTGTGAACCATGGTATACTCCTTAGAGTGGCTGAGGAGAAGAGAATGACAGTGTCAAGTGATGTGGTGGGCATGGAGCACCCTGAACGCCCACACGTTGTTGGAGGCAGAATAAAACTGCAGAAAACTGTTTTAACAGCTTCTCAAAAAAGTTAAACACACGTCTACCTAATGACCCAGAAATTCTACTCCTAGACATTTAACAGAGAGAAATGAAGGCATGAATCTACAAAGAACCTTGTCTGAGAAGGTTCATAGCGGTGTTACTTGTGAGAGCCAATGACTGGAAAACAATGAGACGTCCACTGATCAGAAAAATGGATAAACAAACTGATATATTTGAAATTGAATATTATTCAGCAAAAAAAAAAAAAAAAAGAGAGAGAAAGATAAACTGCAAAATACACAGAAGCACAGATGAGTCAGGGAAATAATATGGTGAGCCAAAGAAGTCAGACACAAAAGCCCAAACTGTACATACGGTTCTACTTGCTGGAAATTCTAGAATATGCAGAACCAAGCTACAGTGGTGGGAATCAGACTCAAGGTTGCTTCTGAGGTGAAGATTGACTGGAAAGTCGGCACAAGAGGACTTTCCGAGGTGATGGGAACCTTGTGTGTCCTGGCTCGAGGTAGTGAGCTCACACAAGCACTTGTGTCCTTCACGGCACAGCTACCAGCGCTGACGAGCATTCTGCTGTCTGTAAAATCATAGTTCAGCTTCAGAAAATCATTTTGGATGCCTTGTTTCTCAAGTCTCAGACAAAGAAAAGCCTCGAGTTGGAGAGCAGAAAGCAGCCTGGAGAAGTCATGTGGTCCCCCACCCCTCATGCAGACGGAGAGCCCCAGAGGAGAAGTGACGTGTTCACAGCCGCCGAGACTTCGTGGCAGAAGCGAGACAAGAACGCAAGACTCTTCCTGGCAGGAGAGTTGGAGCCATTTCGTGGGAATGATGACAATTATATCCGCCCGGCATTCTCCTGGCTTTAATATGATCAGTTAATTGGGCTTTGAACTCTGGTCAGCCTAGCTTACCCGTCTGCCCTGGGTCCCTTCACAGCCTTCTCTGATGGTCCTTCGCCTAGGAGGATGATTTTCGAGGCCCTGTCTCCACGAAGGCCAGTGCGGAGCGAGGCTCGCTATTAATAGGAGAAATCAGAGTTGCGTTGTCTCTGAATATAGGAACTCTGGTTTCTCGGTCCTTCTTTGGTGGTTGGAGCATCTCTAAAAGAGATTCAACAGTTCTGAGGACGAGCAGAGGAAACTAACAGCCAGGAATCAGAAAAAACATCCTTGGGTCAGATTCAGGAGGAATCCACACGTCTACAGACAGAGGTCATCGAGTCAAGGAGAGGAGGGATGAGGCGTGAACCCCCGGTTACCCCGCGTGGCCCCTGCACACCGGGCCGGGCTGCTCGCTGTGTTCTCAGCGGTCCTCCTCACTCGCCGGACGCGGGACCCCACTGGTGCCCTCCACCCCCACCGCTGGCTCTCTGCCCTTTGCTGTAATCAGGCATCACTTGCATTCCCGGGAGGAGTGCAGAGAGGGTGGGTCCGCGAGGCGGTACGTGGTCTCCAGACCCATCCCTCCTGAAGAAGACAGAGAAGGGGCCTTACTAAACCACAGCACAACCCTGAGACGGAACCTGAATCCTGAGTCTTAAACACGCCAGGACAGGATGCGCTCTGCAGAACCTGGCTACACTGGGCATCAACTTAGACGGAAGGCCTCCGGCAGCTGGCTGACGTGGCTCCTCAACTGCTCCTTGTTCAGCCCGGGCGTCCTCAGCAGGTATCCTTCACTGAGGACCTCTGTCCGTCCACTCTTACCAGATGTGGAAATCGTGGGAAGGTGGCCGCGAGTCCCCAGCTAGAGGGTCTCTCTCTTGGAGACAGGAGAGCTAGCCAACAGCTCTGCAAAACTTCTCTGCAACCTTTTAGGGGGCTATCTCTTATTTCAGTGCCAGGCACTCTGTAGATGCTTTAAAAACAAACAGACATACTGATTGTGTGAAGAATGAGTGAACGTTTGCTTTCTGGAATCTGCGGCTTCTCATCTGCATGTATCCTGCGGGGAGGAACCAGCTGGAGCTTTGGAATCCAGTCAGTCTGGTATTGAAGGGTATGAGTCGCTTTGCCATGATGCGCTTGGGCATAGCACGGAACTTCTCTGAGCCTCAGCTTGCTCAAGTTCTATTAATATGTGGAGAAAATAATAATACTTAAAGCAGGGGCTTTTTAGCCTGGAGCCCTTAAAATTGAATGTCATTTTGGGGCACATATGTATTTTTATGAAGAGAAGAGTTTTAGATTTCATCAGATTCTTTAACTAGGTCAGTGAGTACTTAAAAAAAAAAAGGAAGAAACCACTTAGCCTTAGCCTCTTTCATAGAGATAGAGATAACATATACGAAGTGCCTGAGAACACCAGCTCCTTGCAGTTTCTGTACAAACCCCAGCTGGGTGGAGGGAGCCAACCCTTGCGTGTCCGCAGCCCTCGATACATAACCTTTTGAGCAACCAGCCGGCATGTCATAGGCAAATCCTTTCCTCACTCTGGCCTCGGCTGGAAACGTCAGGCTCGGTGTTCACCCAGACCTCGCAAGTGTTAACATCCTCACTGTCTGCAGAAGGACCCACGTGATTAGCTCTGCGCCTCATTCTCCAGAGGGCGAAGGAGAGTGGTCTCTGCCTTTTAGCTCCAACAACGTCTCAGTCGATGCATGGAGGTTAATTCTGGTGCAGAGATGATCAGGAGTCTGGGAAGAGGGTGGGAAGGCGATCTCAGGACCCTGCGAGGAACAGAATAGGTGGCGACCTTCAGGCTGGTTCCTTGGTCAGAGGTGGTGGGGTTACAGTGCCAAGGTTTTGGAGGAACAAACGGGCTCAGAGGCAGAGTGCAGGTGGGGTCACGACTTCTCCGCTCGCTTCCAATCTCTCAGTCAGCTGCGGAAAGGAAACCGAGATAATCTCTCATGTTAGGAGGACATGAATTTTTTTGCATAGATTTAAGCCGAAAAGAACCTCACTGGTGCTCTTCCTCTCTGGCTTGCTTCCAGGGGCTCTTGAAGCTGTCTCCTGAGAAGAGCACATCTCCTGTTGACCTCTAGGTTAGGGCAGCCTTTGAAACGCACCCTTTAGATGGCTTTGGGGAGGGCAGGTAGGTGAACTAACTGCCCCCCCCCACCCCTCGCCGGGTGTGAAGGCATCCAGGGGAGAGGCGCAGAGAAGCTGGCCACCCTGGTTAGGTTAGTTCTCACATGGATGCTTTAGGGGCTTCCCAGGCGGCTCTGGTGGTAAAGAGCCCACCTGCCAAGCGGGAGATGTAAGAGGTGTGGGTTCGATCCCTGGGCTGGGAAGATCCCCTGGAGGAGGGGATGGCAACCCACTCCAGTATTCTTGCCTGGAGAATCCCATGGACAGAGGAGCCTGGTGGGCTACAGTCTATGGGATTGCAAAAGAGTTGGACACGACAGGAGTGACTTAGCATGCACACAGGGATTCATTAGTCGTCTCCAAGCGTAGGCTGAGTGACTGTGTTGAACAGAACACATTAGGTGGAAAATTGCGGCACTGGCTAGGTAAGTGGGGAAGACCGTGCACTTTCAGGATGCTGGGCGTCTCCACCCTTTCTGTGAACTGGATGCCTCTGTGTTGTGGATACCTTAATGTCATGTTCGAGTATGACCTATTATTGTCTTTCATCCAGCTTAAAACAGTTTAGTAATTTGTCAACACAGTGAATTTCCTGGATGGTGGAGCTCCCTGGGGAGGCAAGGGCTGTGCCAGGTTCTTTGCCATCCAAGTGGGTCATGGGATAGACGGTCCTCTGGAGGGGACCCCCACCCCCACCCCAGGGAGCTGCTTAACTTTGGAATGTGGGAAGGCCTGGGTGTTAGCATGTTGATGGGGTGAGGGGTGGGAATTGCCCCACTATGCAGAGTGCCCTCGAGACAGGACTCAGCCTTGGTCCTGCCCTCCAGTAGCTCGCAGTCTAGCGCAGGAGACAGAGGGGTCTCATCTACAGAGGGGTTCTTTTTTTTTTTTTTTACAGAGGGGTTCTTGATGCTGTTCAGTCGCTGAGTCAGGTCTGACTCTTGGCAGTGTGTTAGGTGCTGCAAACAACACCCAGAAAACCCCTCCACGTGCTGGAGGAAGAAACAATAAACTGAATAAATGCATGCATTCTGCGGAGCGCTAGACAGGAGGGTGGAGAGAAATCGGGGGAGGCGAGTGGGAGACGCAGGGGCGGAGGGCAGACGCTCGTTTACCGAGGATGGGCAGGGGAAGCCCCGAGGGGCAGGTGACCTTTGAGTCCACAGGCGGAGGAAGCCTGCAGGGAAGGGTGTCCAGGCGAGGGGAGCAGAGAGCGCCGGGACCCTCGGAGAGAGGAGGCCTGCAGGAGGGGCAGTGCCTCCCCGCCCCCCACCAGGGATGTGCAGAGGACGAGAGTGATTGAGGTTTCCGCGCCAGGGTACCAGCTGGACCCTGACCCACTGGTGTATTTGAATTAATAAAAATGGCGGTGTCTCTGGTGTCTCCTAACCCCCGACCCACTGCCCATAGCTCTCACCATCTGTGCCATAAATTGGTATATTCCTGTGGTAGCAAGAACAGAGGCCCCCCTAAAGGTGGGCACATTCTACACCAAGTCCTTGGGAGCATGGTATCTTACACAGCAAAAGAGACTTTGCCGATGTGGTAATGTTAAGGGTCTGTGCAGGGAGGTTATGAGGGATTATCCAGGTGGGGCCGTCGTAATCACCAGGGTCCTTCCAGGAGGAGGACAAAAGAGACGGGATAGAGGAGGCGGAGGTCACAGTGACACAGGGCGGCAAGCCACGAAGTGCAGGCGGCCTCTAGCAACCGGATAAAGGAGGACTGGGTTCTCCCCAGGTGCCCTTGGAACCCACACCCCAGACAGCACCTTGATTTTAGCCCCCGCCCCCCGCCCCACTGAGACCCACTTGAACGTCTGGCCTCTAGATCTGCAAGATAATAAGTCTGTGTTGTTTTATCGTTGCTAAGTCTGTGGTTAGCACTTGTATAGGCAAAAGGAACATAATACAATTTCAAAATTATTTTCTTTAATAAAAAATAAAGTGCAGGGCCCCTTTCCAGTTCTTTGCAAATAATAGTTCATTGTTTAATCTCCATAAAGATTCCTCAAAGTAGGTGCTGTTAGTATCTCCATTTTACAGTTGAGGTCTTTCAAGCACAGAGGGGTTAAGTAATCTGCCTGGCATCACACAGCTCCAAGTGACACAGGCGGGATTTGAACCCAGGCCATCTGGCTCCAGGAGTCAACACATTTCTGCTCCGATTGATTTTCTTGTCCTGGCGTCAGTGACCCCAGCAAGGCCCGTGCCCTTGTCTGGACAGACCACCGTCTCTGCTCTTCTGCACTCTCACCTCAAGTGGACATCACAACGGCGGGCCCATGGACCGTGCTCAGAAAGGACCTCAGAAACCACTAAATCAATATGGAAACTGAAACTTGGTTTCTGTTTCTGAGGGAAAATACAGAGATAATCAATCTTTTGTTTTAATTCTATAATGTAACCCAATACTCTTTATAGAGATACAATTCATAAAATGCACAAATCTTTTAAAATGTGCAACTCAGTGGCTTCTAGTATATTCTCAAGGTTGTAAAACTGTCACCACTAACTGGTTTAGGAAATTTTCATCATTCCCCAGAAGTTCCATACCTGAAAGCAGTCACTTCCCCTTTCCCCCACCCCCAGCCCCAGAATCACTAGCCTGTTTTCTCTCTCTGTGAATTTGGCCTGGAGAAGGAAATGGCAGTCCACACCAGGATTCTTACCTGGGAAATCCCATGGACAGAGGAGCCTGGTAGGCTACAGTCCATGAAATGACTTAGTGACTAAACCACCACTGCCATGAATTTGCCCATTCTGGACATTCTACAGTATATAAATGCAGTCATTGAAAATGTGACTTCCTTCATTTAACATAATGTTTTCACGATTCATCCACATCACAGCTTGTATCAATCCTTCATTATTTTTTCGTGGCTGAATAATATTCCTTCGTGTGGACATATATAAGTGTGTGAGTCAGTTCACCAGTTGATAGGCATATGGGTTGCGTCCATCTTTTGGCAATTATGAATGACCCTTCCATGGACATTCATGTTCTCTGTTTCCTCATGTCTAAATTAGAAAGGACAGCTAGACAGGACCCAGTAGCTTCCAGAACCCTGTTTACAGAACCCTGCAGGGAGGTTGCTGTTCTTACAGCCCTGGCTCTCCAGTGAGATGCTGACACCCCCGGGAAGTGAACCCTCAGTTTCAAGGGTCAGCGGGCCCCCTGGAGGGCCTGCAGTGTTCCCTGTCCTGATGGGGGCGGGAGGAGGTTCTGGAGCTGTTGTCTCTACCTCGTGTCTCCCCCACGTGCCATGCCTTCCCCTCCCTGGGCCTCAGTTTCCCCACCTTTAGAGGAAACTTCACAAAATGGGGGTGCCAATACAGGAAGATGGAGCCACTCCAAGCTAATGCGCTGTTATGGTTATGTTTTTCCACTGGACCCCCTGAAATACATGATGTTATACTGATTTATGGTGTGCAGGTCATATGGATTGCATCCGCTGAACAGAATACAGTTACCTTTTAAATGTAATATGGTATGTAATTATTTATGATGGAATATTTTCAACATACGCTCTGAATAAAATCATGCTTTTGAGGATCAGTTGGAGAGAAGAAAAAACAGCTCTGCCCCAAAGCTCTAATAACCAAAGGCCATGGATACCTGCTGTTATCAATAACAAAGAAAATCTATTGAACGCCTTCCACACGATAAGGAGGGGACTGCATCGCGAGGTCCCATTTGGGTCTGCCAACCCTGACTCTAAGACCAGCCCTGACTCCAAGGAGGCTGGTACCCCCGTCATGAGTGTGAAGCCAGGAGTCCTAGGGCTGTGGCCACACCCCTCGTCCCAGTGTGTCCCAGGGCGCATGGCGGCCAGCAGCATCGCCAGGAACAGGAATACAGTAACCCCCATTATGGTGATACATTGAGTAAGTGCTGTTTCCATTCCAAATACAGCGGCAGGAATCAGGGAAGCAGTGGCCTTCTCCTGCCCCGATGCAAGTTAAAAATATAGCCGGCCTCTGTGCACACTCCCATCTTAGCCCTGCACATTTAAAAATACACCCGTCAGTGGCTCTGCATTTGAAAATGTATTTTGCATCTGATAATTATGATGCATTTAAAGGGCAAAATTAGAAAGCGCAGAATTAGGCTGGCAGGCTTAATTAGCCCATTCTTTTCTCTAATGGGTGAAATTTGGGCAACTGTCTGCTTGAGGGGCACAAAGACCCCTAATGGGGCTGGTGGAAATTCACCCGCTCCTCTGTCAACCCCATCACTCAGCGAGCTGGGTGGGGGATTCACTGAGAAATATGAGCCCCTCGAAGCAAGAAGATTGCCCCCTCTTGTCCTCAGGAAAACCACGTGAGTGCGATTACAAAGTTGTCTATCAACAGATAATAGAGGGCCATGCTGGGGCTTCCCGGAGGCCTGGTGTGACCGAGGTGGTGACAGGGGATTGTCTGTAGAGGCAGCTTGAGGTGTTCCCTCCTGAAGACACGTCTCCCCTCCAGGCCTGGCCCTGCTCAGCAACTATTGGAATGCCTTCCTCTGCTCCCCCAGGGGGCTGGACACTGCTCCCAGGTTCCTGAGCTATTCTCGGAGGGCTCAGGGAGCTGGCCAGAACCGGTTTGGAAACTTCTAAGGACCTTCCAAACGCCGCACGCCTGGATTTTCTGCAACCTGATTCCACGTTCCTAATAAAGTTATCTCGATGGCCACGCCGAGCCTTCTGTGCGCCCAGACGGGCGGATCCGTCCCCAGCCTTGGAGAGGGGAGTTTTCTCTCTCCCAGTCGCCATAGCCCTTCTCAAGCTGGGACAGGCCCTGAGTGGAGGCGAAGTGAGCCCAGGTATGAGTCATCCTGATGAATCAGATGTGTCCCTACTTTTTTTTTTTTTTTTGAAAGCTGCGGGTTTCTTCAAAACAGAGACTGTGTTGTTCTTTTTTGCAGCCAGATCTAGAAACCCTCTGAGAAAGAGGCTCTCCTCTGCTGTGCCCAGCACACACAACCCAAAATGGCCCGTCCCTGCTCAGACCACCTGGAATTTTCTGAAACACTCCATGGGGTGGCCACAGAGCTGTGGAAGGGGCCTGAGATCTGAGGCAGAACCCAGACCCTGGAGGCCTGCTTGGTCTCAGACAAGACATTTTGCCTCTCTGAGCTGAAACTGTAGAATTGCTATAAAAATGCACTTGTTGAAGAGAACAGTGTGCTGTCTACCCCCCACCCTGGAGACAGTCAGCATGGTTCCAGGACATATTTGATTGTCACAAGTAGCATCTTTACCATCCTCTATGTGGCATTTGACGCTACAGGAAAATCCTTTGGGTTGCTAACAATCAGTCAACATTCAGGACTTTGTTTTCAAAGTTTCATAATCTTTATAAAGAAAATGCATATAACCCCAAAGTGCAGAGAGAAGCGGGGGACAGAGCAGGAAAATACGTCCTTGCCATATTCTTACTGTCGATGTTCTTTTTTTTTTAATCTAGTTAACATGTCTTCAGGACCATTTTTGGTCATTTCCTTCCCAAGAGCCAAAAAGGAGGGGGAGGGGGGAAAGAATAGGTTGTCTTCAGCCCTGAGCAGAATGGCTTTACCCAGAGTCCAGTCGGATGACAAAGTGGTAGCATCTGCCGGGACTCCGGGGAGAGAGAGAGAGAGAGATACCTGGCAGACCCCTTGCAAGGGTGAGAAAAATCAGGAAGGTCTGAGTAGGGATATCCTGGAGCCTCTTAACTCCTGGCAGAAACACCTTCCCTCTACAGAGTACAAGACTCTCAACTGCTAGTATTTGGCAACACCAAAAAGTGTTGTTCGTCGCTAAGTTGTATCCAACTCTTACATGTGGACTGCAGCACGCCAGGCCTCCCTGTCCTTTACTGTCTCCTGGAGTTTGTTCAGACTTGTGTACATTGAGTCGGTGACACCTTCCAACCATCTCATCCTCTGCCGCCCCCTCTTCCTCCTGCCCTCAGTCAGCTCTTTGTATCAGGTGGCCAAAATATTGGAGCTTCAGCTTCAGCATCAGCCCTTCAGAGGAAAGGACAAATAGTACTCCGGGCATCTCTACAGGAGAAAGAAGACATGAGCCAAACTCTGCCACCCAGGGATAAACAGGGCCCAGATGATGCTGAAAAGCCTTCCACCCGCCAGGTTTTTAGGGTGCTTGATTTACCATTCAAGTGAGCACAGCTGCGGAGAGGGGACCCGGCTCAGAGCCAAGCAGGGGAACGCCTGGAACAAGGAGGGAGAGGATTGTTTGCAGACTAGACTATTAGATTGACTTGGAAATAGTGTGCCTCATGCCTCCCTGCGTAAAATAGTTGTCTATTTCAGATGGAGGACCGCAAGCTCCCGGATGGAGCCCTTGAGTGCTGTTTACGCAGGGCGCTAATTGCAGTCATGGAGCCCACCCGAGTCATCACTCCGCTTGGGTCCACTTTTCCCTAGCGCGCTTCCTTGGTAGCAGCCCTATTTGCGGATCTTCGTCTTGGCCCCCAACAATGAGCATAAACGGGAAACGTGTAATTATTCATTTTATTGCTATTGACGCAGCCGATGCCGAGTGGCCATGGCTCTTGGACAGTGAGGATGCTGTCCAAGTAGAATGGGTCTGTGTGGAGTCAGAATGACCTTCTCTTGGGACAGGGTCTGAGCTTCACCATCACCAGAGTTTTGCCTACAGCATTTCCGGGAGCCTTGGTTTGGGGTCCAGTTCATGTTGTCATGGGGAGTGGCGGCATTGGTCCCTGGTGGGTCTCACTTTTATTCTGAGGTTAGCAGCAGGAATAATAGCCTGTGCGCTTCCCTTAAATAGGGGCCCATGACTTGGTGAAATGCTCCTGTCACTGACCATTGTCACGTCAACCAGACACTGGGTGGTGACCGTCACCTCGGGGGTATCCAGTTGGAACCGGCACATTGGTGCCTCTGGCCAGCATCCTCCACCCTCTATCATGCCTTTAGCCCCTTAAGCTTCCCTGAGGATCCCATTTAACACAAGAACCAGGTTCTCCCCACCTGAGACCTTGGCTCCTCTGTCCATTTCCTGTGACTGCCCTAACAGTTCGCCCTGGACTTAGGGGCTCAAAGCAGCTCACATCCTGTCTGCAACAGCTCTGGAGGCCAGAATTTCCATCAAGAGTCTCGCTAGGCTACTGACAAGGTGTTGGCAGGGCTATGTTCCTCCTGGAAGCACTAGGAGAGAAGCTGGTCTTGGCTTTTCCAGCTGCTCGAAGCTCCCCACGTGCTCTGACTCCTGGCCCCTTTCCCCACCTTCCCAGCCAGGAGTGGCGTGCTGAGTCCTTCCATCACATCACCTTGTCCCTCTTTTGCCTTCCCTTGCACTTTTAAGAACACAGGTGATTACAGGGGACCCACCCTTATAATCCAGGGTACTCTCCCTATCTTAACATCAGCTAATTAGCAACCTTAATTCCACCCGCAACTTTAATTGCCCTTTGCTGTGTTATCTAACAAGCACAGATTCTGGGGAACAGGACGTCTCTGGGGGCCATTATCTGCCTACCACTGTTCTTGTTCTGATGGTCTGTGTCTCACCCCCTCTTCTTGGCACCTACACAACTAATCTCACGGTAGCATCCTTGTGTGATCATCTTGGATTATGGGACTTTCCTGCTCATAGCTCAAACACACTCATACACGCATGCACACGTGCACACACCCCATCGACCCCAGCTTTCTGGGATGGACCAGAACTAGAATCCAAGTTCTATGAGGATAATTTGAGGCTGTATTTCTGAGTGCTTAGAGCACTTGGTATATTGGAAGCACTGAAATGCTTCTTGGAAGAAATCAATCAGAAGAGTGAGTCCCGCCCCAGGAATGGCGTAACGACATAATGCCTGGGCCCTGAAGTCAGATCCAGGGTTCACTTCTTGCTTTGATACTTAAGAGTCTCTGGAGACCTCCCTCTCTAAAGTAAGGATACAGACTGCATTCTAGTCGGGCTGCTGTGAGGATGTGACCATGTTTAGGCCACGGCCTGGGCTGTAAAAATGCTGAAAGAGATGAGACCAATGCTGTCTTCGTCACCCTAGCTGTCACCATCTCGGAAAACAGTCATGGAGGTGAGTAAGCACCTCAAATGTTAGAGGAGAGGGTGGGGGGATGTGTTTGCACTCCTGGTCGGGAGACAGCATTCAGTTCAGTTCAGTTCAGTTCAGTCGCTCAGTCGTGTCTGACTCTTTGCGACCCCACGAATCGCAGCATGCCAGGCTTCCCTGTCCATCACCAGCTCCTGGAGTTTACTCAAACTCATGCCCATTGAGTTGGTGATGCCATCCAGCCATCTCATCCTCTGTCATCCCCTTCTCCTCCTGCCCCCAAATCCCTCCCAGCATCAGGGTCTTTTCCAGTGAGTCAACTCTTTGCATCAGATGGCCAAAGTATTGGAGTTTCAGCTTCAGCATCAGTCCTTCCAATGAACACCCAGGACTGATCTCCTTTAGGATGGACTGGTTGGATCTCCTTGCAGTCCAAGGGACTCTCAAGAGTCTTCTCCAATACCACAGTTCAAAAGCATCCATTTTTCGGCGCTCAGCTTTCTTCACAGTCCAACTCTCACATCCATACATGACCACTGAAGAAACCATAGCCTTGACTAGATGCTCACCACTCCTGGGAGACAGAGTAGGAGATGGTCGGTTCTAAGGGCCACATCCAGGAGGTTTCACAGATGTGTGAACACTTGGGCAGAATCTGATCTGATGAGGAGACGTCAGAAAGGTGGGAGTGGGGAGAGGCGTTCCAGGAGGGGGCCAGCACAGGCCAAGGTCAGAGGCTGGAGCTCCTGGCCTGTGCAGGGCACTGCAGGCGGTCCTATGGGATCAGAGTCAAGGGAGCAGTGGGGGAGGGGCGGGGGTACCAGGCTGGCGAGGGGCTGGCACGGAGGGGGGGGGGCTTGTGAGCCGGCAGGCCCTGTGTGCCGTGCTGTGTTCTGACGTCTTGAGCTGGCCATGGGTAGGCTGGGCCTGGCACTCATACACTTACCGCTGCAGTCCCGTGCTTTCTCTGTCATTCATTCACCTGCAGGGGCAGGCACACTAGATATGCACACAGTGGTCACACAAAGGATGCAGGCACAGCGGCCTCGCACACCCCCTGGGTGCACAGAGGATGCACATACTGGGATGACGGATGCATTTGAGGCTACACCTTGTGAACCAACACTCTCAGTCCATGCACACACAGGACATGGACCCCCAAAATGCACCACAGACCATGTGGCCCAAGGCACACATACTCAGAGGACACACACGGCAGCGTGCATGGCCACATGTACACACTGGCCACACACTACCCGTGTGTTCCACCCAGAACACTGGCCTTGCACAGCCTCCCACACACTTATTACCTATGTCTGTGATCAAAACAGGCTTCCCAGGTGGCTCAGGGTGATGAATCCATCTGCCAGTGTAGGACCCGCAGGAAATGCAGGTGCGATCCCTGGATTGGGAAGATCCCCTGGAGAAGGCAATGGCAACCCACTCCAGTATCCTTGCCTGGAGAATCCCATGGACAGAGGAGCCTGGCGGGCTACAGCCCATGGGGTCGCAAAGAGTCAGACATGAAGTGACTCAGCACACAAGCACGCACTCAGAACAAACACACACATACTGAGCGTAGACACGCGCTGTTTAAACACAGACACATTTTGACTGTGCACACGCAGACCCCTCATTTCTTTCTGGAATGCGTCTGGGTTCCAAGGCAGGCGGCCCTTGCGTGGCCTGAGGGAGGCTCTGATTATCCTCCCAGCCCCGGCAGGCAGAGCAGCTCCGAGACCTGTTTCGGATTTTGTGGTTTACACGCACCTCTCTCCCCCACCGCCAGGAGTGAGGGCGCGGCAAAAAAAAAAAAAAGCACTGGGGCGGACCTCAGCACCCAGCTCCCATCTCGCCACCACCCCAGCCCCCCGAAGCCTCCACAGCTTGTTACAGCAGGACGTCTTCCAAAAGCACTGCTGGGTCTTTTGCAAGAGTTCCCCGCGTGTGACTCCCCGCCCGGCCCTCCCCTCCACAGGGAGCTGGCAGGGGGCCAGCCCCCCGGCGGGTGGGGGGGCAGAGCAGAGCGCCTCCCAGCACCGTGGGCACCCTCATCAGCTGCACTCCCCGGGGCCCCGTTTGGGTGATGAGCCAGCCAGCTCTTGAGCTCTACAGAGAGGAGTCCCCCTCAGCATCTGCCGGGTCTCTCCGGGGCCAAACACAGCTCCCCCCAAATCCCGCACAGCTCCGTGAATTGGGTCCCAATGAGCTGGAACCTCGTGCCTTCGCCTGAAGTTCTGACATGTTGTAGTTTCCTGGCAGCAGCCAAGATGGGGCTGCGTCCTCCATGGGGGTTAACAAGTGGAAGACACGCCCCGGGCCTGCCACCCCGTCCCAGTTCACTTCCCCGTTCGGAGAGCTGATGAGCCAGATCACGCCTCGCACTGAGTGCGTCAGCACACAGCACCCAAGCCCAAAGCAGTGGCCACATCCGCGCAGGCTCACAGAGGGACCTCGGGGACAGAACTCAGATGTTATCCACAGTCCCTGCACCTAAGAAGATAGTGTGAATCAGTCCCAAACCAGAACCACACGGATAGCCAAGAATCCAGGTTTGCCCTCACCCTTGCTGTGAATTCCCCCAATAGCTATGTCCTCATATTTCCCCCAGCTGCCCTGGTGGCTCAGAGAGTAAAGAATCTGCCTGCAATGCAAGAGACCTGGGTTCGATCCCTGGGTCAGGAAGATGCCCTGGAGGAGGGAACGACTACCCACTCCAGTATTCTTTCCTGGAAAATCCCATGGACAGAGGAGCCTGGCGGTCTACAGTCCGTGGGGTCACAGAGTTGGACATGACCGAGCAACTAAGCAAGCACACCTGAGCTCACAAGGGCCCGCACATGGCTTCCAATCCCTCCCTCATCAGCTTGAACAAGAGGCCCATGTTTACAAGGGATTTCCCCCGTAAACCCCCTCATCGGAAGCCTTTGGAGGGCAGCGGTCACAGGAAGGGGGGACATCACACAGCAGATGGCTGGTGGCCCCACCCCCTTTAGTCCCACACTCACTTCCTCTTCCGGCCCTCTCTGGAGTAACACACAAGTCCCTCCCTGTCTTCATCTGCCTGCTTACATTCAGGCCCAGAAAAATCAGTTCCCACCATTTTGAATATTCTTCTCTCCTGAGAGCGGTGTCTGCCCATAAGAAATTCTCACAACAGCCGCCAAGAAAAGACAACACTCCTGATAACACTGCAGAATGAAGCTGTGTGCTCATGAGAGGAATTTCTCCAACGGAGAAAAATAAACGTCACCAAAGCAAGCCCCCAAAGGGAGAGAGCTTCTGATATTTAGGGAGAAGCCTCACAATCCCCCAGGTGGAGAAAGTGAGATGACTGCAATCTGGGCGACCCATCTGACCCTCGTTTCCCCAAGCAGCGGCGAGTCGGCTAAACTTTGAGTCAAAAGCCGGCGCCCCCATGAGGCCCCAGGAAATTTCTCTCCAGCCAGGGTCGGGGGTCTTTGTTCCAGGCTGACAGGAAAGGCCTGACCTCCAAGCAGCCACTGCCCCGCGCCCATCCACCTCCCCGCCCCCAGGTCACTGTAGTTTCTCCAGGCCAAGAGGAGCCGAGGGCCCAGGGCGGTTACGGGCCTCCTCCAAGAGGCGACTGGGAGCCACTCCGACACCGGAGGGTTTCCTTTCAACAGAGTCTGTTTGTTCCTCCCAGGAGCCCCGGGGACTCCGAGCCAAGGCCGAATGACTCTGGCTCCCAGGCCTGGCCACGCTCTGGGAGACACTCAGCCAGGGCCCTTCTCCCCGCAGGCCAGGCCCGCGGTCCACATGGGCTCTACCGGATGAGCGTGGATGGACCCCGGGAGGGCACCACGCCCGAGCCCCCAGGACCCCCACCCCGTCCACGTGTGCTGGCTTCCCTCGAGAGCTCAGACACCATCGCTTCACATGGGTGTCCGCGCTCCCCGCAGGAGCCCCTCCACTGGAAACCTCTGAAAAGGACATCTGCGTTTTCATGCCTAAGTGTGGGTCCTCACGCCAGACAGTTTGAAAAACATCCTTTTCAGTATTTTAGGAGCTCTCCAGAAAGGCTTCTTTGTTGATGAGAGAAATCTCTTTGGATCCGTCCCGGTCACTAGTAAGATCTCTTCATGGACGAAAAATTGATACAATTTCAGCCAGCTGGCCCGATTGAGATTCAGCCGAAGCCGTCATCTATTACACGAAGACTTACTACTGGCCCAGCGTGATCGCTGGAAGAGCCGAAAGAGGAAATAGTAACTCCCGAGGCAGGGTAATTACTCTAGGCCAAGTGGCGCCCTGCGCTGAGTCCCTTACAGACACTGTCTGACCTCACCCCCGCCATCCATCACGGGGCTACGGGAAGAGCCAGCATCTGGACACCCACCTTGAGGAATGTCTGTGTACCCGCTTTGAGGAAACTGATGCCTGGAGAGATTCAGTTGCCCGAGTTCACTCAGTTAATAAATATCATGAAAAGTAAAAGTGAAGTCACTCAGTCATGTCCGACTCTATGACCCCATCCATGGACTGTGGCCCACCGAGCTCCCCTGTCCATGGGCTTTCCCAGGCAAGAGTACTGGAGTGGGTCACCATTTCCTTCTCTAGGGGATCTTCCAGACCCAGGGATCGAACCTGGATCTCCTGCATTGTAGGCAGACTCTACCATCTGAGCCAGCAAGGAAGTCCCTAATAAACATCATATTACTCACCAAATATGTAGGGCAATAAGATGCAAAAAGAGCACGCGTGGCCACCTTAGAGACCCCAAAATTCTTAGTGCTTCGTAGGTATCTTAGAAGTTCACGTATTAATTAGCCATGGGTATGCTAATTATAAAGCTAGCTTATTCATTAAATACAATTTCCATGTCCTCAGCCATATTATTCCCCAGGCAAGTTCTTTCCTGAAACAGGAAGTTATAAACCTACAGGTAATCTTGATTGGTTTTTCTGTTTCCTCCTAGTAAGGGAGATGTCACTTATTCTTTCAGCGAACAATTGCTCAGCATCTCCTTTAGGCTATGCTTTCTATTGGGGCTAGAAATAAAACAGGTGGCCAAAGGGACATGAATTTGCAATCTGGGGCAGGTTTATCAACCTCAGCGCTGCTGACATTTGGAGCCAGATCATTCTTTGTTGGGGGAGCCTGCCCTGTGCCTCTGAAACGTTTCACAGCATCCTTGACTTTCCCCTACTAGATGGCATGCTCTGCTGTGCGGTGCCACATTGCTCAGTCACGTCCAACCCTTGGGGACCCTGTGGACTGTAGCCCGCCAGGCTCCTCTGTCCATGGGGTTCTCCAAACAAGAATACTGGAGTGGGTTGCTATGCCCTCCTCCAGGGGATCTTCCCAACCCAGGGATCAAACCCTTGTCTCTTTTATCTCCTGCATTGACACTGGGCCCAGATTAATAGAAAGCTGATGTCTCCTACAAGGAGAAGAGAGTGTCCGCGCTTGGATAACAGTGGGTGAGCCAGGAAGAACCCTGAACACTTTATTTTAAGGGGAACTAGAAGGTTCCACAGGAAAGTGAAAAAGTTAGGTTATATGAAAAGTGGTTGGAGGATGTGGGTGTTTGGTCCAGAAGAGAGAAGTTGTAGGAAAACTCTTGGAGCTGCTTCAGATAGCTGAGGGGCTGGACTGCGAATAATGGTTTTGATTCATTTTTTTTTTAATTCCCCAGGATCAAGCACATTAGTTTAGGATAAGGAAAACCAGGGTGAGAGGCTCGGGGACTGGGGTTTTCTGTTCACCATAAAGCAGAACCTTGCAGCAGTTACAACTGTCACGTGGCAAGGTCCCTTAGCAGTAGAATGCAGGCCACAGATGTACTTTTAAATTGCCCAGCAGCCAGAGTACAACAAGTGAAAAGTAAAGAAGAAACAGGTGAGACTCATTTTAATGGTACTTTTTAACCTCCTGTTTCCCCAATATTTTCAACTTTGACATGTCACCAGTATAAAGCAATTAATGCGAGACCTTGCATACTCTGGTTTGCGTTGAGGGTTCTGCGTCTAGAATCTTTGCTGTACGCTTGAACAGCATGTTTCCCCTGGACCAGCCGGATCTCAGGCGCACTGCTTGCATGTGTATCTCAGGGCTCCCGTCCTGGATAGTCAAGCTCTAGTGAATCGTGTCCATCCCCACGGCGTGAATGAGTCCTAATTCTAATCAGCTGCTCTGCCCTATTACTGTCTCTTTGGCTTTAATGACATTCATATCCAACTCAAACATTCCTATTTTAAATTCTAATGAACACATTATTATAAGTTTTATATATTTTTTTGAGAATTTCCTAACATGCTTTCAGTTATCTGGAAGCAGCCTGGGGCACCCTAAATAGAGATGGCATCAGGACTCTTGCTCATAAGTGACAGGAGACTCAATTCAACCCAATTTAAGAACATGCCAGAATCACGGCTCAGCTCCTGTTTTGAGAAGTCCAGTGGTGACACAGGCTTCTGGCATGGCGGGATCCAGATTATCAGTCATGTCCCTGGGAACTCGTTTCTGTGGTGGCCCCAAATTCACTTACTTCTGTGCTGCCTTCATTCTTTGCCTGGGTCCCCCAAGGCAGAAATATGGCCTCAGAAATTCCAGACTTAAATCATCCTTACAGCGAGCATTCCCTGTAGGGTGTGTGTGTGTGTGTGTGTGTGTGTGTGTGTGTGTGTGCAGTCCCTCAGTCTTGTCGGGCTCCTTGCAACCCTGTGGACTACAGCCCTCCAGGCTCCTCTGTCTGTGGAATTTTCCCCGAAAGAATACTGGAACGGGTTGCCACTCCTTCCTCCAGGGGATCTTCCGGACCCAGGGGTCGAATCCGAGTCTCCTGCACTGCAGGCAGATTCTTTACCTACTGAGCCAGCGGGGAAGTGCCCCGTGTAGAATCAGCTTCTCTTTTCAAATAGCTCTAAAATGTTCTGGATCTGAGACTTCTAGACTTGGATGGGTGGTGGAGCACTTGTTCCAGAGTACCAGCATCGTGGATCTGGTCCAGGCTGCCATCTCCAGAAGCAGGACCCAAGCGAACCAGCCCTGTGTGAACCATAAGAACAGGCTTGGGGGATGGGACCCCCAGAGGAAGGAGAAGGGTTTGACAAGCAGAAATACCTGATGTCCCCCTGAGGTGGGCGTTCACCATGGAGGCCAGGGGATCACTTTGTCCTGGATGGTGAAAACTGTCTTTGGAGAAGGTCTACTTTCTCTTTACTGTTAGACACTGCTTAGAATATCATAGATGAGGAGCTCAATTTAAGACATGAATTCTGTGTTTGGGTCACAGCAGGAATCTGGCTTTCCTTTTGACCAGTCTGCTTTAAGAAGTCTTGTCCTAGAACTTCCCAGCTGGTCCAGGGGTTACGGGTCTATGTCTTCCAATACAGGACACGTGGAGCGGGGGATCCCTGGTAGGGAAACTAACATCCCACAATCCAGGGGGCAATTCAGCCCATTTGCCGCAAAGAGGTTCATCTTAAGTGCCACAACTAATACTCGACTCAGTCAAGTACATAAGTAAATATTTTTTGAAAAGTCTTGCCACATGCAGCTGAATTTAAGTGACAGACTGAGATCAGAGTGAGGAAGATCACAGAATAAATCTAAACGTACACATTCCCAGGAAATTTAGAAGCGTGAAAACTGAGTCAAGTAGGTTATATAGTCTGTTCTTTCCCACTCCCAGTGACTTTTCAACCAAGATGGTGATTGATCTCTGGGGTCAAAAATGTAAAAAGTCTTAAAAGACTCAAAGTCTATCTTGTTCAGATCCCTGAACATCCAAAACACAAATGGGTTGTGCATTTCATCTGAATACCTGCGTCCCTCACTCCCAGGCCTTCTCTTTTGGTGCCAGTTACTCATTTCATGTACCCACTGATTTCCTCTCATTGGCATTCAGTTTCCCTAAAATCATGTACTTTGTCTGCTCACATATACCTAAGTGGTTCCCAAATCCAGCCAGCAATTAGGTAGGTCTGTGGCTGATGCCTGAAATCTTTGTATGTGCAAGTTTAGGAAAAAACAGAGGACTACAAAAATGTTATCAGACCAAAGGGCTTTTAGAGACAGAGTAGTTTCTTTATTTCAAACTAACGTTTATTTAAAAGTAGCAATGACCAAAAAATATTAGTAACAGTGTGGTAAGAACCACCCTTCCCCAATACCAAAACTTTTCCTTCCTGATGTGTTCATCCTTCAGGTGTCCCCGAAATTCTCTAAAGAATTCTCCATGCACTGTTTCATTCTAACTCTTGACCTGGGTCATTCATCATGCTGATCAGAGGCTCTTGAGGCAATATGGCTTAAGGGACTTAGACTGTCCCAGATTCAAATCTCAACTCTGTCGTGTCTTAACTGTGTATCTAGAAAGTTCTTATATTTGTCTGGGTCTCAGTTTCTTTGTCTTTTTTTTTTTTTTTTTAAATGAAAATCTCGTCTTGCTGAGTTACTTTTAAAGATGCAAGAACTAGTGTATGTAAACTGCTTGGTCCTAGGCACTCAGTGAAGAGTAATGTAATTATTATTACTGCACTGTAGTTACATGTTTATACATCAGTTTTTTCCACTAGACAGTGGCCTCCTCTAGGGCAAGGAGGCCACTGTGTCTGTGTCTTATTAAACTTTATGTCTCAATCCAGAATATATAAATATACATGTTTGTTGACATAATAACATGAGTAAAGAAGTGGATGCGTACAGATGAAGAAAGACAAGTCAATCCACAGTCGATCTCTAGGGGACCGTGGCCCCAGAACCATAATGTTATACCACACCAAACCCTTTCCTTTTCAGTTGAGTCGTTAGGTCCTCTTAGCCCCAGTCACATGGTTCTGAAGAGACAGTGCCATGGTCACGTGGGCAATCTCATGTGATTCAGACCGATTAAGAGCTAAGGGTCTTGAGTTACGTTTCAGTCTCTTTCAAAATATCACCATATGATTAACTGCAAAAAGTATCTTCCTCGTCTACCTGTTTTCAACCACAGTGACCAAGCAGAGACTTAAGTTCAAAATAATACCGTTTGTAAATTGAAAACGTGTGCTCGCAAATCAAGGTGTCAGTAGCCCAGGACTTGAAACCCCAAAGTTTGATTTCTGAATTCAGCCACCAGCTGTTCCTTTAGAACTGGAAAGACTGCCTATGTATTTTCAACTTAAAAATAGATGCATGCTTGTCCCATCAAATTCAACCATGTTATATCACTCCAAGTACCTTTAAACATAAAAATCCATGTCGGAGTCATGAAAGGCAGTGGGCTCCAGAATCGTTTCTCAGCCCCAAACTCTCTTCTAGAAAGTCATTCCTTACCTGAATTTGAAAACCCCCTCAGTTCACAGTGTTAATCTTGTCCTAACCATATTCTGTAAATACAAAACCTGGTTCGGTGGTCCCACCGAGACCACATTTCCCAATAACGAGGGAAATGGCATTTACAGGAAGGGCTGAACATTCCCTTTGGTAGCCTGCATTTTTGTAAGTCCCGTATGAAACCTCCATGTGGGCATGACTAATGGATCCACCTAATTAAATTTTTACAGCATTCCAGGGCTGGAGTGTCAAATGTTTGCTTCCAGCTTGTCTCCTTGTAACACTGTCAAATAAGTCTCCCCTCCCCCTCCCACACACACCCTTTTTAGGGTCTGTAGGCTGCATTCCAATGTCATATGAAATCAGAATTTGGTTGATGAGGATGAAGAAATGGATTGCCAAATAGTTTTTGCAAGTCAGCCTACCTTCACCTATTTAGAGAGGTTAAAAGGATAAAAAGTTTTTTTTAAAAAAAGAAACTTCCAATTGATATTACGATTCCATGTGGGAAGTTGAGAAAGTCACTTCCACTGGGGAAGAAGACCATCACTGGTATTATAAATCCTCACTCCGAAAGACTACTCTGTGCATTTAGCAAGATGGAATTTTAACTTTGAAAATGTGTTTAAATTCAGGAGACTCTGTGGACTCCAGGACAGAGGGGTTTGCCGAGTCTGGTCTGAAGCACAAGACTTCTTGTTCCTTGTTGTGTAACTGGCTTCAGAGAAGAAGCACGCGGCTAGACCATTTATATCCTCACCGAATGGTGCAAGTTCATCACACAATGATCGTTTGAGACTGTGTCTGGAGTTGCTCAGGGGAAAGCAGAAGCAGAATCTGATTTCCGAGTTGAATGAAGGTCAGTCTCGGGACAGGCTGCTGTGGGTTCGAGGCAGCGTGCTCCCCCAGTGAAATCACAGAGCCTGGTGGAGACAGCTTCTTGGAGTTAGACACGAAGGACAGACAGTGTCAGTCAACCCCTGCGTGTTCTCCAAGCCAGAGAGTCCCCCAGCACTGTCCGTGACATATCAGAACCAACTTGGGAGCTGGTTAACAGGCAGGTTCTTGGACCCCAACCCGAACCTTCTGAGTCAGAATCTGAAAGTGGAGGCAGGGACTCTGCCTGCCAGAGGGCTTCTGGGGAAGCCCTACCAGCCTGAACTTGGAGATCTTCACTCTGGGGCCATGGGGGAAGACTGGAACTCCACACAGCGAGGGGCTAGAGGTCACAGGAGACGAACGAGGCATGGAGTGACTGAGGCCAGATGGAAATGCTGCCCAGGGAGCCAGGTCGTCAGCACCGGGAGAGGGTGGTCTTCCTCCAGCCAGAAGATCCCCGTGGACGCACAGACTCACCTCACCCCCCAGAGAACCCGAGATGACTCTTCTAACCCAAGGTCCTCAGGAATCAGTCCCAGCGGGGCCCTCCATCTGGAGTCTTCCACTCCATCTTCTCCTGATAGCCCACCCGCTACATGTGTACTCAGAAATACGCTTGCACAGACACTTGGAGCAGTTCACGTTGACAGACCGACCAACTCGCAAATAAGACGATCACGTGCACGTGATTTGTGCCCATTCAGCTGCACACATGTGCCTGAGCCAGGACACGCACGTCCGTCTCCACTCCTGCTGGCCCACATGTCCTAACCCAGAGACAAGACGCCTCTGCTCTTGCCGAGGCAAACCCCGCTTGAGAACAGTTTCCCTTCTAATTCATTGTAGGAAAATCACTAACCCTGAGCAATTCCGAAAACCTTCTCTCTGGGAGAGCTCCGTCCTAACGTAGGGACCAGCCACTCACTCCACAGCCAGTGGTTGACTGGAGTCGAGTGCGGAGGGGCTGTCAGAAGTTTACGATGCAGCCAAGCAGGACTCCTTGGCGGCTGTCCTTCCTGGACCCTGATCCTGGGATGAGCTCACTGCCGTGTTGGCCAAGGACATAGAACAGTAGGGGGAGACTCCATGGGGCTTTGGCATCAAGTAGCCCCATGAAAGTGTCTTTGGCTGACATTGACTGTGAGAGCATGTGCAAGCCTTAAACTAGAAGTTTGTGAAGTTTCAATGAGGCTGTGTGTGAAAGCCCCCTAGCCCAGGGGCCTGGGACACCCAGTAATAGGAGGTGATTGATCCGGAGTGGACCCGGCAGAATGCCTGCATTCCACGGACTTTAGATTCTGAAAGGCCTCACTTTGAATTTTGTCTCCTCCACCTGTTGCCTGGAGATTCTGTGCAGGTGTCTCAACCTCTCTGAATGTCACCTTCTCATCCCAAGAAAAGCAGCACCTCCAGCAAACTCACACAGCCATTGGAAGGATCGTGTTAGTGGATCATAAGAACTTAGCCTGTGCTAGGAAAGGTGACTACTTAGGAAGACATGGTACTTTTTGCTCCTTTTTATTCTTCTCTAAAATGAATAGTCCATGAGAAGGCAAGATGAAGGTAGCTGTTTCCCCCTTAGGGTAAAACTCTAGATAGGAAACTGGACTGGGGCAAGGAATGTGTGGCTGAAGAATGTGTGGAGAAGAATTCATTGCCTGTAACAGAGGTCACCAAATGGTCATTCAGAAAAAGCCAGTCCTTACCTTCCTTTGTCATCTGGGCTGAAGGAAACCTCCTTTGCAGTGTTGGGATCAGACTTCCCACGAAAGGGAAGGGGTTTCCCCTTCAGCTGAGCGCAGTTCTTCCTGAAGGGTCTTGCTTTAGGCAGCCTTTTGAGCCTGATGAAATGGTCTAAATAGGCCATTAGGTTTGTTTATGCTTTTAGGCCTAATAAGGCTCTTTATTGAGGCTCTTATTAAGCCTCTTAATAAGGCTTTCCTGGTAGCTCAGATGGTAAAGCGTCTGCCTGCAATGGGGGAGACCTGGGTTCGATCCCTGAGTTGGGAAGATCCCCCGGAGAAGGAAATGGCAAAACACTCCAGTATTCATGCCTGGAGAATCCCATGGACCGAGGAGCCTGGTGGGCTATAGTCCATGGGGTTGCAAAGAGTCGGACACGACTGAGCGACTTCACTTCACTTCACTTCAAGGCTCTTTATGTCTTAGCTGTGTATCCTTGGGTGACTGGTTTCACCTCTCTGAATCCCTGTTTCTTCATTTTAAAAGACTGACAAAGTCACGCCTCCTCTACGGGGTTCTCATGGGACTGAGCACCCAGTGTCATGCCGAGTGGGTAGTTAACTCCTGTGGTGGCCGAGGAAAGAGGGGCGCCCCTGGGGCCTCTGCCTCTCCTCAGCTGCCTCCTTCCCAGGCAGAGCCAGCTCGTCTCAGGTGGTGTATCAGGGTTAGCCCTGGGCTCCTCCTGGGTGGGGGATTTACTAGCTGATCCGAAACCAAGGATGGTTGGGAAATGAGGACGTTAAAAAATCTTTCTAATTCCTTGAAAAGTTAAACATCATATGGCCCAGCAATTCCATTTCTAAATGTATTACCTGGAAAACAGGTCTCCTAATAAATACTTAACACACGACTATTGCTAGAGCACCATTTACTCCAGCCAAAAGGTGGAAGGAGCCCAATGTCCATGGACGGATGGATGGATAGGCAAAGTGTGACATGTGGTATATCCATAAAATGGAATAGTACTCAGCTATGAAAAGAAACAGCGTGGGCACAGGCCGTAGCATGGTTGTGCCTCGAAAACTCTTAAGAGGCCAGACACAGAAGGTCACCTCTCATGTGATTCCATTTGTATGAAATATTTAGGATGAGTGAGTCCATAATGTCAGGAAGCACATCCGTGGTTTCCAGGGGCCTTAGGAGAGAGAGAAATGAGCAGTAGCTGCCCCACGGATGCGGGGTTTCTTTGGGGGTTGAAAATGTTCTGGGACTAGAAAGAGATGATGGCTGCACAGTGTTGTGGATGTTCAGAATGCCCCAGAGTTGCACTGAGAAGTGGTTACGTTCAGGTTATATCAGTTTTACCTGAATTTAAAAAAAAAAGTCTTTTGCGCCAACGTGTGGGCGTCTCGACACCAGCATGAAGAAGACAGAAGAAAAACAAGGCAACAGTTGCTAAAGCGCTGATTTAAAAAACGTGCACTGTGAGGGCAGGGCGGTCTCCTCGGTCTCTTTAATGAAGACAAAGGAGGCAAGAGCTACGTAGGTGGGAGGCCACTGGTCAGCAGATAGACAGCAACTCGAGAGACGTCAGCCATCGGCTTCTCAGGAGGGGTCAGCGGCTCAGGCGTTGTTTTTGAAGTCGAGTCAACACGTGAAATGTGCAAACACCGCTGCGGATCCCTTTGTCCCGGCTCCCCCTAGACCCTCCCCACCAGCTCTCTCGTCTTGGCGCGCGTCCCGTTTTCCGAACAGCAGCTGCGCACAGTTGAATAGTAAATCAGACACCCTAAAAAAACTGTTGTCTTGAAACAATGTCTCCGATTTCCCAGATATTTCATTTCTCTTTTCCTTCCCCCAGACCCATGCCTCAGACAGCAGGAAAATCGGCCCATTCAGGTTCGAGCCTCGATGCTGTTCCGCTGGGGGATCGCGAGTGGATTCCCGTT
The DNA here is from genome assembly GCF_023699985.2 of Odocoileus virginianus. Classification (NCBI taxonomy): domain Eukaryota; kingdom Metazoa; phylum Chordata; class Mammalia; order Artiodactyla; family Cervidae; genus Odocoileus; species Odocoileus virginianus. Next base: position 53,215,592 of record NC_069693.1, read on the forward strand.
GTTGCACAGTGGTTTCGGGGCAGAACTGAGAGGCAAAGTACATTCCAGGCTGCTTCTGTGCGGTTAGGAGATCTGTTGTTAACAAATGCTCTTGAGTAGGGAGCAGCTGGGCGGCTAAGGCTTTCTGGGGACACATCTCCCCAGGATGAGCCCCAAGATGGTAAGGATGTTGGCATCATGAGGGCTCCCCCGCCCCTGGATTCTCGTGAGCAATTCTGCAGAAAACCCATCCTGGCAGCCCCCAGCGAAGGCTCTGTTGGTTTCCAGCTCACTGTCTGGGATGGGAGCAAGTTTCCTGGGGAGGAAGCCAAGGAGTTACGGGGAGGTCTTCTCCCCAAGGGCCCGTGCCAGGCTTCGGGGCAGATCCCACCGCCATGCCTGCCTAAGCACACACTCACCATCCCCGGCCCTGTGGGTGTCAGCTCAGACCCCAGCTTCAAGCGAGTCAGGGTTTCTCAGCCTCAGCCCGGTTGGCTTTGGGGTCAGATCATTCTTTGTCAGGGAGCTATTGACATTTAGAAAAGTCGGCTGGCTTCTCCAAGTCAGGAGGCTGCTAAGCGATAGACTGTATCAGATATTCACACAGCAAACCCTTGATACCGCCTGTTGTGTATCGGCACTGCCGGCCAGCAAGTACTTAGCGAACACCTACAAGATGTCAGTATTATGGATATGGTAAGAGCAAAATATGCCTTGTCACTGTGGAGGCGATGGAAAATAAACTTGTAAACCAGAGTCTCAGCACTACTGACCTTTGGGACTTGACGGCGCTTTGTTTGGGGGCTGCTCCATGCTTTATACGGTGCTTGACAGCATCCTTGGCCATCTGTAGATTCTAGTAGCATCCCTGACATTTCATGGCCTGAAATGCTCCAGACACTGCTGGCTGCACCCAGGGCTGGGGGGGCAGGGTGGAGCCGGGGCAGGGGAGGTCATCCGATGCTGACAACCACTGACTTTCAATCTGAAAGTGAGATAGAGTGATCTGAGTCAAAGTAGAAGCCTGTCTGTCTGCCCAGAGAGAAAAAAAGGTATTTCAGAGATGACCTCGGGGAGTAATCTTCAGAGATGAGAACAACCTCAGGCATGAGACAGTCCTCCCTGTTGAGCAAGATGGCAGTATTTCCATCAGTAATTGGACCAGCCAGTTTCTCCGAAATTACCTGATTTCATCACTGGTTTATTATCAGCGTCCCCCCATTAAGTAGGAACATCTGTGAGACCAGGCACCCTGTCCAGCCGGTGACGGTAAGATGCCAGAACCTCGAACCATGCCAGACACAGTCGCCAGAGGGCAAATGACAGGATGAATCATCCAGACCATCTTCCGCCCGTGAGACCACTGTGACTTCTGGTCCTGTTATCCTGACCCTCTCTTATTTCTCCCCCCTTCATCTCCTGGCTTCCGCTCTCTCCTCCTCGGTACCAAAACATTCACCTGCATGCTCAAGGTCAGAAGCAGATACAGACCCCCTCCCACAGACAGACACACATCCCCACTACAGCGCGCCAGCAGGGAGTCAGAAGGGGAGACCAAAACACGTCCTTGACTCCATCTTCTGAGAACATCAGCCATCCTGAGCCCGACAGCAGGTCGCCGGCGTGCAGATCATACCAGAAACCAGCTGGCCTCTGAGTCGCTCTCTCATGGTCAGAGGGCACTGAAAGCTCTGTGTCTGGCCGAGAAACCGTGTGACCCTTTGCATTCAGGGTACTGCCCTTTACCGTCCCATTTATAGCGAAAACTAACGTGAAAAAACCACCTCCTCTGCCCCACACCAAAGTAAATACAGAAATAACACACCCACAGCAACTCTGTGGTTCGGAAGCCCAAGAGAAAGCAGCTCCAGTCTCTTGGCAAAGAATCGGAAAGGCTGGCAGGGCAGGCAGAGAGACAGTTCAGAAAATGTAATCTTTTATGTACCCAGATGAATATGATGCTTGCTACATAAATTTGAGGGCACTGTTGTTAAACACTTTATATGTATACTGCACCAAAAAGGCCACAACTGCCTTTCTGATTGAGGACAGTGATTGGGAAAGAGCAAAGTGGGCAAATAAACAAATTATATGTATGTTCTTATTTTTAACATGCTCTGCTAGACAGGCCACAAGGTCTCTCTCAGGTAACACACGCCTGGCAATCTAAACTAGAAAGGGCCCACTTGCTGGGAGAGAGTGGAACTCCGCTTCCTCTCCTCCTGGGCTGTGACTGAACGTCTGTCCGTTCAGAGGAAGCTCAGAGCCAGTGGCCACTGGGCTAAATCAAAGCATTCACCACTTTTTCCAAAATCCACATAGAGAAACTGTTAAAAATTAGGAGGCAGTATTATCAATGCAGCGATTCCGGCCCCAAAGTGTCTTTGAGTCGAAGGAGGAAGCAGGGTGCTCACGGAATACAGAGGGCAAATCTGAGAAATGAGCCAAGTTTAGAATTCTTCCCAAACGTCAGCGGATCTCCTGTGACTCGGGGTGATAAGATGTCTGCAGGGCTGGCGTAGGCTCTAGGGAACTCCTCTTGATTTTTACAGGTTCCTCTGTTCTTCCCATTATCCCCATTTATAATGACATTGTTTGAGCATCATGTATGCGTCTGTCTGTTCTAAACACTTTACGTGACAGTAATGTTACCCAGAATGCAATGAGGTGCTGCGGTTATCCGTGTTGTACGAATCAATAATTATGACCTAGGGAGTTAAGGCCGATCTTCAAAGTTAACGCAGCCAGTAAGTGGGGACACGGGGACTTGAATCATCCATCACAGTCAACACTCCTTAATACCTGTGTGTTTCACTAGCTGTTCACTTTCTACCCGAGGACACTGCCTACTCCTCCGTGGCTTCAGTCATCATGTCTGTGACAGTCATCAGGAATATTTCAGCTTCCATCCCAGCTTCAATCTGTCGCTCATGTCTGCCCAAATCACAATGCTTCGAGCAGCCAAGCTCAATGGGGAAAAATATCACGCGATTGGTGATGCCTGCTCTGGGTGCAGAAGTGGCTGTCGGTGGCACATAAGCTGCCTATTTGTCATCCTGTCTGTGTTGTTCAGTTTCCATTGCCAACCAGTGCTTTATCTTCTGAACTCCAGGTCCAGACTTTCAGCTGCCACTGAGATAACCTTGTCTCCACTGGGGTACCCCATTGCCCTCTCAGACTCCCCAAAGCTGGTCCCTAGTGAGGTTGAAAAATAACTGTTTACACAGATTTCAAGTTTGAAGCCTGAGACTTGAGCTTAGCTCTTCTGTCTCCTTCATTCAATACTCCAGCCAATCACACGTCTTCTCCATTCTACTTTTCAAATACTTTCAGAGTTTGCTGTGAGCTCTCATGCTCCCACTCCTTGAGTCTAAGATAGGTCTCCTTTAGAACCAACTAACCAGTGCTCCTGCCTCAGGACCTGCCAATTCACTGCCAAGTATTCTTTCCTGAACCACGAACCTGGATATGCATCTTCCTTGCCCACTTTGTGGATCCCCTAAGGTCCAGACTCTTCAGCTGGCCTATGAGACCAGTCTCCATGAGTTCATTTTGGTGTTTTTTAAAAATGTGAATCATTTTTAAAGTTATAGAACTTGCTGCTGTATTGCTTCTGGTTTTCTTTGTTGTTGTTGTTGTTTTGTTTTTTTGGCCATGAGTCATGAGAAATCTCAGCTCCCCATCCAGGCCCCGACACCCCACTCCCAGCACTGGAAGGCAAAGTCTTAACCCCTGAACCTCCAGGGAATTCCCCCACCATGAGCTCTTGTGCTGACTGTTCAGATGTCTCCCTGGTTCCTCCATGAGTCACCCCGTCGTGTGCTACCTGTTCTTCAGCAGTGTAAACACCTTGCTCTACCAGCCCATCGCCATTCATGCCTGGGTGTCCTTGCTCACATTGTTTCTCCCCCTGAGAATATTCTGCACAGTTTGGTGATTCTTTATACGAACCTCCATGCCCTCGGCTTGCAGGACACACCCATCACAGATTATCCCCTCAGCGTTGTCCGCCATCACAAACCACCCACAGAGCAGCTGGGCCTTCCTCTGCCTGTCCTTTCCTGAGCCTCCTTCAAAGCAGCAGCTGTTAGCATGGGATTTGCAGCACCAAGGTACCCTTCAGACAGGACCCCCGTGGAAGCTGGGTGGTTGAGACCCATGACCTTAGTCACCCCCCAGCAATGTCCCCTGGCACCACAGCTGATGGATTTTTGCACCAGCTTACAGCTTACTATTTCAGGGCACAGGGCTCATACCAGCCTCATAGCACTTGGTGTTGATTTAAGAATGTGAGCTCCTTGAGGGCAGGGGCCAATTAGAAACATCTTTACCTTCCTGTTGTACCTGGACTTGGTATCTGGGACAAGGCAGGCAGTCAAGAAATGGTTGGCTGAGGATTGAATGGAGTGAACCAGAGGGTAGATGAGTCTGTCTCAGCATTTCCTCTGTTAGCTTGGGGATCTTGGTCTGATTTAGTAACCTCTCTACTCCTGTTTCCCTGACCACAGAACTGGAATTAATGGTAGTGCCATACGGACGGTTCTTCAGACTTTGTTATCGATGAGTAGCAGATGGATGGATGGATGAATATTCCTGCTGATGAATAAGTGGATTAACAGATAAATAAGTTATTTAATGGATTCATTTAATACATGTGTAATTACTGAGAAATGTCCTTCCATCACTGCCAAAAACCACCACCAGCCACACACTAGATACAGTCACCCAACCACAAATGGTCCCCCAGGAAACAATCAAATAACAGCAACTTTTGCAGGCCTAGGGATGGCATGAAGCCTCCCTCTGGGCACTATTCTCACCAAATACCCTTCGCAAAAAGAAAAGGGCAGGGAAGCAGGGATGAGAGAAGAAGGAAAGGAGAGATGGTAAGAGTGCACACATGCTCACAGGCTCAGAGAAGTGGCTTAATGCCAAGCCCTCCTGTCACTTCACCCTAAGCCTCTGCCCTCACCCAAGCCTCCCCGGGAGCGGTGTTCGGGCCTGAGGTTCTCTCTTGCAGAAGAAGGTGGTGCAGATAGGGTCTCAAGCTCCCAGGGGCTCTGCTTCTAAGTTAATCGGCCATCTCAGTAATGCTTGTGTGTGAAGAAGGCAGGAAGGTGGAGGGAGACACCCTGAGTGCTTCTTCTCTGCCCTGTTAGAGGTCATCCCTCATCTGCCTCGGGTCTCTCACCTGTCACCAAGAGACCTAACCCACTCTGGAAACCCAGATCTTCCTGTCAGGGTGCTCTGCGGACCCCCAAGACTTCTCTTCGGCCCCTCCCGGCTCGGCCGTATCAGCTGAGTAATCTCCCCCAGCGTTCTGACACACAGCTGCAAGAGATGAAAACTGTACTGTTGATAGATGAAACTTTGGATAAGATTACATGGTTTTGAATATCTTGATGACATATTTGTCTGAAAAGTCTTTTAGAGGACGGCCTAATATAAATGCGCGGAAATGTTTCTAATGACTAGCATTTGTCTCCAGACTTCGTTGGAGAAATTAGCATTCATGTGTCTTTGGATGTTATTTGCATTTGTATGTGGGGACCAACTTTTGAATAATCATCTCTTCCAGCCCAGAAGTGTTAACTATTTACTCTGAACACAGGCTGGTTTCCTTCTCAGGCTATGTGGCTGGGTCTGTGGTGTCCAGAAATAGGGTAATGATGTAATGGGCATGTATCCCACGGCTTTGAGACCACTGGAACCTTCTAAGGAGTCCTCAGATACCTTTTGCCCTAGCAAACATTTCCTTGGCTCCGCTGCTTTCTGGCCTCCTCCACCTCACTGTTGTAATCACCTTCCCTCATCTCGGGCAACCTCAGTCCTTTCTACAAACTCTAGACCTGCAAGGTCAAAGGTTGACCTCTCTGGCCACAAGTCTACTTGGGATTCTCCCCAGGACAACACACGTTCTGCGGAAAGGCCACAGAAAGGAGTCAGTGTGTGCAGACAGCTTGGGGCCATTCCCTTCCATGGTTTCGTAGCGGTCCTTTGGCTAAAGTCCAGGGTAACTGTCCAATTTTGCAGTAAGTAGGAGGAGAAGGAAAGGTCTGGATAAAGCCAAGAAGAGCGAAGTTCTCACAAAGCCCTGATCTGCTCTGGGATGTCCAGGAAGAAAATTAACCTCTGTCGGCATCCATTTTTGCATCCTTAATATGGGGAGGTAATTCCACCAACTACCCAGAATTAAAAAGACGAGAGCAGGGCATGCATCGGAAATGCCAGGACTTGGCACACAGCGGATGCTTGGTGCACGGCTCTTTCCTGCGCTGGCTCCTCGGTATTTCCTAACGCACCATCGGCAGCAGCATGAAGGCTCCTGATGGAGATTTTTGCAAAGAGCAAAACAGTGATGCCCTGGCTTCAGCGTGAGGTTCATTTGGGAGAGTTTCGCAGAGGGAGCTTCTGTTTTGGGGGAGCTGAATGGCTTCGAGGGTCATTCTCAGCCTGAGCTCTGGGTCTCCAGTACCACTCACCGGTGCACACTCGTTCTCCGAGGGCTTTCCCGTCCGTGTCAGAAGTAAGCCCAGCCTGTTCTGCCTCGGGGGTTACTCGGCAGGCAGGGGGCCCAAGGTCAGATGAGGCCCACTGCAGGCTCTCCCCCAGGGGCTCCGCACCTTCCACAAAGCAGGTGTTTCGTGACTGCCGGGTACATGAATGGGTGTGGCTCTGTGAATCCTGGCTGCCCCACGCTGCCTCCTCCTAGACTGTGGAGCAAGAATATCAACAGTCTGTGTTTCCAAGAGACAAGTGTCTCTAATAATAAATGAACCGCAGGGACAGCGACAGGCCTAACATTTCTGGAGCCCTCAGTCAAGGCCAGAGTCTGTGCCGTGTGCAGTCCAGGGCCGTCTAATGTTGACACCCTACAGGCCACCGCCAGCTGTCCCCTCCCATCCCAACAGGAACTTGGACGAGGATGGGAAGTGATGGCTTGGAAACCCTGGGAGGATGAATCCAGGATGCCAGCCTGCAGGCTGCTCGGCATGCTATTTCTTCCACTCAGTCTGTTTGTTGTAAAGCATAAGTAGCTCATTCCAGGCATCACCCTCTCTTAGAAATATCCCCCCAAACCCCCAGGTCTGGGGGATCTGTGTTTCCATACATAACCACATGCAGCCTTATAGAGACTCTGAGAACTGTAAGATGAAAGATTACCCTGCAAGTATTTAGGAATGGCAACACTCTCAGGCTGGAAGTGAATGAGCGAAGTTCAGCTGTTCCCATGATAACAACTGATTTGCCTTCAATGGAAAATAACACAGGTGGGCGACCTGTCTTTCTGACACCCAGGGCCCTTGCCCTGATTGAGATTCAGCTTGGCGCCAGCCCTGGAGCGTTTCAGCGTACGTGTCACAGGATGTGTTATTCTTGTCGTAAGCTCAGACTTGCTTGTCTGTCCGTCCACAGCCTGGAAACCTCTGGGAGGACGGGGCTCAGCGCCGAGATGAGGTTGATCAAGACGTGTCCACGGGTGAGCGAACGTGCTTGCTTCTGAGATCCTCTCCACCTGCCGGCGTGTCCCAGCCTATGATCGACTGCTCTCACAGGCTGGGGTCTCTCTCTGTCTCTCACTCTTTCCACCTCTGCCTTTGTCTTTTTCTCTCTGTCTCTCAGAATGGTGCTGACAAGGAGGGAGGGGTGGAGGATTGAAACCTGCTCCGTCAAAATTATTTGATCTGTTTCCATCTTTCCGCCGGGCCCCACGTGAACACCCCACGAGCTCTCTGCCGCCATGTTAATGTCCCGGGCGATGCTATCTGGTGGCCCACATCTCATGCCAGAGGCAACACCCTCTCCCGAAGAATCCCAGCCCACGTCCCACCCTTCTGAGAGAGGCAGAGTCCATCTCCCTTGACGCCTGGGTGGCTGAGGCAGTTTTTTCTTGAACACTGTGCCTTGAGAACACTTTTATGTGCCTCTTGCCAAACCTGAAACTTGATGTTGGGATTGTTGGTGATCCTCCAAGAGGCCAGGCCTCCAGTTCAGGCACCAGAACACACCTGGCCACTCCCAAAAGCACTTTTCCCAAGAGCCAGGAAGCTACACCTCGTCCTCGGGGTAGGAGCAGCTTGGGAGAGCGGCCCAGAATCCTCCAGCATCACTTTCATTCTGTTATCTTGAAATAAACACATTAACCTGCGGATGTGGCTACTGGAGGTAGCCTCTATTGTGACTGAGTCGATTGGCCCCCAGTGCAAACACATCATTAAATGAACATACACGTAACATATTCATTTGTAATTGATGTGTCTGCACGCTTTTCCCTGTCTTTTGTCACTAGCCATTTGTTTTAAATATCCCTGACCATCTGCCAACCATGCCCTTCCTCCATGCATGGAGTGATTTAAAGAAACATATAAATATCTCCCTCTGACACACCATTCGTTCCACCCAAATCCCTTTAAGGAGATATAGATTCCTACGGCTTAGATCATGTAAGTTACTTTGTAATGTACTGTCTTTTTTTAATATATGTTTATTTGGGTTTATTTGGCTGCACAGGGTCTTCGCTGTGGCACACGGAATCTTTAGTTGCAGTGTGTGAGCGCTTAGTCTCGGCATGTGGGATCTGGCTCCCCGAGCAGGAATCGAACCCGGGGCCCTCTGCGTTAGGAGCGCAGTCTTAGCTACTGGACCATCAGGCAAGTCTCTGGATCATATACTTTATTAATGAAAAAGGCACAGTGACAAAACTGGCGGTGCATGTTCATCCACAGAGGGTAACTCTGGGTTTTTTTTTGTTTTGTTTTGTTTTTTCTGGGGGTTTTTAAGAGGAGGCACGACTGAGACTATTTCTGACCTTCTGTCAGGACATTCAGAGCCTGGGCCGGATGGTGAGGATGGGTGGGCAGTCAGGTGCCGAGTATGAAGGCAGAGCTCACCACGGCCAAGGGGCTATATTCTACGCAGGAGCCCCATCCTCAAGGGCTCTGCAGAAGCTTCTGGAACATTCGCTGGTGGAGATCACTGTGGGCACACAGGGGCCAGGGGAGGGGTGTCAGCAGCTTCTTTCCCTGGATTCAGTTTTGTGTCCCTGTTGCACGCCACCTCCCCTCCCACCCCCGCTCCACCCCACGGGGTCCAGGCTCTGCTTCTCTCTACGCGGGTCTAGGCTCCAGGAGGCAGAGATGAGCATGTGGGCGAGCTCCCCAAGCCCGCTGGCCTCCCTGTGGGTCAGGCCTCTGAGTAACACTGGGTGGGGGGTGGGGGGTGTGCACGCCTGTCTCCCTGCCCTCGGGATCACTTGTGTCCTTGACTGAAGGTCAGGGCTCGAGTCAGAGGCAGGCTGCCCTGTCCATCAGCCCCCTCTCTCTCCCCTCTGCCCCCTGCTCCTCTCTCCCTGTATCGCCCTGTCTGTGTCCGGCTCTTTCTCCCTCTCCTTCCCCTTCTCCTCTGAGTCTGGGAGTCACCCCGCCTTTCCTTACATTTCCCAGTAGCAGGAGGTGGTCCTGGCTCCCTGGGGTTGGACGCCCCAGGAAGCTGCACTTCCCCTTAAGTCTTCGCTGTTCCCTGTGTTCCTGCGCCTTGTCAGTATTCCCTTTATTCAAACTCCTCTTGCTTTCCCAGGTCCACTCCTTCTTGCCAGGACCCAAGAGACACAAAGTTATGGGTCAGATAGAGTCACATGGGTGTGCTTCTCCCAGGCGCCCGGAGGTACCCCCCGGAGCGGGGCCTCCTGTGTCATACCTCACCGGGACCTTCCTGCCTTCCCCAGCCACCCCACAAACTCCAGACCCCCGAATCAGAGCTGAGCTATGTGAAGGGGCAGAGCGCAGACCCTGTGGCTTACACACATGCTTCCTCCTTGGGGTCCTCAGTCAAGGGGGATGACGTGACATTTCATCAGGTTAAGTGATGAGGCGACTACCCAGTCTTACTTCTCATCAGGCTCTCAAAGTCTGCAGAGGCTGTATGAAAACAGCCTGAAAGCCGTCATGCAATAACCCAGCGTACGTGCTCCCAGCTGGTCGGTGTAACGGTGGCCTCCCAGCTAGGCGGGGAGTTCCTGGGTCAGGAAGTGTGGCTTTTGTACAGTTCGTTGTCCTTCTGCAGGGATTACCCCAGTGCCATCTGTGTACCAAGAGCTTGGGAAATGATGACTATTCAGCTTGTGATTTTTGAAGGAATGCAAGACAGTCTTCTGGGACTTCAGAGAGGAAGGCAAAGAGTACTTACCCACATCTAAACTCTTCAAAGTAGAGGCAGTTTCTTTGCCTAATTCTAGAATTATATCACAAATTCTGTACAAATCATATTTAAATGGATAGTCCTAACATAAATGACTCTGAAGGGAATACATCAGGTAGTATAGGTTGACTGCTTTAGCTCCTTCAATTTTATCTGTCTCTGCTATAGAAGCTGATTATGCAAAAAAAAAAAGTCACTTTGCTCATTCAGTATTCTTATAGCTAGGAATGACTTTATGACTCATTTCTCAAAAGTAAGATAAACATTCCAATGGTACTGTCAATTTCCCTTTTGTTTTTACCATCTTTAAATGCAAACATGATGGCTGGTACTTCGGCAGCAACCTTGGGAAAGGGAGGTGATAGCAAGGAGGGAAAGATGAGAATTGCAGAGATAGTGAGGTGATGACCTTAATAACTGTAAGCCACTGAACTACTGATATCAATCAACTACCTCCAGAATTGTTTGTGTATTTGTGTGTGTGTATGTGAGAGAGTGCATTAACCCTTCTTTATTGTTGTTTAGTAGCTCAGTCGTAACCAACTCTTTTGTGATCCCATGGACTGTAGCCCCCCAGGCTCCGCATCCATGGGATCTCCCAGAATACCAGAGTGGGTTGCCATTTCCTTCTCCAGGGGATCTTCCTGACCCACGGATCAAACTCAAGTCTTCTGCATTGGCAGGCAGATTCTTTACTCATGAGCCACCAGGGAAACCTAAATCCCCATTAATTAATTATTCTGTTTCTTGTAGCCAAAGATATTCCTGTCTGGTATAGTAAAAAATGTGTTGATAAAATAAAATCAGTTCTCTTTCTCCAACACCTCATTGACTTTTCACATTGAAATCTGCGTAGGGTAGTTTTCTAAGTGAGAGAGCTCGTTCAGGATTAATTCAAGCCTGTTTGACCCACTGCCTTGCCTAATGCCTGTGACCCCCTTTTACCCTCTTCTTAGCAGCTCTTGAGCCCCTTGAGAGCAGATGCCACATGACATTTACATCCCTAGCGATCAACGCCGCAGTTTTCATGTAACTGGCATTGGATTAAAGATGGGCCCTGAAGAAAGAAAATAAGCTTCATAAGGTCCAACGAGGGCGGTACAGTAACCACCACTTATTGAGGGACTAATACATGCAAAGCGTTTTCCAGTCCTCATTTCAGACACATCATAAAGTACCTGTAGCCCCATTTTACAGATGAAAATCCTGACGCTCAAAGAGTTTGCGTAGTTTGGCCAGGATCCTGAGGCTTGTAAATGACACAGAAAATGTGAACCCCCAGCTCCCCTGTAGACGTCTTCCCTGTGAGACGAACAGTTCAGGGCATGGAAACCACCCGGGGACTTTGTTTTTCTCACCTCAGCATCTGAAGACACCAGCAGACCTAGCCAGGTGCCGACCTGCCTTGACGCAGACTCTGCGTGAAACCTTCAAAGGGTCTAGAATTCAATCCCCAGCAGGTTCCGAGGAGGACGGTCTGGGGCTTTGGAGAAAGCAGCCTTTTCCACCATCTCATTTGCATGCTGGATGTCTACTGAAAGTTGCTATGGTGATCCGTTTGACCAGAAGTTTCCGCTGAATCATCCCAACACATACATGAAAACAGAGATGTGGTTTGGGGACCCAGGCCCCAGCAGCCGGGGGAGACGCTTCCATCTTTCACTTGTGACTCACTCGTGGTCGTGCGTAGGCCCAGCTGGCAGGGAGGCGAGACCTCTGGGGCAGGTGCCGCTCCCCGGAGAGGTTTTGCACGGCAGGGCACACGCAGTCCCCTCTGGGGACCCAAAGAGTGGAGCAGGAAAGGAGGAGCAGCACCCGAGCCATGCCGTGTTCCCCCGGCTCATTCCGGGCTCAGGTCCTCTGGGCAGACGTCTCTGGAGACACCCCCACCCCCCCACTGCAGCAGCTAAGGCCACCATGGGTGCCTGGGTTCAGGTTGTCCATCTGGGAGCCGACCTAAAAGGCAGGAAGGGAGGGGGCTCTGAACAGCGGGGAGGAAGGACCTTATACGTGTGCTGCGGGCGCTGCTGTGGGCGGCGACCTGCTTCAGGACCTGTTTCTAGGGTCCTGGGCCAAGGGACAGAGTGCCGATGGGGTGTGGGGCTGGGAGCAGACAGGCCTCTGGTCAGGTCTCCTCTCTGTGGGCAATCCTGGTTCTCCAGCCTTGGCAAACATCTGAAGTTTGGCCTTGATTTCCCCAGGCGCAGAAATGTAGAAAAGAGTATCCGTTCGACCTAAAAAAAAAAAAAAAAGTCACATCCACAGTGGAGCCTGGTGCAGAGGACAGCATGCACCGCACCCTCAGTCAGCTTCGTTCTCTCTCCTCCTTCTAGTCATCAAAGAGCTTCAGCTAAGTGATCCTGCTGTTCTTGAGCTGTGAACCAGGCGTAGGAGCTCATGGACAAAGTTAACTGGAAAACTGTTCGGACAGAGATGTAAGCAAAGCTCTCAAAAAATGCCCTGTATTTTGAAGTCAAGGTTATTTGGCATTTGATCTTCATTTGAATGCTGTCCTGTGTAATCAGATGAACATGGACATCTTTGTAAACAATGTAGATGCTTAAAGAGAGAGTTGCCCAGTTAGTCCTTTTGCTTATTTATTTGTTTATTTTTATTTGGAGACACTTGAGGGCTGTTCCTGGCTGGGCTGCAGGGGACTGTGTGTGGCAAGTATGTGGAGGGGTTATCAAAGGAAACGATCCAGGGCAGGCTTTTGGTGTGAGTTTATTTTTTTTTAATTAATTTATTTTTTAACTAAAGGATAATTGCTTTACAGAATTTTGTTTTCGGTCAAACATCAACATGAATCAGCCATAGGTATACATATGCCCCCTCCCTCTTGAACCAGGAGAGGTGCTGTCATTCATATGGATGTTGATGTTTAAAAATGATGTTGCAAAGTACGTTAGCGACACATTACATTTCTGTGTGGGAAGACAGATACAAGTTTTGTAGAAAGTACTTTGTCATATCAACACTCCAAAATATGTATACCTGTTAGCCTAGATATTAGTCAGGGCTCTTCAGAGAAAGAGACCCCATAGAGTAGGTGTATATATCTTACTGGATACCTGTATGTTTCTCCAATAATCTGCAAGGTGGAGACCCAGGAAAACGAGAGGTATCATTCAGTCTGAGCACCCCAGGAACCAACTGTGTTGATCCCAGTCTGAAGGGAGAGGTGAAGAGAGATATCCCAGCTCAGAAGAGGACCAGGTTGGGTGTGTGGGGATGGTGCATCCCACCTTCCTCTGCCTTTTGTCCTACTCAGCCCCTCAACAGATCCCCCTGGTGCCCGCCCGCACTGGGGAGGGCATCTACTTTACTGGGTCCACAGGTTCAGATGCTAATGAGCTCCTCCAGAAACATTCTAACACCCCTGAAGTAAAGTTTCCTCTGGGTAAGCTGGTGTCACTCAAGCTGACACACGAAATTGACCACCACAGCCTGGTAACCCATCTTTTCTCTCTCTCTTGTGGAAATGATCAGATATTCAGAAATTATGGACAAGGGTAGAGATCAAAGCTGTATGTATATTACAAAAAAAAGAAAGTATTTTAAAGTCCCTCAATAAAGGAAATAAATAAATTTTTTCATGATCACATGATTAAGTGTTAAGTGGCCAATTGAGATATACTCTCAAAGCTACTCAGTGACCAGGCCAATCCTGCCCTTTCATCTTACACCTGCATACTTGTGTATACATTTTGTATGTTCATTACCCCAAAAAATAGCTTAGAGGACAACCCTACCAACAACCACTGTTTCTAAGTGCCTCTCTTCCCTTTATTCTTTCTCCTTTTTTTGTACTTTCCAACATTCCTGTAAGGAGCAGAAAACACTGTCATAATCAGAAAAGGCAAGGATGACTATGATATCTAAAGATGCTCGAGAGGTCAAGTCTTAGAACCTTGCTCCTTATGCTTCGGCTTCATCTTTCTCCAGAGCCCAGCTGGCCTGCTCCCGGAAGGTAAGGGTCAGGTGAGCCACGGAGCGTGCGTGCCAGGACAAAGCGCTTTGATGTGTGACCTCTGCCCCCCAGGACGGACAGTGTGGAAGCCAGCCGAGCGGTAGTGGCCGGCAGGGGCCGTGACAGCCGTCAGAGGTCAGCCTGGGGGATGGCTCCTCTCCCCAGGACGGGAGGTGCCCCATCACAGAGCCTGCTGCCACTGTGGGCCTTTGGGGTGCGTGTTCTTGGCCATGGACGAGGCTGCCGCATCCTGACCTCACCGCTGTCCCCATTCTCTCTCCTTTGCTGGCTCCTCCGATCCCACCTGCTCCCCTCTTCCCTGCAGCCTCCACCGTCCGGCTCTGTCCCACCAGGCTGCTTCTCCTCACACCCAGAGGCTGTATGGGACATCCGTCCCGCATCCTTCCAACCTCTGGGGTCCCTCACTGCCAGTGCCAGAGGGTCCCGCAGAGGATGACCACTCGTCCACCCACCCTGGACCTTTGTGAGGCCCGTGGAATGGATGGGTCGAGAAACCTCGGAAATGCAGCCAGCAGGCCATGTAGGTAGGATCTCTCCCTCCCGCCCTGACCCCAATCTGTGTGGGCTTAACTCCTCTGAACACCAGTGTCTTCACCTATAAGAGAGAACGATATTCAGCTTGGCGGCTCATCGTGAGCCTGAGATGAATCCATCAGCCAGGGTGACCGTGAGCGCTGCACAGCGAAGATGGTGCCCAGCAGTGACCGCACGGCTCCGCTGCTCTGGAGTCCGAGTGGGCTCAGCCCTGCAGGGGCTCGTCCAAGGCCAAGGTCAGGGTGCCAAGCACTTCACTGGAGGCCCTGGGGAAGAATCTGCTTTCAAGCTCACTCAGATTGTTGGCAGAATGAATTTCTCTGTAGCGGTGGAAATGAGGTCTGACTGTCAGGGGGAACCACAATCTGCGGCTGGGGAGCACCACCTTCCGTATCACATCCAGCCTCCCCCGCCCCACTGGTATCTTCGGGTCAATGACAGCAGGTCAGACCCTTCTTGGGCATTGCATCTCTCCAACTTCTCCTCCTGTTTCCAGCTGAAGCGAACCGTCTGCTTCCAAAAGACTCCTGGAGGTTAGAGACAATGGTGCATGTAAATTGCTTAGAACGGTGCCTGGCGTTTAGGAGACCAGGGTTGACTTTAGGACACATACAGAAGGTTCCAAATCGGCTTTAATGGAAGAAGTGAGCACGTGAATGAATGCAGGAGTGAATGAGTAAATGGGGGAAAAAAATCAGCAATGAGGTGAGTACCCATCTTGGAGGGCAGAGACAAGCAGCAAGGGACATCTCCAGCAGCGAGGGGGCATCCTGATATGAATTCCATCCATCCATGCGGAGTGAGGATTCAATTAATACAGCTGCTAAATAAGGTTTCATCCTGCAGCATCAGAGTACCTGGGGGGCGTCATCTGAGCCCAGCTTCTCTAATCAGTCCTGAGGCCCCAGGAAGTCTTACTGGCAATTATAGCCAAAGGAGTTGAATTCTGTCTCTAAGCACTTTCCCCTTCAGCTTCAAATTGCTCTTGGGATCTTGATGTTTCTCCAACATGAGCTCTGCTCTCAGTGCCCAACTCCCTTCCCCCTGCAGGCGAGGCAGGGAGATGGACTCTGGCTGGAGGGAGTTTGGTGGTTGGACCCTTAACGTCTCAGATCTTTGTTGTGTTAGCAGTCCTCCGAGCAAAACAACTCGGGCACCAGAGAGAAACAAAACAAAGCCGAAACCTGGTGTCTGATGGGAAGCGGCATGCTTGATAAACTTCCAAGAACCCCTGGCTTCCAGACCTCCTCCAAAGGCCTTTTATAACTTCCTGAAAATGCTTTTGCATTGGGTTTTTAATTAAACATTTAATATGCATCATGCAAATTTATTGATTCTGCCAGGGGGAAAAAGATGAATCTTATTATTTGGTCATCTCCAGCTAAGAAGACTCATATTTTCCCGGGGGTTACTAATGAAGCCCCTGGTTGCATCCAAGTTTGAACAGCATTGCAGGAGCAGGGAGCATCCTGGTTTGCAAAGCCACTGGCTCGGGGGGAGCAGTCATGTTCATTTCAGCTTCTCAGACTCGGTCCTCAGACTGAGGATGCAGGGAGATACAAGCTGTTGAACATGAACATGAGCGCTTAAAATGGACCCCTTTGTCACAGGGTCTCCTTCTGTTGTTCATCTCTTGCTCCTTCCTGTGACTCTGAAGTTCTGATCTCTGAAAAGGATGATCCACACTGCCCAGAAAAGTACTTTGAGGAAATGGCTCAAGGGACAAGATCACCCTGCCTGCCTGATCCAGGAGGGTTAGGATCCCACCAAGTTGGTATTTATGGACCAAAATTCTGGAAGAATGAGGAATCTGGTATATCAAAGATTCTCATTTACTGTGGATCAGTTGCAGACTCATGATTTTCAACCTTTTTCGCATTTCTTCTAAAATTCACAGAAGCTCTCATTTCTTGCCTTATTAAAGGGGAATTGGGACATCACTAGTGGTCCAGCAGCTAAGATTCCACACTCCCAAAACAGGGGGCCCAAGTTTGATTTCTGATCAGGAAACTAGATCCCATATGCTGCAGCTAAGAGTTCACATGCTGCAACTAAAAATCCTAAATAAGTATTTAATTTTTTTCTTTTTTTTAAAGGGAGGGAATTGGGTAGAATTTTATTTGGTAAGTAGGGATTGGGAAAGGCCCTTGACTAGTCTCAGCTCCAACATTCTTTGAAGAAGACAACAGCTATAGAGCAGTGGATCTCTACTGGAAGATTTTGTCCCTGGCAGGACTTTGGCAATGGCCAGAGGGATTTTGGGTTGTTTGGCCAGAGGTTTGGGGGGCCGGGGTTGCCACTGGCATCCAGAGCATGGAAGCTAGGAATCCAGAAACGCCCTACATCAATGCACAGGATAACCTCCTCCACCAAGAATTATCCAACCCCAAATATCCACAGTGCTGAGGTCAGGAAGGCTTGATCCAGAGGTTAATAGAAAGGTCTGTAATACAGGTTGATATATTAGATGGTCACCTAGAAGGAGGAGAGGTTTAAAACAAACAAACAAGAGGAAGCCTTTGATACAAGAATCCGGTGGGGAGTCTGCCATTAACCAGCTGCGTGGCCTTGAGCAAGTTAATATATTAAATATACTGAATTCAGTTTATTTACTCATTCATTTGGCTGGCTTTGTGAAGAATGGCATGTTCTAATCTAAGCAGAGAAAGCAAAATAAATGGCGTGAGAGTGAAGTAAGTCAGAAAGAGAAAAACAAGTATGATCTATTAGCACATATATACGGAATCTAGAAAAATGTTACTGGTGAACATATTTACAGGGAAGAAGAGAGACGCAGACACAGAACAGATTTTTATAGCGGGGGGAAGGAGAGGGTGGGACGAACTGAGAGAGTGGCATTAGAGCATCCGTATTATCATATGTAAAATTGCTACAGGAAGTTGCTCTATAGCCCAGGGAGCTCCTCTCGGCATTGCGTGACAACCTGGGGGTGGGGTGGGGGCGGTGGGAGGGAGGTTCAGAGAGGAGGGGACGTATGGATGCTTACAGCTGATTCACGCGGCACGGCAGAAGCCAGCACAGTATTTTAAAGCAATTATCCCCTAACTAAAAATACGTTTAAAAAATAAATAAATGGTGTCTGCAGAGGCTCAGGGCAAGAGAGAGCTGGTGCCCAAGGGAGGCCACGGTGACTGGAGAATAATCAGTGGGGGTGGGGAGGAAGACGAGGGGAGACACCTCTGAACCTTCTGGACCAAAGCTGTGCTTCTTTCCGAGTGTAACGAGCTTCTGCAGCAGTGAGAGCTGTGCCCCAGCTGACGCTTCAGTACCAGCTGACCGGACAGGACTCCATCCCTCTGGCTTCCTGTACAGCCTCTGATGGTGTCTGTGGGGCGAGACACATGTTCTTGTATGACCCAGTAATTCCACCCCCAGGTATTGACCAAAGAGAAATGAAAACATGCGTCGCCCAGCACCTGGTACACAGCAGCTGCTAGGAGCAATATTGTTCACAGTGACCAAAGGGTGGAGACAACCCAGACGTCCACCCACTAATGGGTGGATCAGCAGAACCTGGTGTTCGATGGAATATTAGTCAGACATGAATGCTACAACTCCGATGAACTTTGAAAGCATTAAGTAAAAGAAATCAGATGCAGAGAACCACATTTTGTATTTATATGAAATATCCAGAAGTGGCAAATCTATAGAGACAGAAAGTGGATTGGTGATCACTAATTAAGAGAAATGGAAAGTGATGGATGGCTGGTTTAGGGGGAGGTGATGAAAATGCTCTGGAATTAGATAGGGGTGAAGGGTTGTGCAACCTCGTGCATATATTATATATATATATTTAAAAACCTGAATTGTGCACTATACTTTAAATGCATGGTATCTGAATTTTATCTCAATAGAGCTGCTTTTTTTTTTTTTTATGTGGTGAGTGCACAAAGATGGATGGGGATGGACCCAAGGTGGGATCCACAGACTTTGGTTCCCGATGACGTGTGAGGGGGGGGAAAGCCAGCAATAGAGGCTGTCCGCCTGGTTTCCCACTTGAGGCTGTGGCTCTGGACTCTTCCTCACACATGTTCACAGTCAGTACCTACCTGATGGTTCTCCCCCACGTCTGCCTCTTTCTTCTTATTGGAGTGTGAGCTGGGGTGGGGGAGCACTTTGAGGAAGGGCCTTTGCTTTTTCTGGTTAATCAGAGAACCTTCTTGGTGACCTCTTCACTCTCGGCGGCTGGAAGAACTTGACCTTTGACCGACCCCAGGGATGCTGGGGGAACAGGCTCCGGACAACAGAGCATTGCAAACAGCGGGTTTTTCATGGGAAGGATGTGGTACATTCTGATTGCAGATGGCTTTCCCCAGTTAGCCGTCAACGTATAGAGAGAGAATGATGGTTCTTCCTTTACCTAGAAACTTATCTTAGCTTTTCGTGCACAAGTCAAGTGTCATTTCTGGTAAAGTCAGAAAGAGAAAGAACATTCTTTTGTGCTGATGAGAAATGAAGATAGAATTAAAAAAAAAAAGACCCAGGAACACATAATTCATTAACATTAGGCATCAAGTTCTCATGTCCTTTGGGGAGGAAGGTTGCGTTTTTATCTGGTTTGAATCATGCTGACAGATAATGAATGCACTTTTGTCCTTCCAGGGCTGTTCGAGGCTGGGGCAGAATGTGGCTTTCCTCATTGGACCCTGAAACAAGGAGGTGCCCTCTGGCCCCAGAGAGCACCCCAGAAAGACTGGCTTAACATCCACAGCAATTGCTCATTTCCAAAGTGACCGACTTTTCATTCGTGTGATAAGCCGTGTTCCTTTGGAGTTAAAGGAGATAAAGATGAGATTCCCTCCTCCCTGCCCTCCAAGAGCTCACAGGTACATGGAGATAAATAGTCAGTGATGAACCATAACAGGGTGATACGAGAAGCGTCGGCTGGTGCTTGGGTGGGTTCATGCTGCGCATGAGTGACCCAGGTGAGCGCGTGGTTAAGATGCCGCTGGCCTTTTATCGTCATTGCTGTTGTTTTAGTTATTGCTCAGTGGTGTCTGACTCCTTGCAACCCCACGGACTATAGCCCGCCAGGTTCCTCTCTCCGTGGGGTTCTTGAAGCAAGAATACTGGAGTGGGTTACCATGCTCTCCTCCAGGGGATCTTCCAGACCCAGGGATCGAACCGGAGTCTCCGGCACTGACAGACGGATTCTTTACCACTGAGCCACCAGGCAAGCCTTTTACAGGGGCCCCTATAAACCATGTGCTGGGGGTGTGGGGAAGAGAAATAAGGGACTTGGATCGTTATTTTCTTTTCTTCCATTCGAACATCATCTGAAGCCTGCACTCAAGTCCAAGGACCTGGGGTGCTCTCCTGGGATTTCTCCAGGCTTCGGTTAGCCCTCAAGTCCCATCTTTCAAAGGCCAAGTGGTTTGGTGGCTTCCCGCCCTCAACCAGATCCCCCTTCCTCCTCCGCCCCGCCCTGACTTCCCATCAGGGGAGGCAGAGAGGAGGCGGCTGTTGTTTCCCAAGCCTCCACCTCCTCCTCGTGCCCTGGTGCCCGCCCTCGCCCGCAGTCATGCTGGCTGCCCGTGTGAGAGGCGACGCCCCGCACGCTGGCCCCGCGAGGCTCCCCCGCGCCCCCTCGGGGACCGCGCACGCTCACGTGCGCCTCAAGCTCGCCCTCCGTTCCCAGGCCCCGCAGCCCGTCGCGCCCTGGCCGGTGGCCCATTGAGGTTGACCGACAGTGGGGCCGTGACCCGTTTCTGCCTACTGGGCACAGGCGGGGGCAGAAGCGGGGCTGTGGTCTGCCCCTCCAACTTCCTGATTGCCAGCTCAGGCTCCCAGACGGAGCTGCCCAGCCATCGCCTCTGAAAAAACCAGCAGGCTGGTAACGATTGCCTCCTTACCCGCAGGCTGAGCCCACGTGGTGCTGAATCCCCAGGAGGATGACCAGGGAAACCCGCCGACCGTCAGCCTCCGCGGAGTGACTTTTCCCCTTAACCCCAGACTCCAGGCCAACCAGACCCTGGCTCATTAGCACCGTGCACCAACAGCATTTGGGGAGGAGGTCACTCTGGTACACACTTTTCTTTCTCTCTCAGCCACAGAACTTCCTCCAAGGAACAGGCACTCAACCTCCGGTTCTCAGAAGCAAAAACAAGCCGAGTCACGCATTTCTATGAATTCTCTCAGAAAGCCGATGATCAGTAATCACACTGAACGCGGGCGTCAGACTCATCACGGATCTCGCCTGGAAGGGAGCCTCCCGGGGAAGAGGGGCGCTCCCGTCACAGCTAAGTGACCAACATCTCATTAGGGACAAGGAAGAGGACGGGGTTGTCTCTTGCAAAGAGTACAGACCAGGGCTTAGGAAGGTCAAGGTCTCCTCCCAGCCCCACCGCCCCATTGTGGCTCGGGCAGGCCTTGGGAAGCCGAAAGCTCTGGACCAGAGGGTTCTTAGCTGTCAGGATGAGACACAGGTTGGTGGATGACCGATTGAAAGAAGTGTTTCTACGAAGGGAGTGGTACCTCCAGCAGATACACTGACTCCTCCCAGTACCTCCCAAGTTGGAAATAAGAAGGAAACCGATTTTCAGCTGCCACGTGTCAATCACCATGTGGGTATACTCCCACCCACTCTGAAACAGAAGCAGCTTTGATGGGCTCCACATACAGGATTATAGACTTCTAAGATGCATGTCTGTGGTCCTCTGATGTAGCTCTGACATTTTACAGAGGAGAACGATCCCTGAGCATCTCATGCAAAAAGATGAGTTAAGACAGGGTGTTAGTACCTACTCCCTTAGAACAATGGAAAAGCCCCACCCCTGAGGATGTCCACTGTAGTGACCCCCCAACCCTGTAAGTTCTGTAAGGGTCCACGCCTTAACTTCAGGACCACCCAGCGCTCACCTGGCCCTGCCGTTCTTTCTCACTCCCACCAGAATGTCTCCATTCTCCGCCCCCACATGACAATGTGAGCACGATGTTCAGCCCTGGCTTTATAATTATTTTTTTCCCCTGTGTCTTTTCTCCTTTCATTGGTTTAGTGTGTGTTTTGTCTTCCCAATTCCTGTTGCATAACGTCAGAATTTGTGCCAGACCTCTATAGATCAGGATTTGGCAATAAGGGCACTTGTAATGAGACTGTGTCACTGTATTTGGAGGAGTTAGGTGACCAGAGTTAGGTTTTAGTTAGATCCACGCAGGGCAGAATGATGGATGCGTTCATCCAGTGGTACCAGTGAACCCTGAACTGAGCTCGAGAAGACGCAGCTATAAACCTTCAAGAGAATATGCCACTCCATCCAAAATCCTTGGAATGATGGGGAACCAGTGAGAATGAGCCAGTCGAGGTGCACTTCTGTCTGTGAGGTGTGCTCTGTCATGATGGAGCTTCAGGAAGGCTGGGTGAGGTTGTTCACGAGAAATTCTCTTCTTCCTCAAGTGGAACGGGATGATCAGAGGGACTTCCGCAGAGAGGTGAATAGATCCCAGTGAGGGGAAAAAATAATCCTCGGTGAGATGTTCAATTCTGGAAAACCAAAATGCAAAATATACTCAGGGCTGGCAGCAGTGAGGCGCATAGCCATGGTAAGAGTTTTACTTTTCTGTCAGATTCTCCAGGTTGTCTTCCTACTTAGAGCAGGAGGAAAGTAACAGTCGTTCTTTTGGTCACCAATAAGCTGTTTTACCTATATTCAGAGGAGCCGACGTTCTTGTTGTATCCAAGAGGCAACGATGTGCTTGTGCCTGCAAGAAGACACTGCAAAGAAGTTCAGAAAACTACTGCTTCAGTGGCCTTTTGCGAGGCCCCTGGAGCTGCTGAAAGAGAGTTGTACCCTGTGCATAAAAACGGGAGGGTGGACAGACAGGCAGATGGAATGATACGTAGCTATGGAGGAGTGGCAGGAGTTGTTTTATTTTAATCCCTTCATCTGCCCAACTAACAGGACTTCCTAGGTGGTGCACTGGTGAAGAATCTGCCTGCCAATGTAAGGAGATATGGGTTTGATCCCTGGGTCCTGAAGATCCCCTGGAGGAGGAAATGACAACCCACTCCAGTATCCTTGCCTGGGAAATCCCACGGACAGAGGAGCCTGGCCGGCCACAGTCCATGGGGTCTCAAAGAGTCAGATGTGGCTGAGCAACTGAGCTCACTGCCCAACTAACAGAAAGCCTGACACTGACAAGATTTCAGCTTGTCCTGACACTTAATGATTTCAGTCAGGGCCAACTGGTCACTCCGTTTCAAGACTTGGGGAAACTCAGAGTCGCCCTGCATACTGGGGCGTTCGCTCCTTTGTCAAGACCTAGGGATTCAGATGCGTCATCAGTGTCTTCATCCCACAGTGAGGCATATGAGCAAGCTCTCAGGGGTAATTTGAGGATTCCTGCTCCTTAAGATGGTTTCTGAAAATCCTGCCATTAGTAGGATGAAAAACAAGAGTGGGCTGGAGGCCGGTGAAGGAAAGCTTGCCCCCTTCCACATCTGTCACAAGAAAGTCTAAAGAAAAATCCCAACACTCTTGCTGACGACCTCCCCATTTCTGGCTCAAGACACTGTCCCCATCAAGGGAGGTGTCCCCATGGCCTGAGTCGCCACGAGTCCATCATTTTCAAGTGTGTTGACCTCAGAGCCCCCATATTCGTGGAAAGATGACACAAAAGGGACAAAATTAGAACCAAAAAACAAGTCAGGCGTGCACATGTTCATTTTGCAGAGGAACCTGTCCTTCCCTTAGTGCAGGTTTCTGTTTGAATCAACCGAGAAGATGATAGTTTAAGACAATGAGATCGCTGGAGTTACCACTGAGATCGTCACCATGCTCTCTGGAGGAAAAGAGCCCGTGGACTGTATGTTCATCAGCTCTTTGTGCCCGGAGATAGTTTCTGTCCCTCTTGGCCAGAACTTTTCTAGAAAGTATTCTGACTTTCCTACTCTCTCACTGTGGTAGAATTTGAATCTGTTCCACAAGCTTTCACGTAGGAGCACCTGGAACTCAGGTGCTGGTTCAAGTTTGCTTGAACCAGGAAACAGGTGAAACATAAGACCCCTGGGTCAAGATGCTCTCAGAATCATGAGGGGAACAGAGGGTCACAAGGCAGTTACAGAAGACGCGAGGAGGGGTGGGATCCTGGTGACTAAAATGGCCTGCATCTTGAAACCCATAAACCTATGCGTGTAATAAAATTGTATTCAATTCCTTTCAGCTGCATGTGGATCTACGGTTGCCTTGAATGTTTTAAAAAGTCAAACAGATATGGATAATTTCAACACACAGTTACAGACGCCATGCCAGTATCGGAGCACAGAGTGGAAATACACCATCTCACTTGGATTAGGGAGAAGCAGCCAAAGCAGGTCTCCCACGGAAGGAGACCTCAGCACAGGTAAATGCAAGGATCTGGGAGAGGCAATCAGCGTAGACAGTGACCTCTGACCCCCTCCCCCCAGCCGACTCTCCCACCCATCTATTGCTGCCTCTCTGAGTTTGAGCCACCCCTTTTAGACCTGAAAGAATGCCTGCTTGAATCTGTAACAATCTCCCTTTCTCCCCCTCTCTTACAGGTCATTTGGCTGTTGAAGAAACTGGAACATTCGTCTCACTGAATTGCCCATATTCCGGATGTGGATGACTGCTTCTTCATGGGGTCTGGCTCGTTTCTCTCCCCTCTGTGTTTCGTGATAGTAGTGGTCTGGCACCATCGTCAGCCTCACCATCATCACGTTTCTACCACGTGGTTCCAGCATTGTTGGAAAGGTGGGAGTGTGGACAATTGAGTGCTAGCTTCTAAAAGTCTAATTCCCCCATCATGTAACTTAAAACCAAGCCTTTCCTCCACGCCACGTAGAACAAGGACTGCAATCTGACGTTGGCACTCAGGTTGGGAAAGTGATTCTGGTACAAAGACAGTGCAAGGATTTGTGCAATGGCCTAGCCGGGCCAGCCCTGCAGCTGCCTTCGGAGCAGGCAGTTTCTGGAAACAGAACTTTCTGACGGTAAGTTCCAATAAAGCGGGTGGGTGTTATATTAATGACTAGACTCTTAGTCACCTTGAGGGAACTGAGATCAGATGACACCAGGACAGTGGAGGGAGGTGAGATGTTTGCAGTTTAGATTGCAGATGTGAACTTAATCTCAGGAGCATTTTCATAATCGCTCTGATGCTTGTATGCAGTGCCTCACATACTGCTTATGAGGCTACCAGGTGAGAGGCAGGGGTGAAGTGAGGAAGCCCAAGCTGTTATTTGCCTTAAAACCTATGCTCTGAGAAGGCCAGGAAAAGGGATATACTTCATCCTTAAAACAAAATCTTCACTCTTCAGCTCAGCCCGGGCATTTTAGCACTCCAAAACAACCCACGATTAGACCACAGCATATTGTGTGTGTGTACATGTGTGTCAGTTGCTCAGTCATGTCCCACTCTTTGCAGCCTCAGGCACTATAGCCTACCAGGCTCCTGTCCATGGAACTCTCCAGGCAAAAATATTGGAGTGGGTAGCTTAGCAAACACCAATTCAGAGATAGCAACAGAGATTTCAAAAATGAGAAAGGAAATTTTTTTTTTTTTTAAAGAAGAGAGAAAGATTAAGTGTTGAGCACAAAAGCTCAGTATCATTTGCTCTTGACCCTTCACTCCTTTTCTACCTGCCAATAAACAGATTTCCTGGGGTCTTATCCACTGGAAGGGTCCAGTTAGACTGTCTTAGGGACATAGAGTCAATCTGACATCATAAACACCCACCAGCAGTGGAGGCCAGAGGGCTGTAGGTCTAGAAATTTCAGCTCGTTTGATCTTTCCTCAGAATTTCTTCTTTTGATTCTTTGTACATCTCAGATGACAGAGCAGACACACAAATGTAATAATGATGCTGTTGCCAAGGCAGAAATGGGGTTCTTCAACTAAAGGATGCTCATGGTCCACACAGAATGCCTCACTGTGTCAGCTGGTCAACACTTGCCGGGGACCCCTGATGCTCCAGGCAGGGGGCAGGTGTTCTCGGGATGGACCACTTCCTTGGGAATCCCTGATGGTCCAGGGACTAGGACTCCACGCTTTCATTGCCAAGGGCCCAGGTTTGATCCCTGGTCGGGGGAACTAAGATCTCACAAGCCACGAGGCAATGGCAAAAGAAAAAAGAAAAAGGACCACTTCCCAATGCCTCCCGTGATGTGATGCACGGTGTGATTTTTTACACAATGAGGTGTTATGTAATACCATACTAAGTTATACCCTGCTATACCATGTTACATTGCAGAGTATAACATAGTATACATTGTTTGCCTCTGTGTTTCTTGCGTGTCTCCCCCTCACACTCGATGATAAGACGGCCGGAGCATGAACTTTGCCACCACGCTGCATTCATTCATACCTGTACCACTCACCACTGACAGACCTTGGAAACACTCCATAATGTTTCTGCGCCTTAGCTTCCTTCTGAGCCAAACAGAAAGAGCAGCACGCGTCTCCATGGGCTACTGTGAAAAGCCAGTGCGTTAGAGCCGAGGGCAAGCCCTGGGTGAGTAACTCCCACGTTCTGGCGGTCAGTCACATCGTTTATTGATGGGCTCCACGCCACGGCGCACGGTTCCTCCCTCACACTCAGCGATTTCCCGTGTCCCTGCCCCACCTGTTACTGAGTCTAACGTGAAAGTGTTAGTTGCTCAGCCATGTTCAACTCTCTGCATGTAGCACGCCCCTAGCCTCCGTCCATGGGATTCTCCAGGCAAGAATACTGGAGTGGGTTGCCATGTCCTTCTCCAGGTGATCTTCCCGACCCAGGGATCGAACCCGGATCTCCCACATCGGAGGCAAGCTCTTTACTGTCTGAGCTGCCAGAGAAGAGTCAGTCAACATATTTGGTCCCTTTGCTATAAAGACTGGAGCAGGGTGGGCGGATAACTAGTCAAATGGTTTGACCTCAGCCTTGGTTTTGATTTGCCCAACTGGGACTTCAGACTGACCCCCACGGGACCTGTGGGAGCTGGAGCCCCCTGGAGACCTGGCCGGGAATCCAGGAAGGCAGGCGGGAGGAAGCAGGACCCAGGGCCTGGTGGGGCTCCCGCCCAGCCTGCAGCCAGCCCTGTCTCTGCACCGTTTGGGCCCCTAAGTTCGCTTTTGGCTTATGTCAGTTTCCGTCAAAGTTTCTCCATTGGAGCTCAGAGAGGCCCAGAAGTTGACACCCCACCGTAGGCCGAAGACCGAGACTCGGAGAGCACGTCAAGAACTCAGAGATGACACAGCCAAGAAGTAGCAGCAGCCACTGCACCGTGCACTCCCAAAGCCCCAGAGGCCTTGGAAGAGAGGTCAGGATACACCCGTGGGTGTATAAATAGGGTGAGTAAAAGGCAGGAGTTGGGAGGGCTTCTGGGAGCAGCGGCGATTGCACTGATGCCTAAGCTTTATTAAATGCCTGCCCGACATCAGCCCCGGTGCTCGGAGCTTAGCACAGCCTTGCAGAGGGGCCGTGCTGGGGGACGGAGCGCGGTGTGTGGGCATGTGGAAACGGGGACAGGCTGGCTTTCTTATACTTGCAGATTACAAAAGAGTGTCCGTGTGCCTCGAAGCCCCGGGGGAGGCAGCCGTGACTCAAGGCTGGAAGGAGGCCCGAGGCTGCGGCGGCGGCAGCCAGCACTGGAATCCAGACGACACACCTGGGTGCACCCGGGCGTTTCAGCGCCCCTGCAGAGTCCCGTCCCAGCAGGATCTGCCGGCACCCACCTCGCTTCCGGGGCCGTGCGTCTCCAGCGTGTCTCCAGCCAGGTCTGGCTCAGGAGGACACGGGCGCATCAGTGTGCGAGATAAGCTTCCTGGTAACTGAGGAGGGGCCCGTGAGAGGCACGGGAGGGGAGTGTAGGAGCTGCCTCCTTGCAATACAGAAGCCAGCCACCCCCTCTCACAGGCGCGTTTTCTGGGACACTTGGCAGGACATTGCCTGTGCCTTAGCACTCCACAAAATGACACAAGGAGCCAGAGCGCTTGTGTGCATGTATATATATTTATATATGATCATGCTCAGTCACGTCTGACTCTATGCGACCCCATGGACTGTAGCCCACCAGGCTCCCCTGTCCAGGGGATTCTCCAGGCAAGAACACTGGAGTGGGTTGCCATCCCTTCTCCAGGGGATCTTCCCGACTCAGGGTTTGAAGCCCCATCTCTTGTGTCTCCTGCATTGGCGGGCAGCTTCTTCACCATTAGCACCACCTAGGATGCCACTTCCACTTGATAGACATTTTTTGAGCACCTACTGTGTGCTGAGCACTGCAGTAGGTGAAGAAGATAGAGAGGTGAGAGGTGTGCTCGTGGCTTCAGCGTGCTGCCGGGGTAGGTGAGGAACTGACGCGGCACCAGGAGGACGCGGAGGCAGTGGGCACGGGGGGGACAGCGAGCCCACCCGGGACCTGGAGAGCAATCGGAATGAGCCAGGAGACAGGACGGAGGGCACGCGGGGAAGGGGGCGCTCCGGTGGGCAAAAGCGTGCAGAGACTCACGAGAATGGGAAAGAGAGGAACTCTGCCAGGTCCCGGGATGACTACAGCCTGAAGGTGGAAGCAGAGGAGACAGAAGGGAAGACATTTCCCAAGACCCTTGTGTGCACGAGGCACTGTAGACGGAATCGGTGCACGTAGGGCATCGGCACAGCCCTGGGCTTGTACTAACAGGTCCGTTCTCTTGAGCATTTACCAGCAGCCAGCTGACGTGTGCAAGCCCTGGGTACACATGCTCACTGTGTGACATGCTCCCACCTTTGACCCAGGAGTAGACTCGGGCCCAGAGAATCGCCCAGGCCTCACACATGGGACAGAGCAGGATTCAGGCCTCCTGGTGGCCTGGCACCAAAGGCAGCATCTCCTGGCTCAGCCCCCCAGAAATCCACGCTTCACCCTCTCGCCTCTCTGCCCCCCAAAGGCTGTAAACAGCGTTGACCTACAACCCCAGCGTGCTCTGGCCTGGAGATGCGGGAGGCTTTGGCCCTCCCATTCTGCCCCCTCCGCACTGGCTCTGTCATTTTGACCCCAAAGATACTCTGACTTTGGCACCGTGACCCACCAGTGCTTTGCAACACCCCAGCATGTCAGCTCTCTCTATATGATGTCTGGTCTGCACTCACCTACCCTGTATTCAGCATCAAAGGGCTGAGAAGGTTACCTGTGTGCAATCCAGGTTTTTTTTCTTTTTAAACTCTTCATGCAGTCCAGCCCATTTTCAGCTAGAGAAATGGGCTGAAGAAGACAGAGAAGCTTTGCCGAGGTCAGAGGGTGAATCAGCACCCTGTCTCCACGCTGACCCCTCTTCCCCGACCTGCCAGCACCCACATGATCAGCCCAGATCAGCAGCTCTTTGTGGAGCCTGGAGCCCACAGGGACGCTCACCCAAGAGTCCCCATCCTTCCCCCAGGCCCGATGACGACTCCGCCTGGTCCACTGTGACAGCCGGCCCCAAGCTCTCAAGCAGGACACAGACCCTGGACGGCCGGTCATAAATGCTCACCGGCTCCCTCCTGCTTTCATGCCCAGCTTTCTCTGCAAGGAGAAGCAAAGGGAGCCACAAAGGGCAGAGTCTGCAAAAGTCTGCACATTGAGCTCCTTTCAAAAGGGACCAGGGGGGACCTGCAGCAGCTCAAAGGTGGACACTGGCAACTCTGAGCTCTTCTGTTCAAGAAGCGCCTCAGAGCCTCGCGGCTTCAAAACTGGCCTTGGGAAATGGCAGGGAAGGCAGCGGTGGAAGCGAGAGAAGCAGCAAGGAAGAAGGACACACCGCAAAGCCTTTCATACACACTCAGAGCTCCTCTGCTTAGGTTTTCTAGGTTACATCTATTTTTTATTAGTCTCTGAGGTCCCAGCTTTGGACAACTACTGTGTATTTTGACAGGGCAGAGGTTTACAGAGGTCAGAGCAGGTGAAACTTTAAACAGCTATCTAAGTTACCTGCCATCCTTGACAGAGAGCTGTGACTATACCATAAAAAAAAAAAGTAAAGTTGTTTTAGAATTGATTAGAAGGGTAGGTGTACGACATCCCCATGGAGTTTAAAACGACCCCAGTTACCAAATAGGCCAGTTCCATTGTTTCCACTTTATTGGGGCAAAATTGACAAATATAAATTGCACATATTTCAGGTATACGCTGTAATGTTCTGGTACGCATATACGTTGTGAAATAACCACCACAACCACGCTAGTTAATACATCCATTACATCACAGTTACTATTTTCTTTGTGTGTGTGTGTGTGTGTGTGTGTGTGTGTGTGTGGTGTGTTAAGAGCACTTAAGATCTACTCTCTTAGCAAATTACAATACACAGCATACAGTACAGTATTGGTCACTCCAGCCAACATGCTGTCAAGTAGATCTCCAATAGGTACAATAGGTAGAGTTTGTCATACATGTCCAGTATGCTGTAAAATTAATACCTACTGCATAACTGACACTTTGTACCCTTGGATCAACTTCTCCCCATTTTCCTCCGCCCTTTACTCTGCCATCAGCACCATTCTAATCTCGATTCTGTAAGTGTGACCTTTTCAGATTCCACATATAAATGCGATGATATGGTATTTCTCTGTGTCTGGCTTATTTCACTTAGTACAGCGTCCTCCAGGTTCATCCACGTTGTCACAGATGGCAGGATCGCTTTCTTTTTTAAGGCTGAATAATATTCCCTTGTATATCATGTATCAGATTCTCTTTATCCCTTCACCTATGGATGGATACTTAGGCTGTTTCCATATCCTGGCTATTATAAGTAATGCTGTGATAAACATGGGGCTCCAGATGGCTCTTTGAGATACTGGTTTCATTTCCCTTGGATACATACCCATAAGGGGAGTTGCTGAACCATATGGTAGTTCTGTTTTTGATTTTCTGAGAAGTCTCCATACTGTTTTCCACAGTAGCTGCACCAGTTGACACTCCTGCCAACAGCACACAAGGGTTCCCTTTTGTGCCGCGTCCTTGCCAGCTCTCGTTATCTTTTGTCTTTTTGATAATAGCTATCCTAACAGGTAGGGGGTGATAGCTCATGGTAGTTTTAACTTGCATTTCCCTGCTGATTTGGTGGTGTTTGGGGCCCATTTCATTTAGAATGTCCACTAGGGGACTCAAATAATCCAGTGAGTCATTTTGTGTGTTGATGAGGGGCTGAGAGGAGCTGTTGAGGCTTGGTCCCTGTGATACTGTCATCAACAGCTCAGGGAGGGCTGGAAGGGCAGAAGGGCTCCAGCCACTTAGGGAGCTGCCCTGCCTCCTCCCCTGGAGCAGACACTTCACAGGCACAATCTCTGACCCTGACCAGCACCCATTCTGCAGGTGAGGGTCCTGTTTCCGAGAGGTGAAGTCACAGAAAAAGCATACCCATCTCATTGGCAGCTGCCACAGAGGTGGAAAGCAAACTAAACCTAGTCGATGGCACATTCTAGATCCAAAGAGAGATTTGGACAGGCAGGGGCCAGGCTCGACAGAAGGAGACAGATGGATCATACGGGAGATCATTGCATGTTTCAATGCTTGGGTTCAAAAACACAAGCCCACAAATTGAGGAGCTGGGAGGCGCGAGAAGAGGAGGCCTGGGGCCAGCCCTGGTGGGTCACTGCTGCGCTGCGTCTGCCGGAGAGACTGGGGAAGTCGCGGCATGCACGAGAGCAGACGGACTGCGGCTCCCGGAGGCGGAGGGCGGCGCCTGCTCCGTGATGAGACGCTCACACCTGGGGATCTGGGTTCAGCTCTGGACTCTGAACCCTAAGAGCAGGGCGGCAGTCAGGAGGCAGGGGCACTTGAAATTCAGGCATTTGTCAAAGTGCTGAAGGCACTGGCCATGTCCAGAAGGGAAAAGGAATGAATGGTGGGGAAAGGGTGTCAGAGTGGCTGTCTTCTCCTCCTGGGACACCCCGAGGGTTGTAAGGGCTCATTACATCCTTTCAAGTGTTTAAAATCTAGACTCATGTACAGAAGAAAGGGATACGACTCGATACTAGACAGACAAAAAGCTTCTCCTGACAAGTCTCAGCACTGTGGGAAGACAGATGGACAGGGTGGAAGGTAAAATAAGGAGGCAGTGAGCACCCAGTCACTGGAGGTAATCAAGTAATGCTGTCAGGGCCCCATGCAGACTTGTGTGGGTGCTACTCACTTTGCTTTCCATGAACTCCTTCTTCCATAAGGAAACCTGCTTATATTGTATAGCTGTGTTGGTATAATGACAGATGTGATACATGCTCGATGATTTTCACTTCTTTAACTCTGACTTTAGAAGAAATGCAGATGTCCTCCTGGGCCCCTGACGGTCTCATGAGCTGCTGTGCTGACCATGTGCAGGCCCATGCTGCAAAGCAAGAGTCCCAGTGATTGTACATTGGAGGGAGAGTGTTAAGGTCAGACTTCTACACTCTCCCTAGTCTGAGGTTCTCTCCAAAGAATGGGGGCGTGCCCCAAGCTACTTTCTGAGATTGTTAGGGTGAAGAATGGTGTGCCTGCTACAGTTCCACTCTGTAGAGAGTATACACCCGGACCTCAATTATCACAGATAGTAACGCCTGAGACCATAATTAGGGGGCCAGGGTGGAGATGAGGGATAGTGGTTCCTTTGTTTGATGTCCTCCCCTTTGGGTCTGTTTCAAATATTTCTATTTAACCAATGACATGGATCATAGTTTATAAAACAACTAAATAAGAATACTAGCAAAAGGATCTATAAATCTGACTTTCATTTTTATTAGGGGTGGGAGGGGTTGTCCCGCCCAATTCTCTGTTCTCCATCGGACCAGGAACACCTTCATCACGGATGAGGCCGTGAGGGTGTCCCTGGGCAGGTGGGGTGTTTCCAGTGCCCAGAACAACATGTGCGAAAGCTCAGCAAAAGCCTCGATGCAACCAAGAACAGAGATATAACACCGGCCACAAGGGATCTCTCCTCTCTGGTCCAGCCAAACAAACTCAGAAACACAGAGATTCAGAAACCCTCTGCCTCAGCAGAGTCCTCCAGTCAACATGCATGCATTTAAGCCTGGTTTTGTGTTTTCTAGGACTCGAGGTTCCAGCTCGCAGGGCACATGGCTGCTAAATGCCACTGGGCCAGGACCTAAGAATCACCCCAGACCCAGGGGTAGGAAGCAAAGTGACCGAAACTCTATGGAGTCTGTCCCCTGACGTCTCCTGCATGGAAGACACAGCTGGAACCAATGCTGCCCCACTGTCAGGCCTGTTGCTGTGGTCCTGCTTTTTGTAAAAAAACAGTTCTGACTTCAGCACGATAAGCCTTCGAAGGGCTGAATGCTTTCGGGACAAATTCCCTCTGTGGTGTGTAGCTCTGTGAATAGGATCAAAAAGGGTATTAATGATGGAATGGTGAATTGCAAGTGGTTCCTAACTGAAGGAGAAGAAAAACCTAGGGAGATATCTATGTTCTGGAAAAAAGGAAAGAAGGAAAAAAGAAAAAAAAAGAGACAGGCATGGGAATCTGTTGATTTGGAATGGCAAGAACGGGAAAGAGGCCTCTACCTTTGAATCTCTCTCTGGTGCCTAAACCCCAAAGAAGGCCTTTCGCTCAGATGCTGGTGCACGCAGAGCTGCTGATTAACCCCTTCCTGTCCGCCGGGCCTCACTGGGTGTCTTGGTAGGATGAGGAAAGGACGGGAGCTGGAGTAAGGCTGGGAGGCGGTCCTAGGAATTCTCACTCGAGAAAACATCTGGCTTTCCCACATCTCTGGTGCAAAACAAACAAGAACCTGACTAAATGATGTGCACTGTGCTCTAAGGTAGAGCTCTTTGGGAGCCCGATACAAATAAACAAAACGATCAACATAAACAAGGCCCCAAACTCTGACAACGAGGTATGATTGCAACCGTGGTCTTTCACAAAGGCACAGATGATGAGTGGCAGGGCTTTTTGTTTTTTGTTTTTTTCAGAATCCACTTTCCAGTAAACAATCTAAACAGTGTATGAAGACCGCAGACCCTTCTTCTGCCCTGTCCCCCTGCCCCCCACCAGGCACAACCCCCCATCAAAATGGTATACCCGCCCCCAGAGAAACCTCCAAATCTGATTTATCTATTTTTTGCTCTCTCCTCATGATTACTCCCCTCCCCTTAAAGCCTGGCTTCCCTGAAACCAAATGTGAGCCATTCTCTAACTGCACCGGAAAATCAGAATTTATTGTACATATGTTTGTGTTCCACTTAATAAAAAAAACCTATATTTTAAGATAAACTTTGTTAGTAATTCATGAGGTAAGTGACTATTTATGCTAATCAGGCAGAAATATATTCTCAAGCATAATGCATTACATAAATTTGAATGCAAAATGTTCAATTATGAAGTAAATACAGGTAATGCAAATAATAAATTACCTCTAATAAAAATTATAAAAGATGTGTCTTCAAAGAGAGAGCGGCTTTAACTTACAACTGTGAATTGCTTAAAGAGAAAAGAATTAATAAATGCTGATTTACTCTGATGATTATTTAGCACATAATTCACCTATTCATAACGACTCCTAGTAATCAGACTGTTGTCTTACATTCTCCAATATGAGGCAAGACTGTTTCCTCAGCAATTTTACCCTTATCAGATTATCTCGTCTGATTCGATTAATTTTCTTCCATGAATCTGCTAACAGTGATTTGTGATTTACTTGCCCTGCTCACTGAAGACTGTTAAAAGGATTTCTCTAACACTCCAGCTAAGAACACGCCATGCCTTATCATCCAGTTCCTCTGAACAACTCTTTCCTCAAATCGATTCAGTTGGTTTCAGAGTGAAATTCAGTGGACACTGGTTAGTTCTGCACCATAAAATTAGCTCCTGGATAAACAGAGAGCTCAGACGCTACCCTTGATGCATCTTGTTCTTTTTAGATTATATATGTCTCATTCCAACATGATACACCTGAACAGTGGTAACTCACAGTCAGGAAGACCATATTATTTTTCACTTTGAATCATTATAATTTGGATGTAAACAGGGTTTGAATTTTTTTTTTCATGAAGTTGTTATGTACGTACTGACATGAAACCAACACTGTGTTTCTGATGTTAGGGTTTCACAATCTCCTACGCGATTCGACCCATGCCCTCCTGCCTCCTACCAAATTCCTCTATAAAGATTCACTGCTTTCAGAAAGTTGAATGCTACTGGTTTGAATTGGTCAATAATGACAAACGCGTGGTTTCTAAATTACTCTATATTGTTCTACAGAGATTACCAGAGTATATATAGCACCGAGGGTATTAAGCAGTAAGAAAACACAGTTCATATTGTATTTGGATTATATTGGCTAGGAGAGAAGTGAAACAAACAATGTTAGCAAAGAAATCTAAAGAAATGTGGCCTGCTGTAATTGTAGAGATTCAAAAACCTGAATAGTACTAATTAAAATGAGAGAGCTCAATTGTTACAAGAGAAAGGCTGCTAACAGAGGCCTGTAAATGTTTAGACACCCCTGTGAATCACCAAATAATAATGGAAAAAGGACAAAAATGAGAATTAAGTTATAAGCCTGGGAGCACCACTGCTCCATGTCTAAAAAATAATTTGTATCTTTTTTTTTTTTTTTCCAAGAGAAAATGGGAGACTATAAAAGACTCTGCAGTGAGAGAAAGAAAAATACCCTGGCTTGACAGCAGTGTACAAAAATAAAATGTGCAGATAATAATACATTTAGCTGCCCAAACATGGGCATTTAATTTCTAGAAATGATACATAATTGCAACAATTAGGTGCATGGCCATGAATCAAGATCTTCCTCATTAGTGAACTTTGTTTACAAATGTTGTTTATTTATAAATGTAGCAGTTTCAGTGTTCCTGACCAAAAATACCTTCATGAGCGGCAGGGATCATATCTCACAGCTTTTACCAAAAATCTGATGCAAAAGGATTAAAGCAAAAATTGTAATAAAAAATGAATTAATTCTTCCTAAGTACACTGAAATTCATATTTTACATTAAAATATAAACTTCAAGCATTTGTGGCTAATAACTTTAAAAAGACTTAGAAAAGTATTGCTATAAACAATGCTAATGACATAATATGTTTATGTAATTTAAGCAGTAAATTTTTCCTCTGAATACATAAACTGTAATCCCTTAACTTCATTACTAGGTGAAATACTGTTTGACAGAGCAAAGCAAAGAGATTCTGTGAGGCTGCATAAATATTGACATAATCTTCACTCTTTCTTCCCCAAACTGGTTATGGACATATCTCATTCCATCCTAACAAAGTACTCCCATAAAACAAAAGCTACTCTTACAAACATGGTCTCTGCAGTAATGATGAAAAGAAACAGTGCTTTTCTGGAAAATACCAACAGTGCTGGCCTTTTAGGGTAACGACTTGCCTACAAGCCTTTTGGGGAGTCACTCCTTAGGGGTTCCCAGGTTTGCTGAAAGCCAAGGCTGCCAGCATGAGAGAAATGAGCACAAGTCTAATCTGGTGTATGAAGCCAGTGAGTGACACCTAAGGTCTCATTATAAATAGTAAAGTATGCAGTCGGGTGGGTGAGAGCATTCTGAAGTGCAATGTTCAAGAAGCTGGCTTAATATATGACTAAGTGTCAGAAGTCAGGTTTTCTGAGAATTACTTTTCAGATAAACAACTTTATAGCACTGCACTTAATCTTACTTACTAGAGACATCTCATTTATCACTGAATTACAAGTAACTTTAATTCTATTGATATTGCCATAAAGCCCGTTGAAAATGCATCCTGGCACTTTTTAAAAAGGGTTTGGGCCCCTGTTTGTTACACGGGATCCTCTTGCATAAGTCTCCCGGGTCCCCTGGGCGCTTTCTCCACAGCCAAAGGGGACGGGACGGTGGGGGAAAAAAGTTTCCCCGCACCTGCCATCACTGCCTTCAGCCCCTTTCCTGACAAAGTCTGGTTCTCCCACTTGCAGCCAAACTAACTTTCCGCCCCTCTTTCCTCCTCCCACCTAGGGAAACCAGCTTCTTTTCATTTCATCAACAAAACTGGACACGGATCAATTTCAACTGACCTTTGCCGAAAGGTGGCGCTGTTGAGGTAAGAACCAACTCGGTCCAACAATAGTTTTCACTCTTCGACCGTTTTGCAGGCTTTTCAGATTTTTTTTTTAATGCACCCTCCTAGCGTCTCCCCTCCCATAAAATAAGATAAATATGATTAACACCAAGTGCATTTCATTAATTGGAGGAATCAACAGTCCAACATCCAGGCAGGCAGGCTAGTCTTCCAAACGCTGGGTCGGCTCCGCGCCCTCTCGCTTTCCCTCAAATAAATCTCGGCTTCTCCATCTGGCCTATCGCTTTAAAATCTTAGAAACAGAGTTGCTGATTTTTTCTTTCTTTTTTTTTTCCTTCCTTTTTCTTGTCTTTCTTTCTTTTTTCTTTCTTTCTTTTTTTTTTTTTTTTGCAAAGCTTTAGAAGAATCGATGGAGAAACCTGAACAGTTATTAGCATCTGCAACACCCCCGAGGGGAGAAGCAGCCCCGACTCCCGTCCTCCCCAGCCCCCACTCTGGGTTTCCGGACCCGTCCGAGAAACCGCGGTTTAAAACTTAACCCTTCGAGGGGAGCTGGTGAAGGCTGGGGTGTTGGTTCTTTTTTCGCCCCCGTTCCTCCCCGCGATCAAGTCTGAAATAATTAAGTGAAATGTAAAAGTGCAAAGGGCGCGCAGGACCCTGATAAACAGGAGTCAGATTTCATAAGGGGGTGGATGAGTATGTGTGTGTGTGTATGAGGGAGAGAAATGAATCCCAAAGGCCAGACTCGGGCCAGAGTCAGAAGCCCGAGGGTGAGGAGCCGCGCTGACCTGACTCCGAGCTTTCCCGGAGTTAATGCGCGTAGGCGTTCGCACCCCCCCAGCCAAGGACTGGAGACGTCAGCGGGCAGCCAGCCTCCGCGCGGAATGACCCCTGAACAACTTATTTCAAGTCCTTTAAAAGAGGCTGATAAAACGGGTTCTCTCTCCGCGGACTTGGAGCCGCCCTGGCAGGCGCGCGGCCGGGCGAGGTTGAGCGCGCAGTGGGGACCCCTGCGCTCCAACGCGCGCGCGGGCATCGGGGAGAGGGACAAAGAGTTGGGTCCAAGTTTGCGCTCCGCGCACTGCCAGGCTCGGGGGAAGGAAGGTTCCCCCCGGGGGGAAACCTGGGTGCCCTAAGGTGGGGCAAGGAGAAAAATCTACCCGGCGAATTCACGATCCCTGGTGGGGGGTTGGGGGGGGCGGTCAGGAAGGGGTTGGCGGGGGGCGGGGGGGGGGGGAGCAGGCCAACCGTGGCCGAGCGAATGGCAGGCGAGCTGGGGCTCCGGAAGGCAGGCCTCTCTAGCTCCGAAGTAAAGCAAACCGCCCTCGCTGTCCACCCGGGTTCCCGCAGCCCCTCCGGAAAACTCCGTCCCCTCATGCAGCAAACTTTGCTCCGGGCTTTGCAACCTCGCGCGGAGGCTGCGGCGCGGGAAGGGTTAAGACTGCCCGTCCCAGCTGACAGTCAGCTGATTGGGCCCTGATTGACAGCTCGGAAAAGTTTCCTTGTTTCCCGACTCCTATGCTAATCGCGGGCGCTCCCGCCGCCTCCCATTGGTCCGGAGTACCAGTCAATTTCCCATTTGGGCCTGACGTCACGAGTGCTATAAAACTCAGCAATAGCTTTAAACTCTTCTTGCTGGATCAGAGGCTTTAAAATCTTTTTTTTTCATCTTCGAGCTGTATAGCTCCGGCTGCTCGTCGGCTCGGTCTCCCTCCTTTTGCTCCGCGCCTCGCCTTTTCCCCAGGACTTCGCTATTTCGCTTTAAAAGAAAAAAAAAAAAGCAAGAAAGAACTCAACTCCCCCCACCCCTCCCTTTCCTCCAGCCCGGCTGCACCTCTGTCTTGCACTTTGCACAGAGGGAGGAAGAGCGCGAGGTTGAGCGAGGGGAGAGGGAAAAAAATTTTTTTTTTAATAAAAAAGAGCCAGGCAGAAGAGGAGGCGAGAAGCATGAAGTGTTAACTCCCCCGTGCCAAGGCCTGCGCCGCCCGGACAGCCGCCCGCCGCGCCTGCAGCCCCGAACGGCCGCCGCGCGCGCCCCGCCTGCAGCCGGGGCCGGCAAGCCGGGCCGAGCCCTCCTTATGCAAAGCGCGCAGCGGAGCGGCG
The DNA here is from genome assembly GCF_023699985.2 of Odocoileus virginianus. Classification (NCBI taxonomy): domain Eukaryota; kingdom Metazoa; phylum Chordata; class Mammalia; order Artiodactyla; family Cervidae; genus Odocoileus; species Odocoileus virginianus. Next base: position 53,254,368 of record NC_069693.1, read on the forward strand.
AGCGGGGGACGCCGCGCACCCAGCCGGGCTCCTCTGGCTTCGCCGCCGCAGCCGCCGCCGCCACCGCCACCGCAGCCCGCGGAGGACCTTCCCGAGCCTGAAGCCGCCGGCTCGGCGCGCTAGGAGGCGAGCAGGCGAGGAGGGGCCGGGGCGAGCGAGCGAGCACATTGGCGTGAGCCGGGGGGGGGAGGGAGGGCGGGCGCGGGGGGCGCGGGCAGGGCGGCGGGGGTGTGTGTGTGTGTGTGTGCGCGCTCGGAGGTTTCGGGCCAGCCACCGCCGCGCGAGCTAGAAGCGCCCCAGCCCGGCAAGCTGGCTCACCCGCTGGCCACCCAGCACAGCCCGCTGGCCCCTCTCCTGCAGCCCATCTGGCGGAGCGGCGGCGGCGGCGGCGGCGGCGGCGGCGGCGGCAGGAGAATGGCATCGGAACTGGCAATGAGCAACTCCGACCTGCCCACCAGTCCCCTGGCCATGGAATATGTTAATGACTTCGATCTGATGAAGTTTGAAGTGAAAAAGGAGCCGGTGGAGACCGACCGCATCATCAGCCAGTGCGGCCGTCTCATCGCCGGGGGCTCGCTGTCCTCCACCCCCATGAGCACGCCGTGCAGCTCGGTGCCCCCTTCGCCCAGCTTCTCGGCGCCCAGCCCGGGCTCGGGCAGCGAGCAGAAGGCGCACCTGGAAGACTACTACTGGATGACCGGCTACCCGCAGCAGCTGAACCCCGAGGCGCTGGGCTTCAGCCCCGAGGACGCGGTCGAGGCGCTCATCAGCAACAGCCACCAGCTCCAGGCCGGCTTCGATGGCTACGCGCGCGGGGCGCAGCAGCTGGCCTCGGCGGCCGGGGCCGGCGCCGGCGCCTCCCTGGGCGGCAGCGGCGAGGAGATGGGCCCCGCCGCCGCCGTGGTGTCCGCCGTGATCGCCGCGGCCGCCGCGCAGAGCGGCGCGGCCCCGCACTACCACCACCACCACCACCACCACCACGCCGCCGGCCACCACCACCACCCGACGGCCGGCGCGCCGGGCGCCGCGGGCAGCGCGTCCGCCTCGGCCGGCGGCGGCGCGGGCGGCGCGGGCGGCGGCGCGGGCGGCCCGGCCAGCGCCGGGGGCGGCGGCGGCGGCGGCGGCGGCGGCGGCGGCGGGGGCGCGGCGGGGGCGGGGGGCGCCCTGCACCCGCATCACGCCGCGGCCGGCGGCCTGCACTTCGACGACCGCTTCTCCGACGAGCAGCTGGTGACCATGTCGGTGCGCGAGCTGAACCGGCAGCTGCGCGGGGTCAGCAAGGAGGAGGTGATCCGGCTGAAGCAGAAAAGGCGGACCCTGAAAAACCGCGGCTATGCCCAGTCCTGCCGCTTCAAGCGGGTGCAGCAGAGGCACGTCCTGGAGTCCGAGAAGAACCAGCTACTGCAGCAGGTCGACCACCTCAAGCAGGAGATCTCCAGGCTGGTGCGCGAGAGGGACGCGTACAAGGAGAAGTACGAGAAGCTGGTGAGCAGCGGCTTCCGAGAAAACGGTTCGAGCAGCGACAACCCGTCCTCTCCCGAGTTTTTCATGTGAGTCTGACACGCGACCCCAGCTCGCCACCTTGATAAGCGCTCCGTGGGGGTCCGGCTCGGGTGTGGGCTTGCAGTTCCAAGAGCCTTGCTCGCCACCACCTCGCCCCCTCCCCTCCCGAGCTTGCCCCCTGCCCCCCCCCCCAGTTGCCCCCCGCGCGCACACACACACACACACACACACACACACACACACACTGCTCCGAGATGATGGTGGTGGTGGCGGCTGTTTTTGAGTCGGGGAGGGGCTGGTGGTCTGGCTCATGGATTGCCAATCTGAAATTCTCCATAACTTGCTGGCTTGTTTTTTTTTTTGTTTGTATTTTTTTTTAACATCCCCCCCACCCCCCACCCCGCCACCTTTCACTTGCTCAATGTTCAAAGATCTCAACAGAGTTCTTCATGCTCACCTTTGAAGCCTGCATCATTCACATATTTTTTTTTTCTTCTTCAGTTCATGAGCTGGTGTTCATTTTCTGTGTGTGTGTTTTATTTTGTTTGGATTTTTTTTTTAAAGAACTTTGAGTTTTTGGAGCTTGCTGTGTTGCCCCTATCTCGACCCCTGCCCCCATCCTCCACCCTCACTCCCTTGCCACCCATCTCCTTTGAGATTAAAGAAAAAAAAAAGGCTAAGTTTTTTTTTCTCCTCCTGAGTTCTTCATATGAGATTGAGCTTGCAAAGGAAAAAAAAAATGTGAAATGTTATAGACTTGCAGCGTGCTGAGTTCCATCGGGGTTTTTTGAGCATTGTTATGCTTAAATAGAGGGAAAAAAAATCCTCATGAACCTGCCACAATCAAGCCTGCATCAACCTTCTGGGTGTGACTCGTGAGTTTTGGTCCTTATGATGCCAAATCTGAGAGTTTAGTCTGCCATTAAAAAAAAAAAAAAAAACTCATTCTCATCTCATGCATTATTATGCTTGCTACTTTGTCTTAGCAACAATGAACTATAACTGTTTCAAAGACTTTATGGAAAAGAGACATTATATTAATAAAAAAAAAAGCCTGCATGCTGGACATGTATGGTATAATTATTTTTTCTTTTTTTTTTTCCTTTTGGCTTGGAAATGGACGTTCGAAGACTTATGGCATTGGCATTCATACTTTTGTTTTATTGCCTCATGACTTTTTCAGTTCAGAACAAAAAAAAAAGTGCAACCCTAGAGCCTTCTTCCCATGAAAGTTTGCATCTGCTCCAAAACTGCTTTGAGTTACTCAGAACTTCAGCCTCCCATTGTAAATGCACTGAAGGGGTTCCTTGTCAAAGATGCCAGAATGGGTTAAAAATTTTAACAAGGCCAACAGTAAAGAACTCTTAATGTATTCTTTTTAAATGAGAATGACCACCCCATTGGGTGGACTAAAATTGTGCTGTTGCCGAAAGCAGTCTAAAATTTATTTTTAAGAGAAAGAAATCTGCCCCATTATTTTTGGTTTGTTTTGTTTTTATTTTTTTTGGCTTTTGGTCATTGTCAAATGTGGAATGCTATGGGTTTCTAGTATATAATTTAATTCTAGTTTTTATAATCTGTTAGCCCAGTTAAAATGTATGCTACAGATAAAGGAATGTTATAGATAAATTTGAAAGAGTTAGGTCTGTTTAGCTGTAGATTTTTTAAAAGATTGATGCACTAAATTGTTTACTGTTGTGATGTTAAGGGGGGTAGAGTTTGCAAGGGGACTGTTTAAAAAAAAAGTAGCTTATACAGCATGTGCTTGCAACTTAAATATAAGTTGGGTATGTGTAGTCTTTGCTATACCACTGACTGTATTGAAAACCAAAGTATTAAAAGGGGAAGCACCCCTGTTTATATCTGTAGGGGTATTTTACATTCAAAATGTATGTTTTTTTTTTTTCAAATTAAAGTATTTGGGACTGAATTGCACTAAGATATAACCTGCAAGCATATAATACAAAAAAAATTTGCAAAACTGTTTAGAACGCTAATAAAATTTATGCAGTTATAAAAATGGCATTACTGCACAGTTTTAAGATGATGCAGATTTTTTTACAGTTGTATTGTGGTGCAGAACTGGATTTTCTGTAACTTAAAAAAAATCCACAGTTTTAAAGGCAATAATCAGTAAATGTTATTTTCAGGGACTGACATCCTGTCTTTAAAAACAAATGAAAAGTAAATCTTACCACAATAAATATAAAAAAATCTTGTCAGTTACTTTTCTTTTACATATTTTGCTGTGCAAAATTGTTTTATATCTTGAGTTACTAACTAACCACGCGTGATGTTCCTATGTGCTTTTCTTTCATTTTCAATTCTGGTTATATCAAGAGAAAGAATAATTACAATAATAAACTGCATTTTTTTTGATTCTGTACTCAGTTTCTTAGTGTGCAGTTTAACTGGGCCCAGCTCTGCATTAGAAGTTTGAAAGGCATCCTTTTCTCTAGAGGTAGGAGTAATGAAGAAGTAGGGAGGCAATAATTCAGGGTGAAACACAGGCTGTTTGGTTAGTGCAGTCCTTCTAATAATTAGTACATGTAATGTAAGTGTAAATTGCGATCTCTGAAAATCCCCCTCCCCCTCAAAGTTTTCAGTTTTTAAATAAGTTGAGACACCATTGCCCTGCTGGAAACAAACAAACATGCCAGCCTGTGAGCAGGGCCTTCTCGGCCTCGTCCGAGCGACTGATCCCCCAGCAGCGTGCCCATCTGGAGAGAAATGAGCCTAGAAAGAGGGCATTGGCAGAGGTGGCTTGGGCACATATGCATTCGGTGGTCAAGATAAACAGTTCTTGCCTTTTGGCTGAAACTGATTATTTTTCTTCTTCCCTCAAACGCCATGATTTTCTTGTTAGCAAGGCCTGACAAGATTTCACATCAACACTTTGAACACATCAAAGTTGTTGGTTTGTGTTTTTAACTTTGAAGGTCATTTGTCTTAAATAGGAAAAAGAAAAATCCTCCTCTCACTTACAGAAGTCCAAGTATATATCTGGGTTTAAACTGTGTTATTAAATCATATTTCCATGTGCAAATTTAGCTGAGGGCATCTCCATGTAGCTGAGCTGGTAATGATTGCAAAGCACCTTAGCTCCTGGAATAGGAGCGAAAAAATAATGCCTGATTGAAATAAAAGCTGTGTTTTGATTTATTGGTGTTTTATCCCAACACAGGTTGTGAGTGGGGGCTCCCTGAAAAGATCCGTTGGAGAGTCTGGAGCCACCTTCACTAACAGCACTGACCTATTTTAAAAATGACACAAATTCATGCAACTAATGTTACAAATTCATGCAGTTTGCATTCTTTATCAACTTCCCCTAGATCGCTAATAGGCTGTTAGACAAAGCCAACACTGTTTTGAAGATAGAGGCCAACACAGTGACTTCTGTTTTATTTTCTTTTCTGTCCTTTTAAAAAAAGGAAACAAAGATAATATTGCAACTCTGAACGAAGGCCTGATTTTGAGGAAAGCAGGTTGTGCTTGGCGCTGATGAGTTCTAGCCGGTGTATCCGCCTCCCTCCCCTCTTTCACAGAACACGAAGACAGAGGCTAACAGGGCATTTTGACCTTTCTCTCACTGTTAGCTTGGATAGGGACCCTGAATCCACACTTCATTTTGCTTTAACAGATGTCTTAGTAAACCTTCTTCCATGTGCTTGAACTTAGCTGTTCTTCTCTGCTTCAGAGATTTTTTTTTTTGGTCTGATCCCAACGAGATTTGCAGTCTCCCACTGTAGAAGCAGAAATGGATGTATCACTTAGAGAGCCCAGCATCTGATGCAAGATTTCAGGCAAACACATTTTCCAGATAAGAGTGACCAGGATGGAGTTATTATAATTATCTTATGGGAAATGCCACTTCAGAGAAAAATACAGTGGTCCAACAATTAAGTGTTTTGATAGGACCCTACAAGGCAGTTCAATATAATAAGCAGGTTTTGGACCCAAATATGAGAAACACAAAGTGGTGTTGGCAAAAAAAAAAAAAAAGGCGATTTTGGTGGCTGCCTTTAAGAGAAGTTTAACTCCTAATAAAAGGCATTAGAAGAAGTAACCATATTTGGGGAAAAAAATTCCTCAAAAGATTTGAAATGTAATGTGTGGTGAACACAAATACATGCTTTTTTTTTTTTTTTTACCAAAATATCCTAAATCCTGCCGGAGCGCCCTTATTACAAATAGGTCTCTAATTTTTGTTGTTGTTGTTTAAATCATGTGAGGAAATCTAGCTTTCCCTTCACACTGCATTTGAGGCTTTGTCTAAATAGTGTTAAAATTCCTTTCATTCCAAATGCAGAACTGAGCCCACTCACAAGTCGGAGCCATCTGTGGGACGTACCACATTTTGGAAGCCCCAAGATCATGTGCTTTACCCGTGTATTCACAAAATAAAATTTACATGAGAATTCTATTTATTATTATTATTATTACTGTCTGCAGTTATGAAAAACAGCCAACTCTTAACTTCTGTTTAATTTCCTTTTTTAAAAAGAGAATAAATGATTGTGTTAGGGACGAAAGGTATTACATGTATAACCTCCACGCTAACTGTGCCTCCTGTCTGAGGGTCTTAGGTACAGACCCACAGGAAACATGCTGGTGCTTCTGACTTTACCACGCGCCAACCCAAATAGACTCGCTTATTTTCAACCTGTAATATCGCTTAAAAAAAAAAATTCCACTGAAATTTACAAGATATATACAATTGTATAAAGGGAAGTGTCCCAGAAGGTAACAGCCAGCATTTTAAAAGCCTATGGTAGACATGCACACGCTAAACAGTACTTTTTCACGCTTCATTGTTTCTCTGGCAGATAATTTTACTAAGAAGAAAAAAAAAATTTGATTCCCCTCCCCAAGCAGATGCCACGGGCAGAAGCTTTAGCAGAGCCCAGCACCCTGGTTTCCTCTCGGGCCCTGGATAGTATTGTAATTATCAGTGATGTCAAACGTGGTCATTCATCAGGCAGAGCCGTAAGTGAAACTAGTTAGTTAAGTACACCCGTTCCGTGGCCTTTTCTTCCCTCCCCCTTCTCTGCTCTCAGGCAGCCACAAAATCACTTCCCATGTTTCCTTTTTTTTCCCCAGAACCATGTAATAATTTTTTACAATGTATCTGACACATTAATAGACTGACATCAAATAGGCAGAGGTTCTACTTCCTGTTCTCAGTGAGGAAATGATGTCTAGATGATCATATTTATTTGCCTTCATGCCATAACCACCTGGGCTTTCAACAGAGGCCATTCCAATGGGAAATGCCTTATTTATTACCGAATGTGCAATTCTAAGGTTCTGATCTTTTTCTCCCTTATACCTTCACCTCAGTAGTTTTTATTTTCACCCGTCAAGTCGAGATATTTCTGCTCTTAAATAGGACCTCCCCTTGCCAAACCACCGGCTTTCAGGCTAAACACAGTGAGCAGGGGCAAATGGTAACCAGCCTTGCAAATACGGGGTGCAGCTGTCCCAGGAGCCGAATTCCCCACATGTCCTTGTCTGAGATGACCCAAGTGGCTTCTGACACATTCAAAGGTTTGCGAGTTCCGAAGTTGGAAGGTTTTAGCTGTTGTCTTTATTTTTTGGTTTAGGCCAGCTTACTTCCGTATTCACGCTTGACTTAATGAAATGCTCTCCACCCGCCATTCTAGGCCGATCAATATATTTAAAAGTTTGCTTGCCACATTTTTGCCTGTTAGTAGTGAAAGACTAACCGCGATAGGTTGGAAGATTGAGGTCCATGAGTGACAAACTTTAGCCGGCTAATTTCCATGCCAGTAAAACACACAGCCAGGCTCGGAGACCTTACTTCTTAAATAAATGTGAGATCAGAGAGGCTAGGAAATCTGATTCACCCGCTTTAGACTGCTCATCTGCCAGGCTCCCCACTGTGATTTACTTTCATTTGATTTACTCTTAAATTTTGTCCCTTTTCTTTGAAGAAATAAATGCCTTCGTTTTTAGGGCAGAGACATCTACCATGAGAGGCTATACTTTTCACCACTTCTAATGATTCCTCAGGAGGCTGAATGAATAATTTGGAGTCGGTGCCTTCCTTGTTGTCAATAGGAAAATGAGAGACACTTAAAGTTTGTTTTCTCATTGCGGGCCCATCCCAAATTTCAAAGATGTCCCGAGTCCAACACTAGGCAGACAGGAGCCCTCCGGGAGGTGATCCAGCCCTTCAGACCACCACACGCCCCTGTGCGTGTTTGTCTGTTTCTGCGTGTGTTTAAAAGCAGAGCTGGAGCCTTTACCCACCTTTCAATAACACTGCTTTTCTCACTTTTGATATAAATCTTCAAAATCTAGACATCACACAGCCCCAGAAAAGGGGAATCCTCTCCAAGCCTGGCTCTACCCGGGGCTCGTGAACAAACCCAGCTCTGTCTGGGCATTTTTTTTTTCCCTCCAGCGGGGGTAGGGGACAGAAGTGAGAGCATTTCAGTCTCCAAGGCTGTCTCATGACTGTCAGGGCATAAAAGAGTACAGTCCGGCCACAATGTGGGAGCATCTTTACCCTTTCGAGAGGGACACAACAAAAAACAAAGCAAATCAAATTGCTCAGCACGAAGGCGTAGCAAAACCCGCAGCTCCCCGCCCGTCCCTATAGCATCTGTGGGAGGTGAGAAATGAGGGAAGCCAGAGAGAACTCTGACACCGACTTCGAGGGCATGTCACCCAGTGTACACATTTGCACGCAGGTGCAAGCCAGGTTCAGCTGTCCATTTCCTCCCTGTATGTTCACATGTGTTTCTGTTTTGAAAACAATTTTAGAGCTCGAACCCCAATTAAGAGCTCAGAGGAAATTGTGAATGTCTTAAGTGTGGGGCATTTATGGAACATATCAGCCTATGACTTTGCCGCGGGGGCGTTTGGGACCAGTCGGATGTGTTGTGCCCATATTTCTACGGTCACCGCAGTAGGTCTGATGGCACCGTGACAGTTTCATTGTTTAATTTTGAAAGCCTTTTGTGTGTTTTCTCTAACTTTGCCCAACACAACAAGGCTAAGATAGGAAGAACACATCAGCGGCACACAGAAATTGGATCTTTCTATGTAAGTGCATCAGAGTTGGACAGTTTTAAGAAATTCACAAAATGCATTTTCCACAGAGAGGCTCTGATTGGAATGCACAGTTCTCGACCGAAATCATAACCATCTACCAAGCACCTTTTCCCCGTTCAACACACAGTTCCTTTTCCTTCCCTTTCTTTTTGTCAAATAACTATTCCCCCCCCCCCCCCCATAATTAGGACTTCGGATTGCAAAATCACATTCCTCCCTTCTCCACAGATTCTTGGACCTTTAGTTATGATTAGAAAGGGGCATTAATTCAAGAAGGGAGGATGAGGGAGGGGTGGTCTGTGGAGGTTTGGGAGAGGGGGGAGAGGAGAGGAAATAGTTCTGTGCTCACCCCCACACCCCCTTGGCCCCCACCCAGCCCAGGCCTGCCTGGGTGTGAGTTACACACGGGGGATTTGGATTCTGAATCTATTCTAAATATTGTGATCACCAGCCTTGAGTGTTTCCAAGCTGAGATTCCAAAGAATGGTTTTTCCTTGTGGTTGGTTCTTTCGGGTAGGAAATAGGCAAGGCCACAAAACCTTTGTAGAAGTGGGAGAGGAGGCATACCACCCACTCCGTCCCTGTCCCAAGAGAATGCTGAAAAGGAGGCCGTGAAGGGGGTCCTGAGCTGAAAACCTCGGCCAACAGAGCCGTATTCCCTTTTGCCCCCCACATTTTTCCTTGTTCTCCATGCCTTCGTCCACTTCCGGAAGCCTGGAGAAGTGGGTTTCTGGTCTCCTTTGGGGGATTTTTCCAGGAAGCAAAGCAGACCAGAGGAGCAGAGGGCAGCTAGCTGGTGTGCGGGGGCTGGGCTGGGGTCGGGGGTGGTGGTGTCACTAACAGAGACCAACCTTGGCTTATGACCCCTGATCGCCAGGGGTCAGCTCTAGGTCATTCCCGGGGCCCCTGCTTCCCACCAGACCACATTTATTTGCAGGATGACTGACAGGCCAGTGGCAGACCCTGAGGTCCCCAAGATCCCTGAAGACAACTGCCACGTCTTTAGCTCCAGGGCCTCGGCCCCTGAGCGCCTGGTCCCTGGCCCATCCCGGTGTCCTCTCTGTATTTCACGCCTGGTCACCAGGGTCATCAGAGACTCAGAAGTCACTGCGCTGGACCAGAAAGCAGTCACCTAAGCTGGGGCTTGGGGCCCATTAACTCGCTCCTGTGCCAGGCCCCGGGCAGACAGAGGCTGGGATGAGGAGGAAAGCTGGCAGGTGGCCGTGGCGTGTCTAAGCGCGGCTGCAGCTTCTGGGGCCCCTTCACCCTGGGCAGCCCTGCCCACCCAGCTGTGCTCTCCACCCCGCCCCCGGTACCCTGGCCACCATGGCGGGTGCAGAAGGGCAGGGCTCGCGGGGTGGGGTCCGGCTGCCCCTGCATGCCCCAGGCCCCGGCGGCACCCTGGGGTGGGGAGCAAAGGCCGCAAAGCGGCTCCCCTCTGAAATGCCCAGGCCTGCACCTGCACCCGGGGCACCACCGCTGGCGGTCACTCCCAGTGCGCCCGGGGCCCAGCCCGCTTCTTGGACGTGTATTGGGATTTGGTTCAAGTGTTCCAGGAGGACTGCCCGAGCCACAGTGGGGGCCTCAGGGACGTGAAAATGACCTGCTCTGCTGAGTACAGGGGTGGGCGCGTGGAGGGAGGAAGCGCATTCAGTCCTAAAACGCTCCTCCTTCACTTGGGACCCCCACACCACACTCCAGCCTCCCCAGGAACCTTCTGGAAGTAAGATCTTCAGGTAGAGGTCATTTGGTTTTGACTCTATTAATTTTCTGGCCCATTTTCCAGATCTAGCTTTATTTTGTTTTATTTTTCCCCTTCTCTGGTTACAGACAGGGTGAAGAGGCAAAAGAAAAAAGGAAGGAAATCCAGATAACCTGCTTTAAGTCATTCTAGAAATCTCCATACTATATTTGGGATTCACCTTGATACAGTTTGATGCTTATTGTAGGGGAAAGCCACTCAAGCAAACTTCATTAGGATCTCACCCATAGTTCAGCTAGAGGGGCTCGCTTGGATTCCTGGGTTTAACACAGTGGCTGCCGAATCTCAGACACTCAGGAACTGTCTGCAAAGGACAAACTTTAAAATCACTCATTTCAGAAAAGAGCCCTTCATGCGGGATTTTTTTTTTTCCCCCTTATAGGGACCTTCAGTTTTTTTGGATCCTTGAGTGCAAAGTAATTAAGCATCTCTGCACCTTCTTAAATAAACTTCCCCTTTTCCCCTTTTTCTTCTCTTAGGGAAGGATTCATAAATGTGCAGATAAATATGGTGAAAGGAAAGCAAGTGTCTCAGTATCTGAGCCGCTTTTACATTGTCAGATTCCACTAAAGTCCTTTTTGCTAGGATGGGGGACCTGCAGTAATCATTCTCAGATCAAATCGGTTAAAAGATGATGGTTGAATCTGTTTTCAGGCAGGGAACCCAACATATTCTTTCATCTGCCATTTATCTCTCTATCTTATCTCCATGTGATGCTCTTTAATACATTGTAGAGGGGGAAGCTATTAAAAGATGAATATGCAGTTTCCACATCAGGACATACTAATGAGCGCACGACAGACTTCCTCGGTCTCCTCCACGTGTTGTAGGCGGGAGCCAAACCGAGCCTGAATGGTCAAAGATGATCTTCCCATAAAACCTTGGCCGGGCTTGGCATGACTCAGGGCAGCGAGGAGGTGCATGCTGACCACCTCTGTATTCTCAGGGCGCCCTGTCCGTGTTAACTCCCCCTGTGCTATACCGCTAATGAGACCTTTTCAAATCTTCCTTGGAATATCACGGCACATTCCTATGCTATTTAAAAAGTACCATTTAATTGTTAGGCAAATAGATCCTGCTCGTGGAGGCTCTGTGCTAGCAGATGGCCGGCCTGGACTGCACCCGGTGCAGTCCAGCTTGCGCGTCTCCTCTCTACTCCCAGGCGAGGTCCCCTTGTCCCCACCGTTCTTTCCTAGTGACTAGGCTGGGTGAAGGTGATGAGGACAGAACCCGGCAATGGCTTCTGGACCCTATTCGTGTGTGCGAACTGAATCTCTCTCACCTGCTTTGGAAAGTAAATGCCTTGATAACAGGATGGGTTCCCCAGGTGGCCAGCGAATAGAGGTCATCTTGAGGAAAATGACACCAATGATCTAAAAAGGACATCTACTTTATGAGATTTCAGGCAAGATGCCAAATATCACATTTAATGAGGCCCGATTCTTTTTCTCCAAAAATAACAGAGGCTATCAATGAGCTGGTCAGGAAGGCAAAGGGGAATTTTTGCAAAGTCTCCGTTCAATTATTGCTTTGTAATATTGTTCTAAAATTGAAGAATGCTTCACAAGTCTATGATGTCATGTAAAATATTCCTTGCAGAAGCTTAACATATGTTTGCAGTGCCCCCAAAGGAATTAAAAATATTCCCTCCACAATCTCTGAAGCTTTTATACTCTATTCAGTTGCATTTCAAACAGAATCTGTTGCTCCTAAAGGTTTTTTGTTGTTTTTTTTAAAGTAACATTATATGGGAAGTTTTGTTTTGTCTTTTGTTTGTTTTTTGAGATTAGCCATTTGAACTTGAAATGGAGAACAATTGATATCATGGATAACACTTCCAGGTTTTATAACTTCAGTATGTTTCTTGTTTCTTTTCTTTTTTTTTTTTGGCATAGAAATAATATATTTGGCAAAAGATTAGTATATACTCTGACATGAAAAAGAGCAGTTTGTGCCATAACATTTAAAAAATCATTTCTAACATGAAATGTGGATGAAAGCCCATAATGTATTTGGGACAGCTCTGACAGATATGAGTCCAAATTTATTTATCTGTGTTTTAATACATAGACTGTTTAGATAAAGGACATTGGAAAAATTAGAGAGTTACACTAAATGAAAATTTAAGTAAAAGATTCTATCCCAGTTACAGCAGCCTAGATATTTCAGCAGGTGTATGTGTCATGTGTATTTTTTCACACCAATTGTAAAGTAATTCAAATAAAAGTGGGGCAGATTAAAGAAGAATAACTGAATCTTCACACTGGCAAAAAAATTAGATTGATTTACTGGTTTATCATAGTTATTGTACACAGATTTGTTGTAACCATGTTGAATTTTTTAAATTAGATTTTAAATATATTTTGACAGTTTGCACTTATAGAGTATGGCTAACTATATGGAGAAATGACAGGTCTGCTTTGTTATTAAACTGCTGTCTGGAAAATATTGGACTCCGTACAGTGAATGATAATTATTTTGCCACTTAACATTAGTACAGCTAATAGCAATAAGGGGTTTTTGAACCATAGAAAGCTAAACTACTTTGAATTACTGTGCTTTGTTATTCACTGTGAAGCAAAAAAGACTTTTTTTTTCTAAAGCAATCTCATTTTCATATTACCGTTCTAAGCATTCCCTGCTACTAATTTAAACAGAGTGGAAGTTAATAAATAAAAGAGTGTTCTCTAAATGGTTGTATTTGTTAAGAGAACGTCTACGATTAAGGTCAGCAGTACTAGCAGAGTAGACCCTGTCTGTGGGAGAGGAGGGGGGAAGATGGAAGAGAATCCGGTCTAGGTAATGAAGCCAGGGAGAAGTAGACCAGTTTGGTTCCCCAAGGGATGCTCAGTCTGTGAACACTTGGGAGACACCCATCAGAGACCTTTCAGTCCTCATCCACTGTGAACCCAGGATCACTTGATTCTCTGAGCTGAGGGCAGCTTCAGGGCTGATGCCAGCTGCCAGGCCAGTGGACATCATTGTCTCCACCTTCGCAGGATCAGAGACAGGATCGGGGGGTGGGGGTTTGACGCAGCACGCCGCGCTGTTCTCTTCCATGTGAACCCTTCCTCTGGCAGGGCTGAGACCAGGCTGCCAAAGCAAGTGGACCTAAATTCCTCTTCTTTGGCTCTCATTCTGCCCTTCTCGTAGCTAGTTAGGCGGCCTTGAGCATGCTGTCCTTATAAAGCCCTCTTCGTGGTTATTAATGACCCTTTGTTTATTTTAATATATTTACTGAATCAGGTACCCAAGGGAATCCTCTACATCAGTGATGTGAAAATTCCTGTTGCCCGAAGTCAAAGAGGTACATCTTGATTTCTGATTTGCATGTGCTTGTTTTAATGCATTTTCCATGAGGGAGCAAGCAAGCGAGTGAGGAATGTGGATAACTCTCCAGGTGTGAAAGCCTCCTGCTCTCGGAGCCGTAGTGTCTGGGTTTCACGCGTACATCGGTGGTGATGCCAGATGCTGAGGAGAAGGCTGGCGACTGCGAGACCAGCATGCATGCCTTTCTGTCCTGTTGTTATCATGGAGGCAGGGGTACAGAGCTCTCGGCCAGTCTGAGCAGATCTCAGACCTTCAGCCTGAACCAGCAGGAGTCTCTTGACTCCCAGAGAGCTGCCCGGTCTCTGCCTCAATGTCAGACCATCTGGGTGAATCTGTACCATTAGAATCTGTGGTCGCTGGCCGGCTTCACATAACCATTCCAAATTTACAGTCTCCTATAACTCACTCCATGCTCACATTTGGAAAAGTTAGTGTAATTTCAAAGCACATTGTGTCTCTCCTCTGCGTCCAAATGTGAGTTTGGAGCCACTCCCCACTAGGCTGAAGGAGGATATGGGGGTCAGAAATCTGATTTTCATTGACAAAAAAAAAAAAAAAATTGAAATTAAGCTATTTAAATGGGTTTTCAACTACAGGATTCCCAGGGTGAATTTAATTATGAATCTTCCTCATTTGGAGAACCAGACCAACACTCTTACACCAATAATTATTTAGCATTATGGTTTTATGTATTCTTGTTACCTCTTATTGGCTAATGGAATGAAGTTTGATTTTTTTAAAATGAAATTTGCTTGCTGAGAAATTTGCATGAAATATAGCTTTTGGTTTAAGTCACACTGTCAAATTGCTACTCTTTGCCAAGGAGACACTTTAAGAATACAGTGAATTGAGGATGTCAGAAAACAGACCCACATTTCCCCCCAACTCTTCAAACATGGTATCTGATTACTTACTTTTACATACTGTTACTGGGAAAGTCTTTGAGTAACTGGACTGTGACTGTTTAACATGATTTCTTTCCTAGCCTTAAACAAAATTAACATTTTCTTTAATAGTTCTCATATGTAGATTTTTAACTCAGTGTATACCATTGGGATTAATTTGTGTGTTCTTGTGTGTGCATGCTGTACCTAAACTTTATCCCTTTCTTCTCTGACTTTATAATTGCAGTTTGAAAGCCATCTATTAAATAGGATGATCTAACCCACCAGGCAGGTTTTGTTACACTGAAACCATCCATTTTGAGCAAAGAGTTAATGAACTTTTAAGGCAAGGTTCACATGGGTCTTGACCCCCCCGGTAATATTTCATATACGGTTACTTGTGGGAGAGAAATCAAATTTCAGCTGTGAACATGATTGACAGGTGAAAACTGGGAAGAGAGAGGCATTTGGCTAGATGGGGACGTTGGGTAGGAGAACAATTCCTCAAAGTTACTCTGTGATATTAGATATTATAACCGGATATATGAAAAGTTTAATATGTGATACTCTTGGGAGAGTTACTTAGTTTATTTTCAGAAAGTCACTTTGGTTAAGAGATTTCAGTCCTGGAAGCCAGAAATGGGCAACCAGTAGTTTTCTGCTCTCCTGTTGATTTCTGTTATGTACAACTTCACGGCTTATTTCTGGCCATTTTCTAGATGAGAGTCTGAGAATTAGATTAGAAGCCATTTGAGGAGGCATTTAATTACCTTTTATTTATTCTCAGAAACATAGTCTAGATTATTGTTCTTGGTATTATTACAAAATAGTGATCCTAAGGGCTGTCACCAACAGATGAAATGCTCCATTTCTGTAGCATCTCTTGATCTTAACATTTTCCACTAGTGCATGCTTCAGCTTATTACACGCAAGTCTGCCCAAGTGCGTGATTTGTCCAGGTCGTGCCTTCTAAGGAAGGACTTCTAACATGCCAAGACAACAGTGCTCTCACAGTGCTCTCTGATGTCAGTTTTTCCATGGTAGCACCCCTGGGTCAGGTGTCACGTTAGCATCATTGCCATGGAAACAGGTGATGATGTTGCGTGACCCTAAGGCCAAGGGTGCCTTTGGAATTCACCTCAGAGGCTGTCTCTTAGGGTGAATTGTCAAAAGGAGATTAACAGCTACTCATAGCTTGCACCAAAATTGAAAGCAGGTAGGCCTTTAATACACGCTCTTTCGTCTTGTGTGCTGAAACACTAATTTCAGGGGGAGGTGGTGGACCTGAGCCAGCTGATGTGTCTGCTCTACCGTTACAGATGTTCCTGACATTCTCTCAGACCCACCTGGATGCATCCGAGTCTTAACAGAGCCGCCCTGGGCAGGGCAGGTGGGACACACACACACACAGGGGAGAGGCCTGTTGGTAGCTCTCCCGCTGCCCGTGGGAGATTCCTCATGGAATCTGTATAAACAGCTCTGCCCCGGGTTCTAAGTGCCCATCAGGTTTTCTCTCTCCCCAATCTCACAGTTAGCTGGAAATGTTTTATGCTGACTGCACCATCGCCAATGTGAATTCTAACCAACGTAAGGGAGGCTTTACTCTGTTACGATCTGGGTTATAAACAAAAACACAGTAAAAGGACTCTGGAATCTCGTTTCTATTTTGTATAACGCGTCCTCCCACATTGCTGCCCGTGATCACCCAGATATAAAATGCAAGCATGGATGCCTGATGTCCAGTGTCCACGTGGGCTCCTGAGCACAGCTGTTTAATTCAGACATAGAATTACAGATGCTGTTACTGTTATTTCCCTCGCAGAGTCCATCAACGTATTTTAACAGAAATGGTGAATCAGGTGTTCTCAGGCAAAGGCCGTGTGAAACACACAGGACGCAAGTGTTCCCTTATTATTGCCTGTGTTTGAAAAGCCCGCGTGAGAACAGTGGCTGGTCTGGACCCTGGCTTCACTGCAGACCCTTCAGGGCCTCCCAGTGCTCAGCTTGCCGAGTAAGTGCCCCACCACGGAGGCCAGCAAAGAGTCGGGTGCTGTCTGGCATGCAGATTTGGAGAGTGGACCAACCCCTCAGAGATTCCAGGAGTGTGTCTTAAGCAGATGACATCACAGTATGTGCTGGTACTGAGAGAGGAAGGGGAAATAATTCTGTTTAAACTGTTTCAGTACTGGGGCTTCCCTTATCAAATTGTTTGCTCTTGTTGTTTGTTTAGGTAGCCACCCCCACCCCCCTTCCCACACAAGGCTGCTTGATGTCCTTTCTGTGGACACTGGCCCCACTAGTGGGCAGGTTTAATCAATCAATTATGGCAAAGCACGTACAGGGCAACCAGCTTAATGAAGTCCCGTTATTTTCAGTGGTCCTTAGGATGCTATTGAAGGGGCTATCTTAAAGAAAGAAACATTATGCATTTGGTGGGGGCAGGTGGGCGGAGGGGGGAGAAGGGTTTTTGCACACGAGTATAGCACTCGTTATTTAAAACAAAATGATGCTTCTGTCAAGAGCATTCCTTCTAAAAGCACACATTCAGTCACCTGCCAGAATCTCAGATTTATTGCTGCCGTTCACAGATGCCAATGTTGAAGCTCTCTTCGCCTCCAGCTTGCTGAGTCTTTCATTTCCTCGATCCAAAAATCACTGTAAAGTTGTTGTTTAGTGTCTGCATTTTTTGCTTTTCCTGGCACCTAATGAAATTATCAGCAATAAATGAGCTATGCATAAGGGTTGGTTTTGCTTTTATTTTTTATTCCCCCCCCCCTTTTTTTTTCTTTTTTGCAGTATTTGGAAAATGCTGGGACAAGGGTAAGCCAGTGGCAGAATTCAGAGTGCCTCTCTTTCCAGCATCTACGGGAAACGTAATAAAGCCATTAGCATTTATATCATTTCAGATGGGAATTAATACTCGGGAAGGGAGGGGGAGGGAGTGTCAGGTGTTGAGTGGGCAAGTCAGACCAGCTGTGGGAACTACAGTTATTGTCACTGGAGACAACACAGCCCTGACCTCCAGTATAAGCTGCTGGAAGATATTAACACCTAATTATCAAGCCAGGGGTGCATCTTACACCTTAATCACTGGTGAGGTGAAAGTGACAAAAAAAGAGGAAGGGAGTTGTTTTCCATGTTCCTTTCAGCAAGCATCCATCCTCTAATAAGGGGTCATCCACTTGCAGCAAGTGACGATTTCCTTTTAGTCCTTTCAGTCTATAGAAAAGCACAGTAACTTCATTTGCTAGCAGGTAGGCAGTGGAGGTGAGAATCCAATTGATCTGAAATTGACCCTGAGGTCACTGCCTCCTTTAAATTGGGTGCTACAGACAAAGTTTCTTTTCTTCTTCTCTGGCTCCTGCCAGCAGCCAAGCAGTCTTCAGTCATTGGGGTGGGGTGTGGGGAGACTGTTAGCAATTATTTAAAGGGATTCTGACACCAAGTTTGAACCCCTACCCCAAACTTAATCCAAGTGGAGACCTTTTTTTACAGATGGTGGTTAATTAAAGGGCTTGAGCCTTCCCCGATGGTGTGTCTCTGGCTTGTTTATATTTTAAAATGAGGTTCATTCCTGATGCACAAGAAATGGCAGGGGGAAGCTGACAGCCGGGGTCTCTTACTGGGCTGACTTGAATAGGGAATAGAATTTTCTGTTTCCTTTTACATTTTCTCTTCCTAATTTCACCCCGCCCCCGCCCCGTTTCTAATGGAACAATTAAAGTCCTTTCAAAGCATCTTGGGGTGCATAGATACGTCTGACAGTGCTGGAAATCCTGCACTGCTTTTCAGAAGGCCAGGGGGCTCTGCTGGGCACGCAGGCCTGGCCTTGCTCTCTGCCCAGCGGTGAGGGTCGCCAGGAGGGAGCAGAAACCCCCTTCACCGATTTTGATCTTCTGGACCCCAGTTGAGAAGCACTGTCTCGTTCCTTCGCTTCAGTGGGTAGTGCCTACTGGCGGTTCTGTCCTGATGCTCAAAGACTATTGCGTTACTCATTTTCCCCAGACTTCCCCACCCCCGCCATTTCTCCTTCTCTTTTTCTTCTTTTAAAGTCCCGAAGCGAAGCAGTTCCTCACCACTGCGTTGTAGAAGGAAAGCGCACATATTTGTTGTTTGGAGATCTGGACCAGAGCTTTCCCTTCCAGGGAAGGAGCAGTGGTTTGGGACAGGACAGGCTTTCTGGAAGCCTCGGGGCTGCTCTGCGGCCCGGGAGGAGAGCTCCCAGAAGCTGCTAGAGATCCACCACGCGTGCGCACGCGAGGCCCTGGGGCATCACTTTCTTCCCCGGGAGGCAGGGCCTTCCCACGTGCTTGGCGCTCTGCTGGTCCAGTGAAGCCCGTGGACGCAGAACGCGCTGCTTTCAGAGTCTTCCCCAGCTTAGTTGTGGGGGGTAAAATTCTTGGTAAAAAAGGGGATGCGTTCGAAACACTCTCGTCTCCATGGGGACCCTGGTTAATTAAAACGTTACCTCTGTTGGCGCTCCTGTAGCATCCTGAGCAGCCCTGGTGGAAAACGCCCCAAGGTCGGTGTAACCAAATGGCACGTGACCCGCACGTGAGGTAAACCCTCCCCGCACGTGTGTGGGCGGAGAACCCGCCCAGCTCCCAAACTGCCAGGTCTTGAGTTGCTGAGTTTGGGCCTTGCCACCGGGTTCCTGCTCCAGAGCAGGTTCCCTAGTCCTCCAGAGCTTGGAGCTTTCAGCAGCAGCAAGCACTGTGACGGTCACCCAGCTCCCCACAGGAAAAAGAAAAGTAAGGAAGGATTTCGTTTTATTTTATTTCCATCCTATTTTATTCGAGCCAGATCATATTAGGAACAAAAACCTTTTCATCCCTGTTGCTTTGAAATTTGCATTTTTTTAAGGCACTGATGGGGGTGCGATGGCGGGAGGTGCTGGAGGAGGAATTCTGATCCTCCAAGACGTTTCTATTTTTACTCAACATTTTACAGTGTCTTTCACATTGTGTGTCTCTCCTGATACAATTAGGGGGGAAAAAAGTCATGGTTAATGACCAGATGTGTCACTTTAGGGAAGATGGGTTCCAAGTGTGTGATTTCATTGTAAATCCATCAGGTGTTACTTTCCATGCTATTGAGGCCGCAGTTACTCTGAGAATGCATCTTTTTACTATTTCTTTAAAATTTACTTGGGATCAAGTCACTGTCTGGTTTCAACTCGAGGATCCCCCACCCCACTTTTCTTCTTTTCTTCTTCTTTTTTCACCCTTTTTCAGCTTGGCCATTGCAAGCTGCAGTAAAGTGATCTGTAATTTATAATCAAAGTTTGGTATCGTTAAACTGTAAAATCTGACTTTGGGGTTTTGCTCATAAAATAAATATTTGAAAAAAATATATAGCAATGGGGCTTGTACAGTAGAGGCAATGTCAGTACATATATATCTTATATATGAGCATATATGTATGTATTTTTTTCTTGGAGACTGTTAAGATGGCCCTGAAAAATCATCTTACAAAACTGCGGATGTCTGTTGGTATCCATATGAGGATACCGCAATAAGAATATAAGCACCTCTTCTTCAATGAACTTTAAATTTGTTTTGTTAAGTCCGTTCGTCATTCACATTAACTGCTTCTTTTATATTATATATATTATTTTGGCCCTAAAGAGCTAGTGTATATATGCTTGAGTCCTCTGTAAGCTGTAGTGCGCCTTAGCTAGAGAGACTTTTTTTCCCTTTCTTCTAACAAGGAAGCTCATTTAGAAAGAAATGTTTATGTGAAGCGCTTGTCAGTTGGCATTTTTACTGGGTTGCTAACCCAAAGGTAAAATATAAAGCCGTGTCTTCTCCTC
The DNA here is from genome assembly GCF_023699985.2 of Odocoileus virginianus. Taxonomy (NCBI): domain Eukaryota; kingdom Metazoa; phylum Chordata; class Mammalia; order Artiodactyla; family Cervidae; genus Odocoileus; species Odocoileus virginianus. The sequence goes on from NC_069693.1 coordinate 53,274,739, forward strand.
GCCGGCTTGTTGTTACTAGAAGGGTCGCTCCCTTGTTAGCTTGATAAATAATTTTACTAGGGGGACTGTGCTGTATTTTTATGCTTGCTGTCTATTTTCTGCTTGCTGCAAATAAATTTCTGTACTCAGAGGGCACTAAAACTCCAAACACATGGTATTTTCCCATTTCGCTGCTGGTTGCCTGAAATATTTATTCCATCTCATGTTTTTAATTAATTTTTTAAAGGAAAAAGTAATTTGTGATTAATATCAAGCAAAAGTTAGCCCTTTATTTCTCAGGACTATTGGGTTTGAATCTGAAAGTGTAGTTTTTTGAAAGGCTTTGTGCATCAAACCCTGTTTCCTATCTGTCACGTTGAAGATGAGAGTTATTTATATGGGGGTATCCGGAAGTCTTCTCATTATAGACTTCCTTGTATGTCTTTCCAACTTTAAGTATTAAACTGTTACTATGAAAAATGAAAAGGGGTATAGAATTCTACCTAGAAACAGGACACTACACAATAAAATCTTTACATTTGAAAAATAATATAGTGTATGAAAAGGGAGATGACATTGATCATAGATATCAATAGAGCTATCAGCGTCTGAGGCCTTGAGACTTGGGGTTCATGAGAAGAGATTGGTATGGGTTAGTTACTGGGGCAAAATGGGAGGTTCCCTGGCACAAACGTAAATAAACAAACCCTAAAATGTTCCAGTAAAATAAAATACAATGATAAAAGAGTGTGTTCTATAAATTTCAAGCCCAAAGAACACTATGTATAATAGAGGTACAGTATGTTTAATGAAAGAAGGACGTTCGTGCACATTGGCCAAACAAGTGATCATTTTAAGTCAGTGCCAGATTATCTCATTAATTGAAATATGAGTTTTTCAAAGCAGATCTTCTGCTAGTGATTTGCTCATTAGCAGGGTCTTATTTTCTGAAGCTGGAAGATAGTTTTACAAAGGTACCAGAGACGTACACTTGAACCCAGAATGCCAGCTCATGTAACCAGGATATTGGGGAGACTGCGTTAGAGGTTAGTTGGAAGCTTTTGGGAAGCTTTTGGGAAGATCGCCAAAAGGAATGGAATGATGTAGAAAAAGGGGCAGTAGACTTCCATATTGGTTGCTGAAACATGTATGTATCTTACCAAATGCATACAGAGCTTGTTTTCCAATCCCACTTTTCAGGGATTTCAGAAATGAACTAGGTTTCGAGCTGACGACTTTTATTTTTTCCCTCTAACTCTGTGGTTGTAGAAACTATATGAGAGGCAGATTTTTGAACAGTGACTGCAGAGCTGATAGTCACCGTTTCCTCTAGTCCCTTCGGGGTGGTCACCTGTCAGGCCTTAGAGAGAACTTCTGTGGAGTTGGAGACCGTGATGCTCCTCCATCCACCATCCTCTGAATGATCCATCCTTTGATGGTCATCCAGAGCTTCACGTTGATTGAGCATCTCTGGTAGCCAGGACCTATCCCATCACTGATCCTCAGAGCAGTTAGAGGGAGGGTTGCTTTAATCCCCTTTATGGAGATGTAGAAACTCAGGCCTAGGAGCAATTCAGACATGATTTGACCTCACACCACAAGCATGCAGGGATTTCTTGCCGGACACCATGCCACCTCTCCTCACCCGGCTTATTCTCTCTTTTCTGGTTAAACAGCTCAGCGTTTAACCTCAGCACGGGTATTGCAGGTTCATTTGCCCTCTCCTCCTTGGCCATCCTCTTCTGAATGGGGTTGAGTGACGCCTAGAAGAAAATGCGTTATAATCTGAGAAGGATCTAGAAGATGGGGGCTCGCCCTTCATATGATCTTGACCCTAAGGACCCCTCTAGTTCCAAAAAAAACCGAATGATCCTGTGGTTTTGATGGTGGTAGGTCACGGAGCAGCCTTTTCCTACTCAAAGATAAAGATTGTCATTTCAAGAGCATTTAAAAAATAATAGATGGTACATTTCCTTAATACCCTATAATGTCTAAAGTGTCAGGTGCACAATTGACACTCAGGAAATTGCTGGATAGTGAAGATAAATCAGCGTTAAATCACTCCATTGAAAGCCCCATTTAATAAAATGTTGTCAGCAGAATCTGTAGTCACATGAAAAAGGATACACAACTTCTGCATCTGTAAAATCGGGATGGTCCCTCAAAGGCTTCTGCAGGGGATTAAACACGATAATGTACGCAGGGCACCTGGCAGAGTGAACATCCTGCTGTACTTGGCCCCCGTCCGTGATCTATGGAGTAAAACTTTGACCTTGACACCATGCAAGTTCTGATTAGTTTTCCAAGAACTTTGTGATTATGATACTGGATACCTTCCCTCTGCTTTAAAATAAGTGCTGCCACCACTGGAAAATGGAGAAGAATCTAGAATAGTCATTTATCCACCCTCCCCCTTTAGAAATACCACCACTCCTAAAGTATTTTTTGAAGGTGTGCTTGGGAAGTTCTGTGGCCAAACATTTAGGGAGCATTGTGGGTTAGACCAAATTAAACATTTAATTTTGCTTCCGTCAATCTCAGAGCTGTTAAGTGCTCATATGTATTGTGATCCTCCATAGCGAAGGACCAACATGGATGACACACAGCATCTTCCAAATTTATATGAACAGGGAGCCTGGTTTCTAATCAACCATCTCATGGAAATAACAGTAGGGCAGTTTTGAAAAATGGTTGGCTAGATAAAGAAGTCTTGACTTCATTATTTTATTTAGTACTAAAGGACCTCTTTCATAATTTCCTCCTATGAAGCCCATATTCTCAAGGATTCATTTGTAATTCTGTGTGTTTGTTTTATTAATCAGAGCCCTCTGTGAAAGCTCTCGGGCTTCTGATCAGCAGAAGTGGTATAATTCCACTGATGTATATGCAATCAAAAGCAAGGACAACCTAATCATGTGGGTTATCCTATAGGTCTTTCCAGTGATAGCAGTGGCTCATGGGTGCCATTACTGCCTTCATGGGCTCCCTGTGGGCTTTCAGGATACCAGTGTGGGATCCTCTGCTCTGGTTAAAAATCCCAGGATCGCTGTCAAATTTGACCTGGCCCTCTGTGATTGGATGAGCCTGCTAAGGGACTTTGAGGTCCTGGAAGGAGCCCATTAGTCCCTTAGAATCTCAGACATAAAAAACTCTGCCTTTAGGGTTCTGTCCCTTGGTTGTAAGGATACAGGTGTATATTAAGGGCATGAAACACAAGGTGGAAGACGTCTCATTCTCTGTCCCTCCTCCCTCACTTTTCTGTTTGTGCACCTGCTTCATTCTCCCTGCAGAAGGCAGGCAGGCTTTCTTGCTTTGGAGTACTCCTGATTCCCATGCTCTGCCCTAAACACCCCGGGGCAAAGGTGGTCAGCCCCTCTGCTGGCCTGTTCTCAGAAGAGATAGCTGATTGGTTCACCTGGGTGAGGTGTCTAGCTTTTGTCCAATCAGCACTGTCTAGGGGTGGGTCTTTATGTCCAGCCGCTGCCTAATCACATTTTCTGAGAATGGGATTCTGCAGGGATTGGGAGATGGGCGTGTCCCAGTATGGGGTAGGGAAACTGGTACCCAGGAGTCCTGTGCATCATTTAGGGAGATAGGAATGAGTAGAATTAGGGCATGAATAGGTCTCTGAACCTAGAGACTAGGTTTCAACCTTGGATGCACCTGTGGGGCTTTAGAAAATGTTGATGCCTTGCACCAGACCAGTTAAACCAGAACCTCTAGGAGCTGGTGGGGCTCAGGCATCAGTATTTTATTTTTAAATTAATTCCCAGTGATTCTAGTGCACAATCAGGATTGAGAACTCCTAGTAGAAGTGTCCAGGGACACAGTTAGTTATGGAGACCCAGAAAGTGAAGAAGCCACTGGTGAATTTCCCTTGTTTTATTGTATTTCTTACAAGTCAGCGTTTTGAAGGTCCAGTTTAATATTAAAAGGGAGGAACAATTGCTTTGTGTCTTTTCTGCTTCCTCTGGCCTTCCCAGTCCTCTATTAGCATCAACTCTATTTTCCTTTTTTTTAAAATAAGGGCTAGGGCAGTCAGATAAGGCACACAGGGAAAAGAAACCCAAGTTGATGTCCAGAAGCCTCGATTTTACACCTGCCGTGGCCACTAAACAAACAGCCTTGTGACCTGGACAGGCTGCATTGCCCTCATGTGCCCTGCTGTGCTTAATTCCTGTCTTTTGGGAAACAGGTCAGCTGAGTTCAGATCAGAGGCCTTCTGCGAGTCTACACAATCAGCTAAAGCACCAGTTGGTCAGGGACCCAGAGCATAAATCAAGAGAGATCCTGAGGGTTTTGAGTTGGCACAGTAGCTCATTTCAAACGTGTGATGGTGTTTTTCACAAATTCTGCGTGGAAAAGAAGAGAGTGTATTTAGTTGTCAGGTTCCAAAGACAGATGCCATCCGGATTATTGGCACACACTTCTGCAGTTACTGATGAGATGTTTGTATTATTGGTCATCATTACCAGCAGGCACTTAGTTAGCGGGCGGTTGGGGTGGGTGGTGGGTGGTAGACACAGGACCGAGGAAGATGCCGCTGGCTGGGATTAACCAAGATGTGTAATCACGCGCCGTCAGGCACATGGATTCTCCCCTAACGCACAGCGTTAAGCCAAGCAAAACAGCCACTCCAGGGGTGTGCTTCAGTCTACCTTGTCAATTTCTCGTCTTCTCTTGGGCTCTCAACTCTGTGAGCCTGGAGTTCAGGCCTCATTTATTTTTGTGTCCAGCCCAGCTCTGTCCCGGCGCGCAGCACACAGTGTCTCTGTCTCACATCCCGCCAGGAGAGTGGCAGGTTGGACCTGGATCAGGTGCGCAGAGAGCAAGAGCCTCGGAAAAGTTCCTTACAACACGGAGGCGACATCTTAGCGATCTGTCGAAATGAGAGGTTGTTCTCTTAATCCTCTCCTGGCTTTTCCACAGACCCATATCCTGACATTTCCTTGACGTTTCGTGGGCTGAGTTTCCTTTCTCGGGCAGCTTGTTAAATATAGTCTGCTCCAGCCCTATTTCTTAACGTCCTCTTTTGGAGAGCTATTGGAAAATAGACCCTTTTGCTCCGACTGGTTGGGCATCAAAGTCGTTATGCTTTATTTTAAGATTTAAATCAACGAACACTTCATTTTGTACTTGCTATACACATGAATAAGAATTTGGTGTTGAAGGATTCAGCATAGTTCTTGCTCTCAAGATTTATTGGATGTAGACAGTTAAAAACAATAAATGCTGGTCCTGTTTGATAAACCCTTTCCCAAAACTATGGAATTTGTGAAAGGTGGAGGGGTTGATTTTGTGAACACCACAAGGCAAAAGCTACAAAGGTAGCAAAGAGAAACTAGTGTTGTTATTTGTTTGTTTTTTTAACCTAAGATAGAGAAGATCTTCCTTAGCCTGGACAAAATCCAGATTGATACATTTGGCTACATAAGCATTTAAAACCAACACACAGGGAAATCACCAGGAACAAAACCAAAGGCGGAACAAGGCAATGGGGAAAATCACAACCCATGAGACAGTCACAGACCCAATTTCCCTAGTTTGAAGATCTAGTAAATCCAAAAGAAAGAAGGCAAACCACCTGATAGGCAGATGGCAGCTTTCAGAAAAAATAAATACAAATGACCAATAATCTATGACCAATAATCTTATGAAACTTCGTTCATCTCACTCATCACCAAATAATATAATAATAATAATCCCTTTGGACTGGAATGTGGGGCAGTGGGCAATCTTACACAGTATTGTGAGCCTGTAAATAGGACAATATCTTGGTGGTGGTGGTGGTTGTGGTTTAGTTGCTAAATCATGTCTGACTGTGGCCCACCAGGGTCCTCTGTCCACGGGATTTACTAGGCAAGAATACTGGAGTGGGTTGTCATTTCCTGCTCCAGGGGATCTTCCCGTCCCAGGGATCAAGCCCCAGCCTTCTGCAGTGCAGGTAGATTCTTTACCGACTGAGTCACCAAGAAAGACCCTGGACATCTTGGGGGGGGTGTTAATTTTTATAATATTTAATAGCACAGAATATTCACAGACCAAATCTTAGTTCAGTACAGCAGTGTGGGCATAGCTGAAGTAAACTATGTGTGTCTCTATGTCAGCTGGGGAGGAGGGATTGTCCTGGACATTGACCAAGATGGGTAAACAGGGGTCCCATGGAGAAGAAATTGCAAGGCCAAGTCAAAGAGGGCATGGAATCAGAAGACAGAAAGGCACAAGACAGAAATGAACTAGGTTGGCTGGTGCCCTGACAGTTGGTGTGTTTCCTTTTTCTGAAGTCACCTCTGCCCAGCACTCATTTTTACAAAAGTAAAACCATCCAGGTGTAGCCCTTCGTCTTTATCAATCCATTCACTCCACACTCCCCGTGGGGTGAAAGAACCCTGTGTGTTAAGGAGTTAACGGAGCACTGGCAGTGGACCCTCCATTCCAGCCCTTTTCTGTATCATCTGCACTGTCACAGCCAAAAGTGTTTGCAAGAAGAGAGGGAGGGGCATTTTTTAGAGAACTGTGTGGGGTTTTGGTCACGTGTCTATCATTAGCATCAGTCACAGAAGCAAGGCAGAAATGCCTGGTAAGTTCCTGCACCCGCCTCTTTGAAAAAGGTCCCCTCTGGTTTGGCTACCAGGCTCCCCTCCATGGATACAGGATTCAGGGGCTTTTAAGTTGGTTGTGGAAATTTCACTGCTTTCTTTGACTCCAGCAGATTGCTCCAAAATGCTACAAATGTGAGGACAAAAAAAAAAAAAAAAGACTAAAGGAGTTTTAGTAGCAGTTTAGAGGTACAGTTCTCTTAAGCCACTGACAGAAAAATGTATTTCTTCTTTCAGTTTTTAATTGGGGAGTGATATGTTAAAATACAGCAATGTCACCACAGTCTGCTCTTAGGAAGAAGAAGATGAAAAGTGAGTCGGGTGCCGGGTGGTGAGAAAAGGGGTAGATTTTGCAGCCCTAGTTCTTTGAGCTTGTTGCAGAGGCCAAGCTGCCTGCAGAGAAATTGTGTAAAACAGATTTTGTCCAGTGTGGTTGAAAAGCGTTTCCAACAAGGGGACAAGCGTTTCCAAGGTGAACCTGAATCTGACTGGATGTTGAGGCAAGTTTCCTGTGCTGAGCCGGGAAATCCTGCAAGGAACGCAGGCGAGGACAGGAGGGGAGATCCCAGCCCACCTGTCCGGGGGCAGGGCTTCCGGGTGCGCTTGACACTTTGCCTTAAGAGTTCTCCTTTTTCAGGAAAGATTCTTGGACTTGGGTGCAATTTCTGAAAATGTCCCCGAAGTCATTTTATCCCCATGATATGCTAAGGCTGTAACAAATTAGAAAAAAATGTATATATGGGGTAGCAGTATGCCCACCAGAAGCATCCAGGCTTCAGCGGCCACCTCCATACATGTCAGGATTTGGCACAAACCAGAGGTTCTCAAACTCGTTTTGTTTTGTTTCAGCAGAGGAAGCGTTTGTAAAATGAATGGTTATGTGGGGTCACTGGGTACAAGAGAAGTGAGTAGTTTGTGGGGGGTGACTCCTGAACCCCAAGTTCTGGGCCCTTCTCTCTCTACCCTGTAGGTCTCCTAGGTGTCTGCAGTCCAGTTTGGATACCTTTTGGGAGTCCTTCTCTAAGGGAACGCCAGCTCAGCACTCTTTGCTATAACAAAGGACTGAGTCCCTTCCCTGGAAATGCTCAGCTCAGGGGTTGGTCAGGGTGTTGCAGACATCGGCGTCAGACCCATCCAGCTTTGTGATTTGGGGAAAGTCTCTTCCCTTCCAGGTGGTCGTGACAGAACCATCTCCTCTTACACGGGTTAAATCAACAAGTCACGGCAGCTGCTGAGTTAGGTGCCACCTCTCAGGCAGCGGCAAAAGCGACCAGTGATAACTCTGTCTCCTTTGGCTCAGAAACATTAAGCATCCCTCTTCCCGGCATTCAAGGAGATCCCATGGTCTAGCTGGCCACAGATGACCACTTCCTCCTTTTTATTTTCCCTGTACCATTTCCTCTGCCTGTGACAGGTTCCTCTGAAAGGAACTTTTCGCCTTTATGCTCCACACTCAACTCAGATCCAGGACCCTTGCCTTGTACCCCTTACACTTGGCCTGTCGCACAGGGCATCGGGCACAGCCTACTCCCAGTGGACGTTTGCTGCATTGACTGTCGTTGGCCAGCTCTCCCAGGGGCCCGTTGTACGCATCTCTTTCAGTTCCACATTCGGTGACTTCACATGGGTGGCAGCCTGAAGTCGGCCACGGTGAGAATACCTGCAGTACAAGCGCTGCTGAAACCTGGCCCGTGTCTCTGGCCTCCATCCTCTGCTAAAGGTGTTAAATCCTGAGCAGCACACCACTGCCTGAGATGCTCAGATGGGGGAAAAAAAAAAAGGAGATTGAGCAGAGCAGGATGGAATGTATCAGATGCATCACTCACGTCGCTGCTCTGATGGTAACACAGAAGCAGCGGCGAAGGGGAGCTCACCCTGGGCGGGAGGCATCAGATAAGGATCCTAAAGGATGCAGAGGTTGTGGGCATGCAGGAAGAAGTGGCAGGCAGCTCCAGGCCATGGGACAGGATGGGAGAGGATACAGCCAGGTTAATGAGGGAGTGACCGTGGGCTTTGCAGAGAGTGGCGAAGGGGATGGGCTTGCTCAGGGCAGAGGAGTGGTAGGTGAATAGCAGGACACCCATAGAAGGCAGTGGCTGGAGGGAGGCTATAAGACCTCAGAGGATGCTTAGATGTTGTTGAAGGGGAAGTTGAATTCCATTTCCTCCTGCAGTGATGATTCTGTTACCTTGCAGATATGTCTGACTTAACGCAAAGCATTCGCCTGCCAATTTCAGTGGCCTCCTTCACCTCTTGAGCGGGTGCAGAGTCCAACTAAATAGTTTTCAAAATGTTTTGAGATTTAGGTGAATCGATGAAAGAGGGAACCCAAAAAGGGAACAGTGAGAGGAGCTGGGCTCTGTGGAACTGTGGCTTGAGGCTGAGAACAGGGAACCACTACCCGGTTCTTGCCACTTTTGTCCAAGTTTGGGTGGATGGGTCAGGGGACCAACCTCAAGTGCTTTTGATTTTAATGCTTAGACTTTGACTGGTGGCTTCCCAAGAACCACAGGCAGCTCCCTCAAGGTCAGTGGTCCTCAACCTCAGCTCCTCATGAGAACCATCTGGAACATTTTCAAAATCCCAGTGCCTAAACCCCAAAGTGAAAAGTGAAAGTATTAGTCGCTCAGCTGTGTCCAACTCTTGTGACCCCATGGACTATGTAGCCCACCAGGCTCGTCTGTCCATGGCGTGCTCCAGGCAAGAATACCAGAGTGGGTTGCCATTCCCGTCTCCAGGAGATCTTCCTGACCCAGGGATCAAACCTGCGGTGGGTCTCCTGCGTTGCAGGCAGATTCTTTACCATCTGAGGCACCAGGGAAGCCCCCAACTCAGATCAATTAAATCAGAATAATCCTGAGTTGGTACCCAGGCATCAGTATTGTAAAGACCCCCTGCCCCCAGCCACCCAGGTGTGTAGCCACAGCCAAGGCCAAGATACACGGCCATAAGGCCCTGAGTCTCAGACTTCAGTGGGCAGCAGATTGCCTGAAAGACTTGTTAAAACTCTAACTGCCAGTAGCCACATCCCTGGAATTTCTGATTCAGGCAGTCTGGGGTTGGGCCTGAGAAATGCACATTTCTAAGCAGGTGTTGCTCCAGTGTGTCTGCCTTTGAGAACCTTGGCCATGGGGCAACTGACCCAGCATTTGGTGAACAGTCTAGTTGAGGGGTCAGGTAGACTGGGGTCCCCTTCCCAGCTCTGTAGCACCCCCTGCATGACCTCGTCATTCACTTAAAGCAGGGTTGCCTTGCCTCCCGCCGGCACATTTGGCAGCCTCTGGACATGGCCTTGTGCTTGTCATGACGTCGGGGGCTGCTGGTATTTGGTGGGTAGGGGGCAGGGTGCTGCTCAACACCAGACAGGGCTCAGCATCATCCAGGCCCGCACGTCAGTCATACTGAGGCTGGGAAACCCTTCTGACTTCATACATGAAATAGGAACAGTCATACTTGTTTTTCTAGGCCATTGGTAAGAATAAATGAGATCCTACAGGTAAAGCAAAATAGGCAGCAAGTGCCTAATACGTGGTAGTTGTTTTCAGCTCCCAGCCGAGTCACTTGGTGATGTAAACTTGACTGAAGGACTTGACCTCCATGAACCTGTTCTCTCATCTGTAAAATGGGCACAGTAATAGGTTCAAAGCCCTGAAGGGTGGTTGTGAAGATTGGAGATAATCTACGCAGAGTCCCTGGAAGTCAGTAAACATGGTCTGTTATTATGGCTTCCCATTCTCTCTTTACCTAGACCTCTGTTCTTTTCCTTGTCGAGTCTAAGATGCTGACAGGCTCCTCCTTGCTTGGCAGATCTGTTCTATAGGTGAGAAGTCAGCTAGTTTCTAGTTTCCAGGTCATCAGGACTCAGGAGCAACAGCAGGAATGGGGCAGCCTCCTAGCACTCCAGGTCCCATCTGAGCCTCTCCTGCCAGATGGTGCTTCCACAGTGCCCAGCTGCATGCGGCCAATCAGAAACATGGAGGTTTCGTTTTCACTTCCCAAAAAACTTTGCTGGCCTCAGATCTCCCTTAATAAGAATTTGGTGAGGTGAAATGTTTGGAAAACAAAACACCTCTGGGACCCACATCCCATTGGTAGACCAGTCTCAAGTCAGTAAGTGACAGGGTTCCCCCAACCCTGTCCTGCATTTGGGGACGTTTTCCAGATGGAGCAGGAATTGGAACCCAGGTCTGGTTGAGTGCCATGCCTGGTTTCTTGACCAGCCCTTGGCTCTTGATGTAAGTTCCAACAGGAACTGGCAGAAGACACTGGGCTCCACCAGGGGTCATCCACAGACCCCCGGTCCTTTACAGAGGGCGTCCTGCTCCCAATCTCAGAGGTAAAGTGTCCTTTCTCTAATCTGCACACAAGATGGATTTTAGTAACTGCATTTTATTGAAAAACCGACTCCCTCGCCCACCTCCCCCCTCCACCTCCAGCACTGAAAAACATATTGTCTTCTTTACTGTAGTTCATTTTGCTTTCCGAGGTGATTAATGAATTAAAAATGCAGTGTATTTATTCTTTTGCCTGATTACCATTCTGTAATAAATCTAAGCTCCGGAGTCTGTCGATACAGGAAGACCAACCTGCCTCTTTGGAAAATAAAGGTTCTTACATTAAGCTCAACTTCCAGCTCTTCACATGCAGGAGAAAATTCACCTTTAGAGCCTTAGAAAAAGAAGTGGGAAGCTCAGAGAGATACTGGCTAGCAGCTACCTGATTCCATTTCCGGGCATGAGAAGGCACTTTGCTGACACCTCCCGAGACACGGGAATGCCTATTGACCTGTAGAGGGGATTTGTTTTGGGGGAATGCTGAACATCAGGCTCTTCATGGAGACGGTGGTAGGGAGGGAGGCGACACCCATGGAGCTCTTGTTTCAAAGCTGGAGATCTTACCGTCAGTGTGAAATGGTGCTCTCCGTGAATTTCTCTGGTCTCCAGCTGGATGGCCACGTTTGCAGCTTCATTTTCCTGGGAGTGAGGTTGCTGGTTCGCAGGGAGCTCTGTAGGACAGGAGCGGGGGTTGTTCAGGAGGCCAGGAGAGCTCCTGTTGGCGTCAGACGGGCCCTGTCCAGCTCTGCCTTGTCCCTGCTAGCTGCGTTGCTGTTCATTCACTCAGTCGTGTCTGACTCTTTGCAACCCCACAGATAGCAGCACACCTGATTTCCCTGTCCATCACCATCTCCTGGAGCTTGCTCAAACTCATATCCATCGAGTTGGTGATACCATCCAACCATCTCATCCTCTGTCATCCCCTTCTCCTCCTGCCTTCAATGTTTCCCAGAATCAGGGTCTTTTTCAGTGAGTCTGTTCTTCGCTTCAGGTGGCCAAAGTATTGGAGCTTCAGCTTCAGCATCAGTCCTTCCAATAAATATTCAGGGTTGATTTCCTTTAGGATGGACTGGTTTGACCTCCTTGACGTCCAGGGGACTCTCAAGAGTCTTCTCCAGCTAGCTATGTGACCCTGGGGCCAATCTGCTTTCCTCATCAATACAATGGCTGCTCTTCATCTCCCCTGCCCCCCACCACCAGGCTGTTGGGAGGCTGGTTCACCCCGACACCTGCAGGGGGTGGAACAAGACTTGCCTCCCAAAGCTCTGACCTCAGATAACTCTCAGCCAGTTTGACCTGCACTGGGACAGGAAGCCCAAGAAAAAGAAACAAATGGTAATATTATTGGCCCTTTCCTTTGATTTATTTATTTAAAAAATTTTAAAAATCCAAAAAAAACAAAAAGATGTGGTTTATATAGGTGCATTTCTCAGCTGCCAGTAACTGAACAGAATATATATGTTTACGTATCTATAAAACAGCGCTGCATTGCTTCAGTCCTACTCTTTGCAACCCCATGGACTGCAGTTCTCCAGTCTGCTCCGTCCATGGGATTCTCCAGGCAAGAGTACTGGAGTGGGTTGCCATGCCCTCCTCCAGGGGATCTTCCCGACCCAGGGATCAAACCTGAATCTCCTGCATTGAGGGCGGACTCTTTACTAATGAGATTCCCAGGCCCAAGACTCTTGGGATGACTGGTTTCTCAGCACCCTTCACTCTACAGGAGGACCACATACATCTCTCTTTGACCTTGGTTCCCTCCTATGGAAACTGGAGTGAGGGAACCTCACTGTGGCATGCTCAGAGGCTTAAGTGGGCAGGACGCAGTGCAGGTGGGGTGCCAGGCCGGCATCGACCCTCCACTCGCGTCTGGTTGGAGAAGTTCCATGGTCCCGTCCCTGTGAAGTCATCGGGCCCCTCCTCGGCCGAGCTTCCGCTTGCTGGGCTGGGCAGCAGCGTGGCGCCTGATTTTTCATCTGGACGCCTTTCCTGATCAGCCCAGGCACCTCCACCCCCTCCCAGTCCTCCCAGTTCCTTAGAATGCTGACGAGTTGAAATCTCACTCCAGCAGAGAAGTTATCAGACTCACAGATGTATTATTTTCAAATGCGCCAGCACGATGGGCTCACAGGGCTCCCCTGCGACACCATGGCCCTTATTCAGCTGCGGACTGATTCCTCCTTCCCTCCCCGAAATTCCTCCTGCCTCCTCCCCTGCAACCAGAACATGCAAGATTATGTTCTAGGTAACATGCAAGAAAAAGGGCATTCCAGCAAGGCCAGCATGCGTCCTAAGACCCGGAAAGACTCCACTTTCTCTCCAACAAAATTTAAAGAAACTGGAGAGAGGCTGCCCGGCAGGACTGTACGTGTAATTATGCAGTGAAAGCCTCCTCGTGGTGGTCCCAGATGAGGGGGCAGTAGCCATGGGGACGGGACTTGCTGAAAGCATGACTTGCTCCACTTGAGATGCATTTTCCCTGCACCCCTCAGGTTCACCCTTTCTGCCTTTGAAATCCATGGAATTGTGAACTAGATGGATAAGAAGTTTCAAACCCAAGCTAATAGTTGAGTTTGCCTTTCCCAGCACCCCAAAATGATCACTAGTGATTCTAGTCGGAGGAGCCTGGATGACAAGTTTTGAAAGTGAAAAATCTTATAGGGAGCAAAAGATTTCCTTCTTCCCAACCGGAAGTGCCAGGCGGGTCAGCCCCTGATTCAGGAAGAGGTATGAAATCAGAGAGGACAGCCCCTGAGATCATCCAAGCTGTCAGGCCCATTTCATGTGTTGTGTTTCTTTTGCTAGCTTTTTTTTCTAATTAAGACACCCAGGCTATCGATATCCCATAGAAATAGAATGAGCCACATTTAACTTATTCCATTTTGTGGCAACTACCTTTCAAAAAAGTAAAAAGAAACAGGTGAAGTGAACTCTAGTATTATTTAAGACCCGATCCCTCAGAGTAGTGTGATGGCAACACAGGGTCAATATAAAAATTTAGTAATGAGGTATTTTACAATCATTTCATGAGTATGTGCCAAGTCTCCGAAATGTAACGTGAATCTCAGTTTAGTTGCCAAATAGTCAATGTTTGCTGTGAAGCAGTCTGACCCAAACAGTCAAGATGTGCTTCACAGAAAATTATGTTGCTTTAGTTTATAAATTTAAAAGTAGTCAAAACCGGAGACTATGAAAAATTCAGTTTCTCAGCCACACCAGCCACTTTTCAAGTACTCAGTAGCCATACAAACCAGTGGCCATGCCATGGAATCGTGGTATACTGAGCTCTAGAGATTGAGTTATTGGAGTTATCTGATGAACCACGAACGACCAGCGTGAGATTTAAGTTTGTCTGGTATCTGGAAAATCTAGGGCCCTCATAGACACGACCTTCAGCCCGGGTGTTAGATCCACCAGAGTGTAAGCCCTGGGTGTGTGTATAGTATGGACACTTTAGCACAGTACCTGCACTTAATACATATTTAATAAATACTTGCTGAATAGATGGAGGGACAGGAGAAGGGACAAATGGAAGAACTTCCTAACAGGCAAATACGTGAATTAAAAGAGGACCCCGAGAGGTTTTTTGATTTGTTTGGTTTTTTGTTTTTTGGTGGGAGTGGGTAGGTGAGGGGTTCTGAAGAAGAGAGATATATATTTCCTGGACCACGGGAGGGGCTGGATCCAGCAGGACAGGGATGGGGAGTTCTCTGAGCAACAGCTACTCCATGAGTGGGATGGGGTTTCCTCTCTGTCTTCAACTTGTTCTTTTAAGGAGTAAATCCTGGGTTAGAACCCTTGTCGTTGTTCAGTCACTAAGTCGGGTCTGACTCTTTGCAACCCCATGGACTGGAGCTCACCAGGCTCCCCTGTCCTTCACTGTCTCCTGGAGTTTGCTCAAGTTCATGCCCACTGATGATATCCAACCCTCTCATCCTCTGTCACCCGCTTCTCCTTCTGCCCTCAATCTTTTCCAGCACTGGGATCTTTTCCAGTGAGCTGGCTCTTCGCATCAGGTGGCCAAACTGTTGGAGCTTCAGCATCAGTCCTTCCAATGAATATTCAGGGTTGATTTCTTTTAGGACTGACTGGTTTGATCTCCTTGTTAAAACCCTAGACAGCAGCTAGATATGAGTGTGGGGCCTTCTGCAAGGCAGTGATGCTTCAGGATGGGGGTTGGTGAGACCTTGAAACTGCACATTTGGGGAAATCTGCCTTTTTAGGTCTGTGCTTAGAAACAAGGCTGAGAAACATCCTGTAATGTTAGTTGGCATCCAGGGCATAGAAAGTATAGATGAATGCTGTGTGCTTTGGTTAGACAATGGACCTGTAAGCTTTCAGAATGGATTTTTCTCAAGGGCTTAGAACTGTGTCTCTGACTCCTTGGACCTGGAACGTGGTGAGGAGTCCCTTCACTGAGTCCTCGCTTCCTTCCATTCATTTATTCACTGACCCATCATCCATTAAGACACTATTGTGCCAGGTGGTGGGATGCTGGGGCATCACAGGCGGCGACAAGACACAGCCCCACCTTGCCCATCTTCAGCTTCCCAGTCCTTTGGCTTAGCTTGGCCTTATTTTATTTGTTTCTCATGAAGCCAAAAATCAGTATTTACTTATTAACTTAACATTTATCAATATTTTAAAATTGAAGCATAGTTGATTGACAGTGTCCTATTAATTATTGCTGTGCAACAAAGTGATTCAGTTATATGTATTTGTGTGTGTGTTTACACACACATTCTTTTTAAAATATTCTTTTCCATTATAGTTTATCACAGGCTACTGAACATAGTTCCCTGTGCTGTTCAGTAGGACCTTGTTGTTTATCCCTTCTCTTTATAAAAGCCTACATCTGCTAACCCCAGCCTCCCACTCCGTCCCTTCCCCAGCCCTCGCCTCCTTGGCAGCCACCGCTCTGTTCCCTCTTTCTGGGATTCTGTTTCATAGATAGCTTCATTTGTATCATTTTTTTAGATTCCACGTATAAGTGATGTCGTATAGTATTTGTCTTTCTTTTTTCAACTTGCTTTGCTTAGTACGATAATCTCTAGGTCTGTCCATGTTGCTGCAAATGGCTTTACTCCATTCTTTTTCATGGCTGAGTACTATTCCACTGTGCACATATGCACCGCATCTTTTTTATTCACTCCTCTGTCGATGGACATTTCGGTTGTTTCCGTGTCTTGCTTGGCACACCTGAGCTTGAAAGAAGTGGTTCACGATCCTTGTGCTCAGTGTCCTAAAGGTAGAGAAAATAGTG
This sequence comes from Odocoileus virginianus, assembly GCF_023699985.2. NCBI lineage: Eukaryota > Metazoa > Chordata > Mammalia > Artiodactyla > Cervidae > Odocoileus > Odocoileus virginianus. The sequence continues at coordinate 53,290,914 of NC_069693.1, forward strand.
CTGTGACCAGACCTAGTCTGGATAGCAGGAGATGTGAGGTTTGACATTGAGGATCTGCAGATGAGAAGGAGTGTATCTCGAGAAGTCGGGGTTGAGAACAGAAAGGGAACGTGTTGCAGGGAGGACAGGGAACGTGGAATCCTGGGCACAGGAGGGAGCTGGCTGCTGGCCAGGGAGAGGCTGTGAGAGCTTGGGGACCGATGGCGTGAGTGCCGTTGTGTCCGTTCTTGGCTCCTATGTGCTTTGATTGGCGCCTCGCACACCACAGGCTCCCAGCAAATGTATTCTGAATTACAGAAGGCAGATAGTTTTCCCCAGGATTCCTCTCTCTGGGGGCTGCTCTCGTCAAGCACCACACACACCTATTCCTCTCTTCTCAGCCCATCAGGTTCCATTCTGAATGGTGTAGATAATTGCCATAACTTGTTTCAGCTTTGGAGAACGTTTTCTGTCCCTCTTCCAGAGACATCTCCCACCATCACATGTGTTTGGAGAAAAGCATGCCGCTTAGTTCAGGTTATTTTTAATGCTTGGCTGCACGGCCTGTGTTTTCCTCTTCGCCTTTTTATTGTCAACACCGGGGTAGTTCCCGCTTAATTTGCAGTGCCCAGACGGAGGACTGCATACGTTTCCCTCCTCCAGCCCTCATCTCCAGTTCTTTGGATTTCTCAGGTTTAACCAGCTAGGTCTCCAAAGCAATATGTGACTTGCAGAATTTATTTAAAGAATAGTGCTAGTGACAGAGACAGAAGGGAGAAGCAGAAAACAAAATGAAACAAAATAAGCCAAACCCAAACCGTCATATGTTAGGAGAACTTTCAAAGACCCACTTTGTGCTTTACTTACCACATCTGCCCATCAGATATCCAAACCATAAACTGATGTGATCGAGAGGAAGGGAGAAGAATGGAGTGAAATATAACTCCATCAGCATTTTTCATTTCCGTTGGTTCCTCCAATTTAAAATGGAATCATGTTTAACATCTTAATTAGGCACAGTAATGTACAGCAGTTTTTATTTTATTTTATTTTATGAACATCTAGTCATTTACTCTCGAAGTAAATTATAGTCAATTTATCTGCAGTGACAAGTCAATAAAACAGTAGAAGACTCCAGCTTTTCAATCACCTGTTGTTTGTTTCTTCTTTTGACTGTTGAATGGACGGCTAGGCAACAGGTAAGGGGGATGTACCGCTCAGAGTAGCTTTGGAATAGACCACATACCGGCTTCCCCTTTGAAGGAGACCCTGTCTGATTTTTGCCAGCTGTCAGGGGTTCAGAATTCGTATACAGATACACACTGTCGAAGAGAAAGAATGACTGAGGGCTTTGGTCCTCACCCTGTAGATGGTTGGGGCGATTCAAGTGGTAAACCAAACTCCCATCTGCTTTTAACAGTGGTTCATTCTAATTAGAATGTTACGTTTGTGTACAAACCATCAGTAGCCAGAAGCATGGGGCCTCCTCGGGCTCTCTGTTTGGTGGTGCAAACTTGGTTAATAGCTAAGCCCACTCAAACCACGGCCGGTGTCCTCAGGCGCGATGCTTGTGTTTGACGAGCTGTACTGTGGTTTCAGAAACAGCAATTAGATCAAAGTCAACAGCCCCCAAAGAGCACATGGCCACCAGGCAAGATCACTAAGACACACCCTGGGTAGGGGTTTCTGTGGTGTTTCTGCTGGTTCAGAAGAGAAGTGTGTGCATCCAGCCAAGAATAAACACATTCTATGAATAATTTCCTGACTTCAGAGAAAGGGAACATGAACGTTACTCTGCGATCATCTCTTAGAGTTTCGCAGCTTCCTAGGGATCAGGAACCGCTGTCACAAACGTGAGCACCTAGAACCAAAGGCAAGATGGGTGTTTTGTTCTGTCCTTCCCAGGAGAGCCCCTGGTCTCATGAATGGAGCCGCAGTGAGATGATAAGATGTGGACGACGGGGGATATGGGTTTGGCTTGATGGTGTATCCTCAGGGCCTGGGGCTGCGTGCCAGCTTTCAGTGACAATCCCCCGTTCTGTGCTTCTTCAGGAGGCTCAGCTGACCTTGTGCTTTGCTTCTTTTTTGTATAATGGAGCCCATCTGCAAAAGTTTGACTGCAGTCTTCCTTTGCTCTTATATGAGAAAACAAATGATGATGTAAAGTCAGCTTCAATCACGCCTTTTAATATTAACTCAAGGAAATAAAGCGCCTCACCGATTGAAATAACAAACCTGATCCAAGTGGTTAACCAGAGGGAAGGGCATGTGACTTAAAATCGTGGCATTTCCTTGAGATGGGCTGCTTGGACCTTCCCTCCCTTGCTTCCTCTCCCCCTGCCTCCCTCCTTTTCTTCCAGGATGGTCTAATTCAAGCATGAATGGACACCTTGCCCTTTAACACTTTGCCTTCTGGCTTTCTTACGACACTGTCTTGCCAGTGCAATGACTCCCGCAAATCTGAACACCCCACGGCCAGAGGGATCCAGCTGTAAGGTATGTTGCCTTGGAGGGTCCCTGGCTGGCCCGCTGCATGCAGTGGTCAGGTTCTGGGACAGAGGTTCGGTTTCCGACCTGTGCAAGTAAGTGGCCGAAAGAGGCTGCTGAACTTCCCTTGAGCCACTCCCATCACAGCCTGGAAGGTTCACTGCCCACCTCCCTGGAGCATCTTGGCTTGAGGGTCACTGCCCCCAGGGAGTCTTCTCTGGCTGCCTGACTTAGGTTCTGAGATAAATGTGTGGCCCCAGACCACCTGCCTGTCTCCTTCAGGTGTGCAAGTCAGCTGCCTGGTATGAACCTGTGTTTCTCCTGTATCCTTGCTGCTCAAAGAGTACTCAGCATGTGCCCGGCACTTCACGTGTTCACTGAAGAAACGAGAAATTGCACATGAGCCCTGTTTCTGTGATAATAACTAGCACTGCTGAAGGATCCCAGTGTTACGTGTTCAGTCGCAACACTGGCTATCCCACTTGATCTTTGCAGCGCTCGGGAAGATGGTCACTGTTATTTTGTTTTCTTTCCCATTAGAGTTTATTACCAGATACTGAATATAGTTCCCTGCACTATAGAGTAGCACCTTGTTTTTTTTTAAAGTCTATTTTATATACAGTAGTGTTTTTCAGCTAATTCTAAATCCTATGAAAATTGGGGTGCATATTTTCAAATCAGAGTTTTCTCTGCGTATGTGCCCAGGAGTGAGGTCTCTCGATCACATGGTAGTTCTAGTTTTAGTTTTTAATTTAAAGAACCTCTATACTGTTTTCCATATTGGCTACACCAATTTATATTCCCACTAATAGTGTAGGAGGGTTCTCTTTTCTCCATACCCTCTCCAACATTTATTATTTGTAGACTTTTTAATGATGGTCATTCTGACTGGTGTCAGGTGGTACCTCATTGTAGTTTTGATTTGCAGCTCTCTGATAATTAGCAGTTGGGCATCTTTTCATGTGGTATCTTTTCTGATGCCCATCTCTGATAATTAGCAGTTGAGCATCTTTTCATGTGGCTATTGGCTGTCTGTATGTCCTCTTTGGAGAAGTGTCTATTTAGGTATTCTGCCCATTTTTTGGTTGGGTTCTTTGTTTTTTTGTTATTGAGTAGAGTGAGCTGTTTGTATATTTTGGAAATTAAGCCCTTGATGGTTACCTCATTTGCAAATATCTTCTTCCAGTCTGTAGCTTGTCTTTTCATTTCATTTATGGTTTCCTTTGCTATGCAACAGCTTACAAGTTTGATTGGTCCCATTTGTTTATTTTTGCTTTTATTTCTACTGCTTTGGGGGACTGATCTAAGAAAACATTGCTATGATTTATGCATTTATGTCAGAGGACATTTTGCCTATGTTCTCCTGTAGGAGTGTTATGGTGTCCTGTATTGTATTTAAGTCTTTAAGCCATTTTGAGTTTATTTTTGTGTACGGTGTGAGGGTATATCCTAACTTCACTGATTTACATGTGGCTGTCAAGCTTTCCCAGCACTGCTTGCTGACAAGACTGTCTTTTCTCCATTGTATATTCTTGTTTCTATTGTTGAAGATTAATTGACTGTCAGTGTGTGGCTTTATTTCTGGGCTCTTTATTCTGCTTCACTGGCCATTGTTACGATCCCTATTTTGCAGATGAGAAAACTGAGTCATAGAGAGTCTGGCATGCCCAAGGCCACATAACTAGTAGACGGAGTTGCCAGGGTACAGATTGTAGCTACAGCCAGCGCCCGCAACCGAAACAGTCTTAGTCCATTAGTGCTCTGCATTTGGGCTGACTCTCCCGGTGGGTCAGTTTCTTCTTGTTCACAGCCAGGGTTATTTTCACTACCCTCTGCACCTGGGGGCCTGGAAAATGCTGTGACAAGATCGTTGGCAGAGAGACGCTCCAGCTTTCTCCTCCTCCACCCTCAAACTGCTGATCTTGGCCATTGTCTAATTTTCTCCTCCAAAAACGGAAACTTTGGGAAATTACCTTGGCAGAAAAGTCTTTCCTAGCTCTTCCCCAGAAGCCCAAGCATTGATACGGCTGGCACTAGCAATGGAATTGGATTTAAAAAAAAAACAAAAATAAAAACCAAAAACCTCACTAGCTGAAGTCTGTTAGATAGAGCGTTGGCTGCAGAGAACTTCTATGTGCGCAAGATTGCAGAGAACCCAAAACGGAAGATCACCAACACAGCCTACCCGTGTCCAGCCCTGTTCTGAGCTCTTCACATGAGCAATTCTGCAGTGTAGTTGTGATCCATTATCCCCATTTTTTGGATAAGTAAATTAGGCACAGAAGGATGATGTAGTGGCCTTGGTCACATAGCTCACGCGTGAAGGTGACAACTGGGCTCGGGATGAAGAATCCCAGAACAACATTTTCAAAGGCTGCTTGAGTATCCATCCTTTCAGCTCAACGCTCATCCATCATTTCTGTAATTTTGTTGTTGAGTTGGTCATAAGGTATCACCCACAGATTCCAAGGCTTAGCTTCTTTGCAGCTGTGATTGCTTCCTGTGAGATCGCTCAGCTTCAGCATCTGCTCCTGAAGACCTCTTCCTGTGGGCTCAGGTGGCGATGGCCAGGGACCAGGGAAAGCAGAACCCAGCGTGATTCTCTATTTAAAAATCCATGTGCTGGGCCCGTCCTGGTGAAGCTGATGGGCCCTTTCAGGACACGCTGTGATCAGCGGCTTGAGCCGAGTGGTAAAGGCCATACAGGAACGTGTGGCTGCAGACACAGCTGTGGCCTGCTTTTCTTGGTCTTTCAGCTGTTTCAGGTCCACCTTTTCCTCACCTGTAAACCAGAGACCCTGGTCCCCACCTCACGGGGTTGCTGAGAGCGTCAGCTTGGGGAACCCTGCTGCTGTCGCTGGCGGCGTTTCTGCCCGTGGCCGCTTTAGCTCCTGTCGTCATTTTGGTTGTTGCTGTTAACCACTGGTGAGTGCTGAGAGAGGACCATCTCTTCCCCGAGGGAAGCGGCCGAGGACCCTTGGTGTTTTCCTGTGTGCGGGTCAGAGGGCCCTTTAGGAAGGCCGGGACGAGAACCCCGGGGACTGTTTGCCTTCTCCGGCTTTCTCCGAGATGCTGGGCGCAGGGCTGGCCCCCAGCCATCTTCAGCCGCGCCAGTGGGTCCCCAGGCTCCCAGAAAACGGCAGCCTGTGTCAGAGAGATGCTGTGACTGTGCGCTGAGGCATCTCTCTGACAAAGGTGCCTTCTGAGCACAAGCCGACTCCAGGCTGTCTGCTGGAGGTCCCCCGGAGGGAGACTTATGTAAGCGGGGTGGCGCAAGCTTCCAGAAACCCCCGGGTGTGTGCACACCGCCCTCTCAGTGGCCTGTGGCTCTGGGCCTGGGGCTCAGGGGGACTGCGGGCCTTTGGAGGCGAGTGGCCCGCTCTGGGCTCCTCTGAGGTTATGGAGACTCGCAGACGCTGTGCCGTGAGGAATGGCTCCATGGGTGCTGTTGCCAAGGCAAACGTTCAAGGTGACAGTTGGCATCTTTTGAGCACCTGCTACATGCCAGACACTTTGTTTTCCTGCTTCATTTAATCCTCCCAAATCTGCCAGCTTGGGGATGTTAATAACCCATTTTACAGGTGGAGAAATTGAGGCTCAAAAGTTGGAAGTTCAAACCCCAAGTTGCCCATATCCCAGACCGCCCTGCACCTTCAACTCTGCCTTGTGGAAGGGTGGGGCCCTGGTCCCATCTCTCTGGGCTTGCCCACAGATCTAACTGGCATGACAGATGGAATTTGGGGGATCGGGACCGGGGACCACCTCTTATCCGTCAGCGCTGGCTGACCACCCCACCCCTGGAGCTCAGTACCGTGAACATGACCACGAGGGAAAAAATACCCTCTGGGACATCACAGTCCAGCAGCAGAGGCCCCGAGTGAGGAGAAGGCAGAGGCAGCTGTCTGGCAGCACGGCCTGTGGTTTCAGAAGCCAGATGATAAGGGCTGAGATCCTGTCGGTAGCAGAGGATGGGGGGGCTGGGGCGGGGGAGGGAGGGAGGGTCACATTACTGGGGAGCTGAGACAGTGTTACGAAAGAGGTAAGACTTGAAATAGTCTTCTGGGAGGGTCAGAATTCCCCGGGGCAGTCAGAGGAGGGGTTTCAGATGAGAGAGCAGCAGGTGCAGAGGTTCAGAGCAGAAGGGCGCAGGACATTCTGTGGGGCAGTCCGCGTTCCCTTTTGTCTTGAGAGCAGGGGGCAGCAGAGAGGCTGTCTGGATGGGCCAGGTAGGGCTGAGAGCAGGTAGGTCTCTGGTCTTTTTTCCCAAGCTCAGGAGGTGCATCTTATCCTGCAAACATGTTGAAGGTGTATCTTCCTTAGAAACCCAATTACAGGGACTTCCCTGGCGGTCCAGTGATTAAGCCTTCATCTTCCAATATTGGGGAGCTGGGGGGGGTTGCAGATTCGATCCCTGTTAAGGGAACTAAGATCCCACAGGCCTCACCACCCAAAAAATCAGAACATAAAACAGAAGCAGTATTGTAACAGATTCAACAAAGACTCGAAAATACTAAAATCACCTTAAAAAAAAAAAAAAGAACCCTGTATATAGAAAGGACAGCAGCAAATGTCAAAGCAGGAGGCAGAATTCAGTAGAGCAAGGCCCAGCCCTGATTGAGAGCCAGCAGAATTCTTCTGCAGACAGCCGGATAGCTCATATTCTCAGCTGGCTCTGTCACAGTTACTCAGCTCTGCCGCTGGAGTGAGAAAGCAGCCTTGGATGATATGTAAATGAATGGGCGTGGCATGGATGCATTTTCTTTGCAGACCCTGAAAGTTTGGTCTTCATATAACTTTCTCGTGCCACACAATATTCTTCTTTGGATTTCTAAAAACAGATTTCAACTGTGAAAACCACCTTCGCTCTTGGGCATTGAGGCTCTGGCCCAGGGACCGTGGTCTTCTGACTCTTGCTCTGGACTGGCTTAGGTCCTTGGAAGCGCCCTGGGTCTCCCTGCTGTGTGATTCTGGATGGGGCCCGTGCACACAGGTGATTGAGCACTCAGCCCTGCCGTCTGTGGGGCCAGGGGGTCTGCTTGATGTGCTGTGGCCCATGGCCCCCAGTGCCATGTCTCTGGGGGTGACCTTCAGTCCAGAGAGGTGCCACCCCTCCTCCAGGGGCCCTGGCTTCTGCCTCCCTTTATGACTTGGCTGGGAACCTGCATACAGAAGGGATCGTACATGTGCCTGCTACTTCAGCAGACTAACAGAAGAGGCTCCTCGTCCAGCCGTGGCTTAGAGGGTACAAAATCCTACCGTCCCCAACCTGGGCGCGTTCCACCCAGTGAGACAGCCAGCAAGACTGGTGAGGACAGTGGGGAGAAGGAGGGAGAGGGGCTTTGTTTCAGGTTCGACCTCTTTACAGGGGAGGGTGACCCCCTCCACTGGGTGGGGCCCCTAATTTAGGCTGTCCGCTTTTGCGCCTGATAAGGCTCTGCTGGCTGCTGAGGTAGCCCAGAGAGGGTCCATCCTGGGGGCCACGTGGAGAGCTGTCAGAGTGAGGCCTCGCAGGGTTTTGTGAAGGAAAGAGTTGAAAGCAGAGCAGGCACCCAACTAAGAAAGCCTGGTGAGTGGGGAGTTTCTCTCTCTCTCTCCCCTCCCATAATCTTCATGCAGGGGAATAATTCAGTTACCCGCACCCCCGCCCCCATCCTCCACTCTAAACCCCTGCAGATTTTGATGATCACGTCTCTTCCTTCCTTTTTTTTTTCTGCTCCCCCTTTCTTTGGTCAAAATGTTGACGTTCATTCGTGTTCACTTCTCCATCTTGCCAGCACGTGCAGATGCTAGGCTCTGCAGACAGCACTGGGCAGCAGCCGTGCTCGTGGAGTTTCAGGGTTTGGAGGAACAGTGCTTGCAGGAGCAAAGGCCGGCGTGGCTGGGGTGGGGACGGGGGGCATAGCATCAGCGGTGAGAGGAGCTTCCACCCCCTCTCCACACCACCTGCGCCTGGGACGCCGCTGTGTCTCAGAGCTCAGCTTATGGTCCCGAAACAGAATGCTGTAAGAGGTTGCTTTCCTTCTAGGTGTTTTTCAGGGTCCTTCTTGATTTATGGAATCATCACCCTATAAGGTCCCGTGGTGGAAATGGCCTCTCATCCATAGATTCAGGGGAGGGGGGTGCAACGGTCTGTAGCCTTCTGGGTGAGTGGAGTTCGAGGCTGCTAAGAGGAGATGACTGCAGCTCGCCTTTCCTGCCAGGGTTTTGGCTGCGGCGCCTTTTCAGGCGCTGCAAGATGACCCACACGAGTGTCAGGCTTCAGACAGACCGAATGGAACCACAGAGGATCGCTTTCAGAGGAGTGTCAACGTGGAAGGGAGGTTTCCACACTGGGGATGGGGCCAGCGTAATCTAAGCTGGGCTTTGCCATCCACGGCAAGGGCCGGGCAGGGAATCAGTTAAGTTCAGTCCTTGCTGAAAGCACAGAAGATCCTCACCTTAAATTTGAACTCCTGATGACCTGAATAGCTCAGTAACTTAGAGCTCCAGCCTGCTTCCGTAGGCACTGTCCTGTGGCCTTCTCGTCATATGGAAGGCCATTCTGAAGAGGGGCTCAGCCCCAGCTTGGAGTAGGGTCTGTCTCTGCTGCTGCTAATGGACCCTGCTGAGTTTACCCAGTGTCGTGGGGCGTTGTCTACAGAACGACCTCACAGTGTGGTTCAGGCACTTGGTTCCCAAATGCCGCCCAGCACACTCTTAATGGCCTGTGTTGTTGGCCATCCTGTTCCTCTGAAGGAGATCACTGCAGCTGCCATCACCCAGCCCTGGGCTCAGCACTGTGTCCGTTTGCTCATGTAATCCTTGCAACCACCCTCCTTGGCAAGTTCTCAGTGGCCACGCCCTCCTCCAGGGGATCTTCCCGACCCAGGGATTGAACTCACGTCTCTTATGTCTCCTGCATTGGCAGGCAGGTTCTTTACCTCTAGTACCACCTGGGAAGCCCAGGAGGTGCACACTTTGTAACCAGTTAGCAAGAATCCTTCTTATCCAGAGAAGTTTAAGGGCCGAGGTCAGGAAGCGCGTGTGAGGCTCTGGGCTCTCAAACACAGCCCTAGACGGTCCCACTCAGCCACGCTGCTACCTGACTTCTGGGGTGTGGACGCCCCTCCCTGGGGCACCCAGCATCCCGGGGTCCTGCTGTGCTATCCTGTCGTGAGTCCACGAGTCTGGTGGGCAGAGGACCGAGGCGTTGGCTTCTCTGGAAGTCTGTGAAGAAGCGCCAGGGAGGAGAGAAGAAACAGTACACCATGAGTCCATTAAAATAAACTGTTTACCAGAATGATACGAGACTGTGTCTTCAAGGCCATCCGTGCAGCCACAGACTAATAGTCAGTGGAGATGTTATGCTAGAAGCTTTTCTTGTGCATGTGTTTTATGATACATCTATCTGTAAAGCTAGAGACTGGAGACCAACCAGCCGATGTACACTTGCCGCTCCTGCCCCCGCCAACACAAACTCTCCTCACCTTGTTATATCTTAAGCTTCTTTTCTCAGGGAATCTGTGATAAGAGTAGTTCATTACAGAATTGGACTTTATGGTTTGTTTATGCTGATTCTGATTACAGAATAAATGACTACCTGGAGTTAAAGAAAAAAACTAATGAAAAAACAGGCATCAATCAAGAACAGTTATGGATAAAGACTTTAAACATCCATACTTAGAAATATATATGATATTTAGAAATAGATCTGAAAAGACTTATGTAATGTGTTTTAATCAAATCTTGAAGAGAAATTGACCAATAAATCAAATCTCGAAAAGAAATTGACCAATAAATCAAATTTGGAACGAAAGTGACAGATAAATCAAGTCTAAAAGAGAAAACAACCGCTATATCAAATCCATGATATGTTTATTAAAGCAGTTGATCTTGGTTTTTTGTGAAGCTGTGCCTTTCCTGGGCCCATGCTTTAGGAATGTATTTAGTATTTAAGAAATAAGATACTTATACTATATGATATTCTATGTGTGTTTATTTATACACACATATATAAGATACTTATGGTGTTGGAGGTGTGTGTGTGCATATAGCACACACAAATATAATTTATAAACCAGAAGGGGATGTCTGAGGGGGGATAGAAGAGCGGGAGGACAGAAAGGATCAATTACAGACAAACATCCAACATCAGCCTGACTTTCATGTGGTTTCTAGGATTTATTTATACATGAAGCATCCATACAACACTAGCCTTTAGGACATCAGCATTGAATTTCTTGGGATCCAAGGCGTATCTGTTGAATCTTAAATACTCTTTCACAGTGAATTAAGTTATATCAATTCCAGAAGGAGCAAATTTTTTTTTTGCATCTCTCCAGCAGTATATAGAATATATTTCACTTCATTTAGAATTAATTTTAAAGAGTTTTCCCCAAAGATATTTCTAAGTATATTTTTGAGATCAGGTCACATGTGTATGTATTATGTGTGTGTTTGTGTGGATGTATGTGTGTGTCTCTGTGTATGTGCATGGATTGGTGTGTATGTGTGTGATTGTGTGTGTGTGTATGTGTGTGTGTCTCTGTGTATGTGCATGGATTGGTGTGTGTGTGTGTGTGATTGTGTGTGTGTGTATGTGTGTGTGTCTCTGTGTATGTGCATGGATTGGTGTGTGTGTGTGATTGTGTGTGTGTATGTGTGTGTGTCTCTGTGTATGTGCATGGATTGGTGTGTGTGTGTGTGTGATTGTGTGTGTGTGTGTGTCTCTGTGTATGTGCATGGATTGGGGTGTGTGTGTGTGATTGTGTGTGTGTGTGTGTCTCTGTGTATGTGCATGGATTGGGGTGTGTGTGTGTGATTGTGTGTGTGTGTGTCTGTGTATGTGCATGGATTGGGGTGTGTGTGTGTGATTGTGTGTGTGTGTGTGTGTGTGTGTGTGTGTGAAGGATGCTGCTCTGTGCCCAGGTCTCTCTCCATCTCTGTCTTATTGTCTGCCCCCAGAGGGCTGTATATCTGATTTCAGAAGGGAACTCTTCAAAGAAAAAACTTCAGACTGGTACCCATGTCCTATCCAGCCAAGTGTCCTGAATTTCCCAGCAGAGAGATGAATTAAAATTTCCTGCTTCCTTGCCCCCAAAAGAGATCTTTCAGTTGTCAAATCATATGTCCCAATATCTGGGCTTGGAAAACTATGTCCCCTGTATGTACATGCCACCTTAGTTTCCATTTCAGAAATATGTCATATAAGTCCATTCTTCCCATTAGATTATAATAACTTCTAGTGATAGTATTAATAGTTGGTCAGTTGTCAGGTCAAGTCCTCTTTTTTACTGGATAAATTTGACACTGTATAAATTTAAAGTGCACTGCATGTCTCTTCGATGTGTTTATATATTGTAGCATGGGCTGGCATTATAACAGTATTTATTACATCACATAATTATAGTGCAATGTTAAACACAGTCTGTGTTTAATATAGCACATTTGTGCTTTGTCCCTGTCATCCCCACTGGTGCAGATGGGGCAGGTACTCAGTCCACCCGTTTTACAGAGGAGGAGACTGAGGCAGATAGTAACTTCCCCGAGTTCCCACAGCTGGGGAACAGTAGAGGCAGGATTTCGAGCGCTGTGTGCTCCTGGCCTAGACCTTGTTCCCCTTCCCATGTTCAGTGATATTTACTGTTTCATAAACATACAGTCATGTTTGTGCTGCCTTCAGGGCTAGACCCCAAACCCCCATCTTGCTCTAGACCACACGATATTGCTGCTTGAGACCAGCATAAAATTTAAGAGATAGGGTGGATGGACAACTTCCTCCAGTGCTTGTAAAAATTAGGTAACATATCCTCACATAAAGCAGGTTGCTTCTCTTAACACCATCATGGTCTCAGATGAAATAGAAGACTTTTAATTTTTAGAAGTTTCCATAAAGATAGACTCTGCTGCTGGGAACCTTAAAAGTGATCTTATCACTTCTGGCAGTTTTCAAACTTGCCAACATTTTCTAGCCCTTCTCCCATCCCAAGTCACCCCAGCCCATACAGAAACTGTTGTAAATTATGGTGTGTGATTGGAAAGCTTATTTTCCAAGTGGAGTTTCAGGATTAAGTCTGCAAGATCCCACTCTGAGAAGAGATAATTAATTCTCTGGTCGATTCTGATTTTCATTTGTGTTACAGAGAAGAGAAAATAATTCTCTGGTCGACTTTGATTTTCATCTGTGTTACTGAAGGGTAACACTTGGAATAAGATGTCTCGGATTATCTTATAATAAGGTGGTCAGAACCTTGTGCTCACAATTACAGGACTTTCCTCTTTCTTTCTTTTTGCCTTATACTCTATGAAATTAAAGCGAGGGTCATTCAGTCTCCTTAACCCTTTGATGATATTGGTAGGTATTTGTACGTATATATAAATTAACTGGTAGATTTTGGAGCATCCGCTATTTACTCTGGGAATCACTTTTTTCCTCTGGTGCTTTGTGGAAAATTAAAATGTTATCAGGTCTGGCTTCATGGCCATTTGATGCATGCAATCCTCCAGGGTTCCTAGCTCAGCAGCGTGCCACACTTGCTTTAACACTAAAAAACTCTTTTTGAAGTTCTTGATAATTTTTGAGCAGAAGATCTTGAATTGTCATTTTGCCATAAGTCTCAAACTGATGCAACCAGTCCCATATAGCAATCTCCACCTCTCACCACATATGTAACTTCTCAGGTTTGATCTGCTAGCCTTTAAGGTCCGTCCTCTCTCTGAATTTCCTGGAATATTTTGTGATGTCTGTTCTGCAGTTCTTTCTTCTCCCAGGCTTATTTTCTTCCACTCACACTATTTAAGGATAGAATTTAAAACCCTGGAGGGAAAGACTCAAAGACCGTGTATTTACTATTCTCAGAGTTAACCAGGAAAACAGACCACAGTGGTGCATACCGAATGGCCTCTTGGGAAGTGATGAAAGATGCCGTCTTGCTCTGTGGGAGCCCCGGGTCCCAGGCCAGAGGTTGGTTGAGCTCGTACAGGACAGCCTTGGGCCTTTATGAGATTCATCTGAGCTCTCGCCAGACCTAAAAATATTCAAGAGCCTAGTCTCACTCTATTTGGTGTTATCAGCTTAGCACCTCCTTCTGTCATTGCCAAGTTTGCCATTTTTAGGTAACGGTGGTATAATAGTACCGATTTTACAGATGCAAATACCATGAATGTACAGTATGCGTGAAGACAGAAGACAAGGCAGTGTTTTAGTGTATTCCTCTGCCTGTTGATGTTTAAGTTTTATATGAGAAAGGGTAACAACAGCTTATCGTTTAGGAGAGGAGCCCTCTGCAGTTACTCGGCGTGTCTTCGCCCGTAAGTCGGCAGTGGCCAATAAAACGCTCCCTGGGGAAGGCCGTGTCGCACATCCGAGCTGCCCCCTGTGGCGCCACCCGCCATGTGCGACTGTTAAGCACTTGAAATGAGGCTCAAGTGACAGAAGAACCGAATCTCCCGTTTCAGCTCGTTTCAGCTAACGTGAATGGCCACGTGTGGCTAGCACTTAACTGTGCGGACAGCGGGAGAGGGTTGTTCCTCTTGTGTTTGCACGCACTCTTCTTTTTAGTTGGAGAGTGGCAATGGCGTGTTAGTGTCAGGAGCAGAGCAGAGTGCCTCAGTCATGCGTGTGTTCTTCTCCGCGCCCTTCGATCACGGGGTATTACAGACATCTCCCACACTTCCCTGGTCTGTGCCGTTGGCCCTTCTCACGCATCTGTCTCATATGTAGTAGTGTGTGTCTGTCCATCCCAAGCTCCTCATCTGTCCCTCACACCCCGCCTTTCCCGTTTGGTGGCCGTAATGTTTTCTGTCTCTGTGCGTCTGTTTCTGCTCTGTGAGTAGCTTCATCTGTGTCACTGTTTTGGGGTTCCATATGTAAGCGATATCATACGGTATTTGTCTTTCTCTGACTGATTTCACCTGATGGGATAATCTCTGTGCTCTTAGCCACTCAGTCGTGTCCGACTCTTTGAGACCCCGTGGACGGTAGCCCGCCAGGCTCCTCTGTCCATGGGATTCTGCAGGCCAGAATACTGGAGTGGGTTGCCATGCCCTCCTCCAGGGGAATCTTCCCAACCCAGGAATCAAATCCAGGTCTCCCACACTGCAGGCGGATTCTTTACCGTCTGAGCCGCCAGGGAATCTCTCGGTCCATCCATGTTACTGCAAATGGCATTATTCCATGTTTTTCATGGCTGAGTAGTATTCTGTTGTAAATATGTACCACACCCTCTTCATTCATTCATCTGTAGATGGACACTAGGTTGCTCCCAGGTCTAGGCTAATGTAAATAGTGCTGCTATGAATATTGAGGTGCAGGTATCTTTTGAGTTAGAGGTTTCTCTGGATGTATGCCCAGGGCTGCTGGATCATATGGCAACTCTATTGGTAGTTTTTAGAAGACCCTCCATACTGTTCTTCATAGTGGCTGCACCAATGTACATTTCCACCAGCAGCCCAGGAGAGTTTCCTTCTCTCCACACTCTCTCCAGCATTCATTGTTCGTGGACTTTTAAATGATGGCCGTTCTGACTGGCATGAGGCGGCACCTCACTGTAGCTTTGAGTTGCATTTCCCTGATAGTGAGCCATGCTGAGGAACTTTTCACGTGCCTGTTGGCCGTCTGGATGTCTTCTGGGGAGCAATGTCTGTCTAGGTCTTCTGGCTTCCTCTCTCTTTTGAGTATCCATATGTAGCTAGTGCTTACTGTATTAAATAGCACAGGAGAGTTGTTCCTCTTATTTTTGTATATGCTCTTTTAGTCCATATCCAAGCTTATATGTTTCCATAGTTGACCACTTCTTATTATCTGCCTTGAGCCTTTAAAAAGTTACATTTTGCAGACCTTTCCCCATCTTTTAGTCCAGGATTTGATAACGGAGGGTCCTGGTTTATGGCTTCATGTGTTGGCACAAGAAGACAGGGCCTGGAGATCTCTCAGCTACATGTTTACCATTGAAACATGGCCAGACCTGAGGAGTACCACATCCTGACGTCTCAGAAGCTGGGCCATCGAGACAGACGACACTGCTCACTAGCTGTGCTTTCTCGCCCGGCCACAGAGGGTTCTGGAAATGGGGGGAGGAAGTAAAGGGAGAGTGGGGAGGGGCTGCCTTCTTGAGGACACCCGGGCATTGGTTGAGCAGCCCCTTTGGGTCAGACGTAAGCACTCTGCGTGCGCGTCCCTGTCATCTTAGCATCAAGCCCAGGTCCACATAGGTACCTTTCTCACATTGCACATGAGGAA
Organism: Odocoileus virginianus; assembly: GCF_023699985.2. NCBI lineage: Eukaryota > Metazoa > Chordata > Mammalia > Artiodactyla > Cervidae > Odocoileus > Odocoileus virginianus. The sequence goes on from NC_069693.1 coordinate 53,306,599, forward strand.
GCTGAGAATTGGAAGGTGACTCCACCGGGGCGATGTTGTTTACACACTGCGGTGACAGAACTGGACACTGTTCTGTCCGCCTCCAAAACCCATTCTGTCTGCACAGCGACCTGATGGCAGACACAGGGAGGGAGACTCACACACATAGGTCGTCTGCGCGGGGCTCTCTTTGTCTCTGGTCCTCTTTCAAAAGCCTGGCAAGAATCTTCTTGTATTACTGTTGTCAGTGTTCACGATGCTGTCTTGTGAATAACTGTCCCGTGGAATGCAAAATTCACAGTGACATGGTTCTGCTTTTTAAAAAATAGATCTTAACAATTTGACTGAGCTTTTATTGCTTCCATGATTGTGAGAGAGACAGAAAAAGGCAGGTGCACACATGTGCGTGTGCGCACACACACACACACACACACACACACACACACACAAAGCTAAAATGTCAAACAACGGGGTAGCTTCTTCTCTCTTAGAGGAAGGAGTCTGCCGAGTTGTCATAGGAAAGGCCACCCAGAGTCTCAGTGACTTAGACACCTGGGGTCTTGAAGGCTCTCACGACCTGCTTGCCGAGGCCCCTGCAGATTACCCAAGGCCAGGGCGGTGCTGTGGATCGCTGCAGGTCTGAGGCGCGAGCCCCTCAGGTGGTGGTGGTGGTTGTTTAGATGCTCAGTGGTGTCCGACTCTTTGGGACCCCATGGACTGCAGCCCGCCAGGCTCCTCTGTCCACGGGATCCTCCAGGCAAGAATCCTGGAGTGGGTTCCCATGCCCTTCTCCAGGGGATCTTCCTGACCCAGCGATCAAACCCTGGTCTCCCACGCCGCAGGCAGATTCTTTACTGCCTGAGCCGCCAGGAAAGCCCAAGTCCCACGGGGGAAGGAAGCTAATCCACTGCTCCCCCGACCCAGGAAATGCAGTTGACCCATCAGAGCACAGGCCCCAGAAAGTCCAAGCTTGCAAGATCCCAGGCCCGGGCGGCTGGCCGCAGTCATGAGGCCCGGCCTGTGAGTGCCGGGGGGAGGGGTGGGGTGCAGTTCCCCTCTCCCTCGCTGCTTCCCTTTGTCATCCTCCGGCCTTTGGAGGGCTCTGGGGGGTGTGGGGGTGGTGTGGCTTGGAATCTCGCCCCAGGTCCCAACCCTGGAGCCCCTGGCCCGGTTTGCTTTGGGCAACACCAGTCTGAAGCCCGGCCTTGACTCTATCTAATCCAACAGGCGCTTACTCACCACACGGCTCAGTCCAAAAATAACAGGCACCGGGGGCCTTGGGGACACCAGGCCCCGCTAGCGGGAGGCCCCCGCAGGCCCAGGGACCCGCCTTCCTGTTTGCCTTCCTGGCCATCTGCCTCCCGGCGCCCCCCCAGCGCACCAAGGGTGCACTCACTGTCCCCACACGGGTGTCCCTCCGGGGGCCCAGTGCCCAGCACGGATGGGCACCTTGGTCCCCGAACTCCTGTAAGTGGAGTGGGGGGATTCATCACCAAGAGACAGCGGTGCTCGGGTCAGGAGACCTGAGAGGAGCCTGCTCGGCTTCTTACTCCCCAGCCATCTCAGGACCCCCGAGACGCCGGCTTGTGCTGGCACCTGAAGCTCTTTGCAAACCACGTAGAATGCTGGCAGCTTAGCGATGGCAGGAGCTCCACGGGCGCTCTGAACTCAGGTCCTGTTGTAAACCCACGTGCCAACCTGGGCATGTGGCCGCAGCCCTGGGAGCCTCAGTTTCCCCGTCCTTAAAAGGGGAGTCCTTCCTATGTGGCAGCCACGGCGGTGGCAGCTAGGTAACGATGGATGAAGAGTCCCCACCGGGACCAACACGACCTTCCTCCCGCCCCCAGCATCGGTCTTGCTGAGCGAGGACTTGGACTGTGGGCACAAGTATTTTGTGCACCCAAAGGCACATCATCATGAGGAATCTTTTGGAGGTGAGGCAGGATCATTCAAGTCAGGGTTCCTTTCTCCAGTTGAGGAATGTGTGCTTACTGTGAGCACACATGAGCTTCTGGGGGTACCAACAGGAGTAGTGACCATCGCGGTGTTCGCGACAGCCGCCCAGTAGGCAGAGCAGTTCCAGCAGCAGTTCCAGCAGCAGTTCCAGCAGCAGGCAGGCAGTGGCAGGACTCCTGGGAGCACAGTCCTAAGCCGGCAGCAGCAGTGGCAGTGATAACACTGGCAGCTGGTAGTCGCAGCGCTGGACTCACGGTGGTGGTAATAGGACTAGTAGCAAGTGTCGTGGTGACAAGTGGTAGTAGCAGCTCACCCTGGTTAGGACCAACTCCTTTACTTCTCCCAGCAGACCTGAGATAACCACCCTCCTCACGGGCATCGGAAAACGCTCCGTCGTGATGCCCATGGTTGAATGCAGCACCCGTCATTTCCAGCCTGGGTTCTGCAAAAATGCCTCAACAGGAGCCACCTCGGTGGGAGCTGGCTGGGTCGTGCCGCCATCTCCGAGATACACGTGGAGCAGACGCCCAGCAGGGTGGCGCGGCTTCCTAAGGCGGCCCCCGGGGGGGCGCACCACGGCATTGGGCGCCTGCTGCAGGTGAGCAGGGCTGGGCAGGAGGGACCTCACGGAGCGGGGCAGACCCAGCCCCCATCTGGTTTTCTCTGGGCAGCCAGCAGGCCCTGTGGTGCGTACACACCCTTGTGCGCAGAGCACCTGATTGCATGTGAGGCTGAGCGGTTGGTGGCCTGCTCCCCAGGTTATTTGGTTCTCATGACTCTGTGGGTAAGCAGGGAGGCAGACCTCCCAAGCACTGACGCCCGAACAGTCACCTGGACCTGTCCAGAGACGGCCGAGTCTCTGGGTGACAAGGAGGTGCTGCGATCCAGCCAGGTGGCCACCTTTTCCTCGGTATCTCTTTTTTTCCAGGTGTCTGATAATCTGCCTCCCTCCCCCTCCCATTCCTGAACAACCTCCCCCTGCCTGCTGGCCATCAGGGACCACTTGTCTCCTTTTGGCCGCGACCCTAGGGCTTTGGTCACGGTTCCTGCCTTTGGCAGCAACAACCTTACCGTCAGAGCCTCGCCCAGCAGTGGGGCCCAGGAGAGACTCATCATCAGCCAGTGTTGGCTTAATTTTTTTTATATTATCAAGGTAGCATGGTCTAATACTTAGAAAAAAAGGACAAAAAAGAAACCAAAAATCACTTACCATCCCATCAGAAAAAAATTACTGTCATTACTTTGGGGAACATTTGTTGTTACAGAAAATTGTAGAGTCTTTGTATCTTTGTGATCACAGGTGTGCCTTGTATATGCATACTGGACATATGCATTTCTACAGGTATGCAGCCTGTATTTTTCTATTTAGTGCTAGGCTCTATGTAATTAATATTGTCAAAAAATTATTTTTGAAAGTCTGATGAATATTTTATTTTTTTGAACAAGGCAGTTTAATCTTCATACTGGATATCTAGGTTGCTTCCATTTTTTTCCTATTACACATGACACTGTATTAAACATCTTTACACCTGAATCTGTGGTGGAATCTCTGATTATTTCTTCAGTATAAATGCTAACAAGTGGCATTATTTGTTAAACCGCGATTTTAAATTCAGTACCAAAATAAAATTGCTTTCTGGAAAGACTAAACCAGTTTATACTGTCACAAACACTATAAGGAGACTTTAGTGTCACTGTTAAAATCATTTAATAGAACTTTCCTTGAGAGTGAAATATAGTATCTTATTGTCTTAGTGTCTTTATATTATGTATACTGTACAGTGTAGCATTTTATAATTTTGTGTTTAGTTTTTGGCCACACGGCTTGTGAGATCCTAGTTCCCTAACCAGGGGTTGAACCCAGGCTCCCAGTAGGGAAAGTGCAGAGTTCTTACACTGGACCACCAGGGAATTCCCACAATGTAGTGTTTTATATGTTACATACAATCTCTTGTACTTGCATCTTTATTAACTTGAATATTTTTCCTTATTTTTATCCATAGCCATTTTTACTCCTCCTTTTATGAACTGCCTCTTTTTTTTCCACCTCCATTTTTTTTTCCATTTTACATGACTGTTGGTGTTGTCCTTATTGATTTCTCATAGCTATTTATATATTGTGTATTAATCCTTTTTCATATCATAGCACAAGTTTTTCCATGTCTCTCTGTTTCATTTTAAGTATGTATTTTTACATGAATAATATTTGTGTTATATTCAAGCTTAAGTATTCTTTCTTTGCTTTTATGTTTCAAAAGATTTCCCTATCCTCTCCAGTTAATTCTTCACCCATGCTTTCATTTTTATGATTCTGAATCCAACTTTTCAATCTTCCACATCTAGAATTTATTTTGACATTTGATATGACAAGCTGACTTGATTTTTTTCATAAAGATAACCAACTTCTGGCAGCATTTGTCAAAAAGTCTTCCATTCTCCATTGGCTTTGATACAGCTTTTATTGTGCTTTAACTTCACACCCACAGATTAGTCTGTTTCAAGGATGTTTTACTTCCTTGATCAATTTGTTGATTCTTATAATAGTACATACTTATTTTATTATCTTTATGATAAATTTTAATATATTCTAGAGTGCTCATCCTTCACGTTATGTTTTTTTCAAAACTGTCTTGGAAATTAAAAAGAAAAATGACACCTTCTATTTTTTTCTCACAGTGCAGCATATAGAATAGAATTCAGCCAGATAGGGACTCAAAGTCTGACTTTCCAGATCACCAACGGCAGGCTGAAGCTGCTTTATCTCCCTGAAGCTGAGTGTGCTCACCTGTGCGGTGGGGTGGGGAGGTGTCTTTGTCACGTGTTTACCTTGAGCACCTCCGTCACGCCTGGAGTTCAGGGCCTGAAATATAGACGGTGCTCAATCAATGGCGACTGTCATTCTCAGATTCAGAGGTTTCACATTCCATCTCTGACCTCATCTGTTCTGGTGAAAAAGATGCCAGCTGTCTCCCTGGCACCCAGGGCCCCGGGTTTGAATTTTGCTGCTTTGACATTTCAAGGTGGCAGATCTCATGGCACCTGAAGAATTTCTAGAAGCCATCTGTTCTCAAGTCCATGTGCCACAAACAGCAACCTGCTCCTAGTTAGAAAAGACTGATGGAGTTCAGAGAGCCCATAGAGTGCACTCCAGAGCCACCTCCTTCTACGGTCAGGTTTGGTCGGGATCACAGGAGCCAAGAGTCCGGCTGCGGAGTCAGACCGGCCAAGCCTGTTGACCATCTCCACCGATGTCCAGCTGTGTGACCTCGGACATACTACCTAATTTTTCTCAGTGCTGGAGCCCTTGGCTGTAAAATGTACGTTGCAACAGTACCTTCCCTCTCGAATTCCTGTGAGAGGTAAACATGGTTTTGAATAGAAAACATTCACCAACGCACCTGGTGCAGTAAATACTCTGACTATTCGAGGCGCGCATGGGTGACGTTATTACTGGGTGTCCGTGCGTATTTGGCTGGATCTGCAAACGCAGCCTCACCCAGGAAGGCCAGCCGCCTCCCAAGTTGAAACAGCCTGTCTCGAGTGTGACTCTGTGCTGACTGCGAGCAGGCTGGAGCTGAGAATAGATTCACCAAATGACCCACTTTTATCACTTGGGAAAATGTGTTGATTTGGCACGTTGAGATCACAGTCTCCCAGGGATCTCATGGTTGTGCAGCTGCGGGGAGTCTTTGGGTGCACACGTGCATGCATGTGCATGCACACACACATGCATGCCCATAGGGATGCCTGCTGCTGCCTGAGTCTAAGTCTGGGTACACGCGGAAAGTCTCCCTACCAACACCCTTATGAAATATGTGCTTTTTGTTGCTGTTTACTGGCAGAAATGGGCGGTGAAATTTCATAGACTGCATCTGGGACAGAGTTTTATAAAAAGTATGTTGCCTAGTCAAGGCACTGTAGGTGAGAGCTTCCCTACATACTGTGTAAGACGCTAGGATTGTGATGTCTCATAGCTTAACAGGGCTTCTCTTTATTTTTCTATCCTTTCTATCTATCCATCTATCTATCATCTATTTATCTATCTTTATGTCATCTTTCTATATATATCATCTGTCTCTGTCTCTCTGTCACCTGTCTGTCTGGCATGTCTTTATTGAGTGCCTATTGTGTACCCAGCATGTGTGGAACCAATGATGAGGTGAACATGATCCTGATTCTAGAAATACTATTAACCCTGGGAAGCAAGCATATAAGCAAGTAATAGACATGTTCCTCTTCCATGCCCACGTTTATGATCTTGGTTTCCATTAAGATCTCACACAGGGCTATAGCTGTACTGATGAAGAAGCAGAGCTTGGCCCTGTCTTCAAGTCTTTCATGAATAATGAATGTTACATACAAATGGGTGAGAAGTGTTCATGCTCACTAATGTTTCCAGCTCTTCTTCCCTTCCTGGACTGAACAGTACTTCCACACACTTGTAGATAGTAGTTATGATCACCTAAGCTGGTGTGACCCATGAGAGACTAGCAGAAGTAGCAGGAGACATTTCTGGGTGGAAGCATCTGAGAGTCGGATGGGAGTGTCTGAGCTCCTGTCTGATGCTGTGGCATTAGGGTCAAGGAACTGTTCACCCAGGAGGGTCAAAACCCTTGAGCAGGATTTTGAAGCAAGATTGGAAGTGCTTAGGAGCAATTCATCTAATCCTCACAGCAGGCTTGTGAAACAGTTTGTATTTTCTTCACTGTCATTTGTCATCACCACCAATGAATGAGAACATTGAAATTGATGCCTGGAGAGACTAAGAGGCCACTGTCCAGGAAGAACCTGGTCTCAGATTGGATCCATTTTTCAAATTTCAAATATAGGATTTAAAACAAACAAACAAGAAAATGCTTTCTTCCAGGTGCAGACTCCTTATAGACTAGGAAGTGGCATCTGGTCACTGGTCTTTAAAGCGGATGATGTTGGCAATATCTTGTAAAAATCAGGGATACAGGATATTGCATGTCATGTATTGAGGACTACAAGTTCATGAGTGTTTAGTGAGTTTGTGGCATTGCCTTTCAGTCTTTCTGGCAGTTTCTCAGAGCAGTACACAGTCTCTCTTGAATCTAGGTGCCCATGGGCCTGCCTCCTTTATTTCTAAGAGCAAAACCACAGGGTAATATGGTGACTTCAAGGGGACACAGGCAGAAGGAGAATCCGAGGTGTGCCCAGCACCTAACATTCATTTTATTTTTACTAAAATAAAAATAAGAATAAATTACACTTGGATTCACTTTTCATTGGAAAGCATAAAACACACAGGCACGGAATGAAACCTTGCCTCTCTGTCCTCGAGCTGCACTTCTTGTAGCCAACTTCTACCCGGTCATCTACCCAAGTTGGTTCTGGTCTCTCTCCTCAGCGGGCTATAATTTAAAATAGAACCGAAGACCAAGAGGGCTCCCAATGGTAGCCTGTAAAGACGGTGGCAGAGGGGATCCCTGTGGGGGGCAGGAAGGGGTGTGGGGAGCTGGGGACACGGGTTTCCCACCGCCCAGCCCCGCCCTGCCCTCTCACGGCCCCATGCCCACACTCCCATCCTGGGAGGAGACAGGGGGCCCGGCCTGGCCTGGAGCTCCGGGTTTAGTGGTTATTGTTTGGTGATCAGGGAGGAGGGAGAATGCTGGGAAGGGAGGGAGGACCCTGCTGGATAAGAAAATTCATTTCTCCAGGTCCCTAGGAGCAGAGTTAACCACCCCAGAGGTCGTGTAGAGGTCGCTGAAATAGAGGGGACCGGAAGTGAGGCTGGGTGGCGCCTCCTTCCCACCCCCCACAACTGCCCCCACCCTGCCCCAGCACATTTGTCCTTGCGTTTCTGGAACCCTCACCTCTGGACAAGAGATCAGGTTATGCGTTCTGTGGGCCCTGAAGGCTATCCGAACAGATGTCCAACTTTCTTCCTATTTTTCCTCCTTTTTTTTTCTCTTGATTCAGAAGACAAATAACATCCAGACTACAATTTTCAGTGCTTGTAGATGACCATATCTCTAATGATCGCAAAAGCTACAAGCTTTTACATAAGGAATTTTCCAGAGTCCATCCATGTACCTTTCACTTCTGATTCAGCCGCACAGAAAATAGAGAAGCCACGAGTGAGCTAGAAACCCCTTCAGATGGGCCGTCAGTTTGGAAAAGTGATCTTTAGAGACAGAGAAACAAAATACAGGTCCAAAGCCATGGCCCTGCCCCCTCTGGCCGTGGAAGCGCCTCTTCTGTTGATAGAACGATGGCCCTTTGAGGAGCAGAGGGATCGTCTCTTGGCCAGTGCTCTTGGTTCATGGCCACAGTCTAACTTTTACACAAAGAGACCAGTGATGAGAAGATAAATATAGAGAGAAAAGAAGGAAACGAAGATACTGAGTTATCCCAGAGGGCATTCCTGTGTTAGTCATCGTATGAAAATTATATGTAGCCCAGAATATCTATTTTTAGAGGCCAGGAGGTTATGTGAAGCAGTTCAGATGTCGGCAAAGACCCAGAGGCCGGCTCCCAGCGATGATATTGGATATTTAGATGTTTGTTTTCTTTATTTTAACTGTGCAGAGCTGGTACTGCCCACATGGCCGTGCTGGCCACTTGGGGCGGGGAGACAAGACCCATGTGCTTCTTCAAAGACATCCAAGGCCCTGGTGATTCTTTTGTGTTATTTTTGTGCATCTTCTAGGCCTGGGCAACACACATGCCCACACACCCGAGTTTATAATGGACATTCTCTGATGTAACACCCACTAGAGGCCTGTTTCGGGAGGGGCAAGGGTGGCCCCACCTCTCACACAATTGCAATTCAACTTTTATTTAAGGCCCGAAAGAGCAGAAGAGACCTCCCCATCTTTCCTAATAATCTGATTAGGGTTCTTTGTTTCAACTGTTCCTCACTAGTTAAGACTCATCTTGGTTTTTAGAGGCCAGACGATCTGTGGCTTCTCGCTGGAGCCGAGCACCCTCGATTTGGCTTCTGAGCAGTTGAAAACCTATGGGGTTGCATGATTCAAGCGGCCGCAAACACAGGCTTCTGTCCCCTGCACAAGCTGTTCTGTGTCCAATTACTTGATTCAGTGGAACTCCGACCAGAGCGGCCTCTCAAGGCTCACGTCTCTTACTTGCTCAGAAGACTCGTCTTTAGGTGGTTGGGGCTGGTGTAGGCGACAGCGTGGAGCACGGTGGTCACACATCCATGCCCCCCACCCCTTTCTCTCAAAAGCAGAGGCAGGTCCGTTTCTACCCCGCACCCTGGGTCCAAGTCGTCAGAGCCCCCCGGTGCTGGCGGAGGCCAGGCAGCCTGCGATGCTGCTCTCTGTACCCTCTGGGTGGGTTTGCCAGGTTTAGCCACTGAAATCTCAAGGTGCCCCATTCCCTTTGAATTTCAGATAAATGACAAGTCTGTGTTTAGTGTAAGTAGGTTCTACGCAGTATTGGGACCCACTCATACTAATACATGTTCATTGTTTATCTGAAGTTCAGATCGAACTGCGCATCCCCTGTGCTGGGACACCTCCAGCCAATCTGAGCCCCTTCTCAGGGCTTTTAGGAAACGGAGTGGCACATCACACCCCTTAGACCCCACTGGTGCTGATTGCCTTGTCCTTACAAGTACCTAAAGGTTCCCTGGCCTGGGAAATGGCTCCCAGAACACTTTTAGAGGAGAGAGAGGCAGCAGACGGGGACCGTTCCAGTCCACTCCTCTGCCCTCCTTTAATTTAATGTTTTGCAGGTGGGGAGACCTGGCCATTACCCTAAATGCTCAAGTGGAGCAGTTTGTGATGCTAACAGCCCTGCAGCCAGAGGATTACAGTGCCTTGTGATGGGACCTGTCTTTCATCTAGAGTGTTGAGTGTTATGCTTCAACTCTGTTGATCCTCCAAACACTGAATGAGGCAGGAAGTTTAGCAAAATAGATCTCAGAAAGTTGTGACTCTACCCAGAGCATTAGCTGACTACCAGAGGGGTGGGTCTTGTGCAAACTTCTTGGTTTCTCTTCCACCATGCCTCTCCACTCCTAGCTCTGTTTCCTTACAGACACAGTACTTGGCTGGGTCCTGCGTTGTTTCTGGCTTTGGGGAAATGGCTCAAGGTGTCAACTGTCATTTTTTCCTCCCCTAATCCCCCCGTTTTACTATCTCCATGATAGTATCAATAATTATGCAAGGATATCGCCATAACTAATTCTGAAAGGAGACAGTAAACCACTGCTAAGTCACTTCAGTCGTGTCCGACTCTGTGCAACCCCATAGATGGCAGTCCACCAGGCTCCCCTATCCCTGGGATTCTCCAGGCAAGAATACTGGAGTGGGTTGCCATTTCCTTCTCCATTGCATGAAAGTGAAAAATGAAAGTGAAGTCGCTCAGTTGTGTCCAACTCTTAGCGACCCCATGGACTGCAGCCTACCAGGCTCCTCCGTCCATGGGATTTTCCAGGCAAGAGTACTGGAGTGGGGTGCCATTGCCTTCTCAGTAAACCACAGTTGATCATTAATTTCTTTTACTGATTATTTTTATTATTATTTATTTACGCTAAAGGAAGTTTATGAAATTCAGAAAGACACAAGATGAAAATAATAATCACTCCATTATACTCAGTAATGAGAGAACATTGGGGTCTTTATGGTTGTATCTGCTCTTCTGAGGCACACTTGAACATGTGTGTCCATTCATAATTGTGTAAGTGCCTAGAAATGTGCTTTATAAAATTTAAAATATCCTTAAATCTTTCATCTGGATTTTTCCCTTAGCATACATACTCCATATGCATTTTCAAGGGCATTTAAATGGTCTTTGAGAAAATGGGGTTGAAACATTGCTCAACTCATGAATCTGTTGCCTTTCATGTCCTCAGGGGGCTCTGAATTTTCAGTAAGCCCTTTAGGGCCCTGTCGTGATGGGACAGCCAAGTAGAAAGGCTCTGGGTGGTTGAAGAGGCGTGTCCACTCCCTGCACTTTGAACTGCTCGTGAGACCTCAGGAAGCCACCCCACTATCTGCGTCCCAATGTCCCCAGATGAGGAGCAGGGACATGCCATGTGTCCTTCCTCAAGCCGGGTGGAGTGCAGAGACTAACAGGGCCACAACGGAAAGCGTTTGGGATGTCTTTGAGGTTGGATGCTCCATTAATACACAGCATTGTTAACCTGCTTGTTTGGGAACCACTTGTGGGCCCAAATATTATTCTAGCGATTTGAGAGGAAATATGTCTCCTGATGCTTGATGAACCTAATGTGCATCGTCCCTTGTTTGAAATAATGTTAAAATAGCTTCATTGAGCACTTGGTATCCACACACCCATGAGTACATTCACCCAACGTTTACTGTAGGTCACTCCCCCCCCCCCCCCCCCCCACCGCCAGGCACTGTGCTGGGCGCTTGTACCGACATGATGCCATGTGACCCTTCCAGAAACACCCTCTGAGTATTGCTGTTGTTATTGTAATTATTAATGCTCCTTTACAGAACTACTTTTAAGTAATTATAGGCTCACAGAGGGTTGCTTAAAATAGTACATAAAGTTTTGAGTACCCTCACCAAACTCTCCCTAATGGTGAATGAATTAATCTTCCTTCCTTCCTTTCTCTCTTTCCTTTATTCCCTCCTTTCCTCCCTTTTTTTTTTTCCTTTCTTTTTTAAACACAAGGAAGCTGATATTCAAGATACCTTAGAAGTTTTCTTAAGTGAAAAAAATCAGGATAAAGTATTCAAAGTGAAAGTGTTAGTCGCTCAGTCCTATTTGACTCTTTGTGACCCCATGAACCACAGCCCACCAGGCTCCTCTGTCCGTGGAATTCTCCAGGCAAGAATACTGGAGTGGGTTGCCATGCCCTCCTCCAGAGGATCTTCTCAGCCCAGGGATCAAATGCCGGTCTCCTGCGTTGCCAGCGGATTCTTTACCATCTGAGGCACCAGGAAAGCCCAAGAATACTGAAGTGGGTAAGCCTATTGCTTCTCCATGGGCTCTTCCCCATCCCAGGGATTGAACCTGCGTCTCCCACATTGCTGGCCGGGAAGTCCTTAAATATTCAAAGACATTATTAGTTTTCTAAAGTGTGTTCCTAGGCATCTATGCAGATACAAATGGACACACATACTTATATATGCCTCAGAAATAGACACAAAAATACAAAGTGTTCATTTTTTTAGTTAAAAAGAGTCCACCTGAGTGGTTGTGACTTTAATCTGTATATTTGCCTCTGTGTCTTTGTGTTTTCACCTCTGTGTTCCTGCCCACCTAGAGGAGCGTGGAGGCTTGGGTCTACTCATTCCAATCCTAATTCAGACGAATGCCCTTCCCACCTTTGGCTCGGCGGGGGAAGGTGTGCCCGATGAGGGGGAGCCCAGGTGGAGTTTGAACTCCCTTGATCTGCAGCCAGGGTGTCCAGTCAGCTCCCTCCCACCCCTCACCCCGCCTCAGGACGCCCCTGATGGGGTAGTTGAGTGCTCGGGTGATTTCATTCTCAGCAAGGGGAAGAACTGGGGTTGGCTCACGAAGACTATAGGTGGGAACGAAAATAGAAACTCCTGACAGCTTGATTTCCCTTTTGCTGGCACCAGGCTCAGATCAGCAGAGCTGGAGGAGGGCCTGCAAATGTACAAACGCAGGGCAGTCCTGCCTCGGGTCTTCAACCACCTCAGCAGGGCTGCATTGAAGGCACGTTACTGCAGGCAGGCAGCCCCGAGAAACCACTGCATTTCTGAGAACCCCCGGGTAGTTAGCAGTTGTAAATAAAGGAGCTGGGGACAGCCAGTTTCATTTTCTGAGTTTTGGATTATACTGTCAGAAATGCATATGAGCATATGTATCTAATAACAGCACTAATGTAGTGGGAAGCTCTCCCCCAGCTTCTTCCGTCTTTGCCTCTTTGCTGCCTTCAAATTGATATCTCAGAGCCTTAAGTCAAACTATGTTTTATTAAGAGAATGGGTTATTTGAGATACGGTTGTGACATTTACCAGGGCTGGGCCCAGCTGTAGTTCTGCCAAGATCTTTCATGCCGAATCTGAATTTCAGTGCGGAGAGAGCCCTGCTCTGCTCCGTTTTGCTTGGCTTGGATGATTCCGTTCAGTTCCTACCCAAGTGGCAGGGGTTTTCCTGCCAAGAGCAGGATGATTTCCCGGCCACTGGGACAGTGTCTGTTGATAGCGTGGGTGGTTCACAGAAGCTCGAGGCATCCAACCGCATGAGCTTGGCTGTCTTTTCCACGAATGGGATTCCAGAAAATCACAACACCGTTGCTCCTGGGACTGCCGTGAGGTGGAGCAAGAGGCTGCTGGCACCTTGGACTTGGACGTGGCCAAGGAGCCCAAGGGGGCCGAGAAAAACTCTTGGAATACAAGACCCCTGACAACTTGAACCGAATCCTTGAATTCACATTTTGAAACCATTGCCTTCTTTCCCGCTGGTCCCAAACCAACACGTCGCTGGCGCCATCTTACCAAGAAGATATTTCTCAGGAGGCTGTCTCAGATCTTCTGATAGCTTCTCTTTTTCAAACTGCTGTTGGATGCCCGCCCCCGCCTCCCCCTCCTGCACCCCGCCCATAACCATCTCTTGGATGTGGTCTTGAGAGCTGTGAGATGAAGTGCTGAGACCTACATTAGTGTGGGAGCACACACATCTCCTGGAACCCCATCAGGGTGGAGCACGCAGGTCTGCTGGGAGTTGACCAGGGTGGATGCACCCCAGACTCTCCTGTTCAATGAGGTCACCAAATATTGGCAGTTAGCAAGGGCATTTGGCAAGCATTCAGTCTCCTTTCTTTTCCCTAGTGGAACTCTATCCTCTGGGTCTAGAGAAAGGGAAATATTTACAAGAGCTTCCAACATGAGATGCCATAAAGCTGAATGAGTTCCTTTGTCTGAGGAGCCGATTGCTCTCTCCTTGAGGTTATTTCGATTCCACTTAGGCAAGGTAAAAAAGCCAGCTTAGAGTTATATTTGGAGACAATGAAGCAAATGAAACTTCATATCAAAGAAACCAGCCAGTTCTGAGATTTTGTGGGCAATTGTATTTGAGGGGGGAGAGCTTTGGGGACCAAAACCAAAGCGAGTGTCTCTAGACCAGATCCAAAAATATGGTCTCTCAGTGGAAACAGGCAAGTTTACTCAACCACAAATGACACACGGCCATTTCCAACTGAATGGGGCCAGGTTCCCCTGCCGCTGATGAGTTGAAGTTGGCTTGCGCTGGCTCACAAGGGCCCATTGTTAAATTTTCAGAAATTTTGTGAGTTAGTTGTGATACACAGCCACGATTAAAAATTGAATCATGTAGAAACTTACTGTCAAATTCTATTTTTGAAAAGGTACCGAGTACTCAGAAACTATGCCTTCCTGGTTCTCTTCCTGTGTTACACTGTCATCTCTTCTTTTGTTAGAATCTGCATCTGCTGCTCTATAGATCGGGTACTACTGTACTTGCCTTCCCAGCCCTGTGCTCGGTGACGTCACGGCCACGCTGGGCTTGTGTCCATCATAGAAGTAAGCAAATGCCACAAATAGTCAGCTCCCCAGTTTTCATCTGGGAGTTGCTGTTTAGTTACTAAATCATGTCCAACTCTTTATGACCCCATGGACTATGTCCCGCCAGGCTCTTCCGTCCATGGGATTTCCCAGGCAAGAATACTGGAGTGGGTTGCCATTTCCTTCTCCAGGGGATCTTCCTGACCCAGGGATTGAACCCGTATCTCCTGCATTGGCAGGCGGGTTCTTTACCACTGAACCACCCAGAAAGCCCTTGTCTGAGAGAGCCCATGGTGAAACATTCACCAGCATGCCACCACCCTACAGGACCCACCTCCCAATATTTAAAACCAGGAGCTGGTCCTCCTGAGTCAGGGAGATGTGTGTCTGGGCAAATGTCTGTGGCCGTCTGCCTGAGCCTGCCGTTAGTAGGGTCTATTCACACCTGGGTCAAGAGACAAGGAGATGGTGGTTCATGAGGTCAAATGGCGTTAACTCTCACAGTCTGTCATTTGGTTTTCACTAATGAATTAAGAGCCTTTCGTGATGTTTTGTTACTATCACACAGACACCTGGCACTTTCAGACAAGGAAGTTGATTTCCTCCTGTATCTTCAACAATCCTCTTTCAAGGGTACGAATATTCATAACATCCTTGCCTCTCTTGGTTCATAGCCTTCTCTGTGAAATCTGGTTACTGCTGGAAAAGACATTGACTCCTGAACATGATGGTTTTGTGACAAGTGTATTGATCTTTTCTATAATATCATTTGTAGATGTCCTCATTATATGGGAGAAAAAAAATAAAACCCTTGGGCAGGTTTAAAACCAGACATCATTTTTTGGTTGAAATGAAAGGAACTCAGATATACATCATCAAAAATTGTTAGCAAAGAAGAGTAGTAGCCTAAATTGAATAATTAATTTTTCAATTTTAAGGGGATTTGAAAAGTTTACTAGGATCTTTTTTTTCCTTTTTCCTCTCTCCTGGAGTAATCTAGTTTTCCTTTATCTGGCTTGCCCTTCCTAAATTGATCATATTGCTGTCAATATTTGGAGACAGATTAAAAAAAAAAAAAGATCCAATGCACTATGTCTTTATTTGCTCCTCCAATTCCAGTTGGACCCCTCTGAGTGCATGACCGTGGACAGAGCTACATTTTAATTTCTGTAGTCTTGCCAAGTCAGAATGGGATTCACTGTTCTCAACGTCTCTGGACTATCACTTTCCCCAAAACATCCATCCTGGCTATTGCAGGAGGCAGCGAAGCTCTGCATAGCTATTTATTTTAAGTGCCTGATTAAAATTTCATGAAAACAGGAAGTCAGGGGAAAAGAATAGATTGCAAGAGCGATGAAATCCGGGGCTTTGTAATTTTTAGCTCACAGGGAAAAAAAAAGCGTTAAATCGTAAGGAAGGTATATTTTCAGAATCGTGCTGTGGCCACTAATGGCATATTTTGTCACTGGCTGGGGAGTTGGTGAACTAAGAATGGGTCCAATTTTTTAAATCTTATTACACAGTTTTGCTCTCATTTAGAAATTGTCACCTTAAAGTAACCTAATGCTGCTCTGCTTAGAGCAGACCTCATGCAGGCCCTCTGCGCGTACGCCGGTCACATTGTCTTCTATCTAAGTAGATATAAACGTTGTCCTGACAGAGTTGAACAGCACAGAATCTGTCTGCTCCCTAAGTTGATGTAGCCTAAGAACTTAATCTTATCTAATTCCCATATCCAATGGGATAGAGAATTCAGGGGAAAGAAAGTAATGACATATTTTTCGCCAGATGATAACTCAATGATTTCTATATTTGGTCAACGGAAAAACATCTCTCCTGAGAAGCATCCGTGTCGACAATGAGCTGTCGAGGAAATCAGCATTCAAACAGAAAAACCCATCACCGGACTAAAAACTGCAACACAGCCGCATGTGATTAGCAGGGAACGAACGACAAATAAAATGTTCCCGTCCCACTGCTGTTCCTGGAAATTCCAAAATCCTGGCCGACTGTTGGATAGCCCACTTCCACCTTTGGGATCCCCAGCTGAGCTCCCATTTGGCTGACCAGACAGGAATCACTGCAACAGACTCACGGCTAGATAACGTTTGATGTGCCCGTCTCAAATAAATCCCCATCCGAAATACCGGCCCCACAGTCCAGTCTCAGAGGACGGCATAATCCTCATGAGAGATGGGTCAGAGAGGAGGGGGAAACCGAGCAAGAAGGTACAGCGTGGCCCCCAGCTAATGCAGCAAATTAACCGCCACCTCCCCCCCACCCCGCCCGAGGAAGGGTTAAACCCTTCAGACCTCTTGCCAAGCATCCAGTCTGCCCATTGAAACTGACCTGAACAGGATCAGAGGGTTTATCGAGGAGGAAAAGCAGCTGGGGATGCTGACTGGCACAGCTGGGCGCCAGGGCGTCCGTTCAAAAGCCCCCCAAATCCCTCAGTGCCTGAGTGGGCATGAGGATGTCTGGGGAAATCCAGGCATCTCCCAGATAGGTGTGTGTCTGTATTTATACTAGATGGCTGGAGGTCACTTCACCACTGATGCTCAGAGGGTCATCCCAGCCCTATTATTCCAGGGTGGGGAGCAAAAGAGGAAAGAAACTACAGGAAACTCTTCAAGTCTCCTAAAAGTTGAAAAAATCAGTCATCTCATTGAGGCTGTCATTGGCCTAATGAATTCATTTCCACGGGGCTGACTCAGTCACAGGCTATGAGGATACGTGTTATTTGAGGGTGTTATCACTTGAACAGTATGTGGCATGGATGAGTCAGGCTCTGTGCCTCAGTTTCCACATCTGTACAATGAGGCTTCTAATATTTGTCAAGCCCATTATGCATCCCCTCTGTCACTACTGCCTCAAGAATTGGCTTTGCCTACCATGAAATTCTCTGTTTACTTCTTGGTAAATCTCACTAGTGGAGAAGGCAATGGCACCCCACTCCATATACTCTTGTCTGGAGAATCCCATGGACGGAGGAGCCTGGTAGGCTGCAGTCCATGGGGTCGCTAAGAGTCGGACACGACTGAGCGACTTCACTTTCCCTTTTCCCTTTCATGCCTTGGAGAAGGAAATGGCAACCCACTCCAGTGTTCTTGCCCGGAGAATTCCAGGGATGGGGGAGCCTCGTGGGCTGCCGTCTATGGGGTCACACAGTCGGACACGACTGAAGCGACTTAGCAGCAGCAGCAAACCTCACTAAACGTTCCAGGGAACTGGTGTTTCTTACTCACCAGTCTTGTCACTCAGTAACACGCCTGGCCACGGTAGACACTTAGTAGTCAATATTTGTAGAATCAGTGAATGAATGAATGCTTAAAGAGTGCTGTGAGAGTAGAAATAAGCGACACAGGCCACGGTTCTTTTAAGACTTGGACATTCAGCATAACTTCGTCTTCTGTGCTGGGGTTTGGTCGAGTCCCCTTGTCTGCAGAGGGAGGTGAATTCTCCCTGCCTGCCTTGGGAATGGCTTGCAGAAGGGTGCCCTCTCCTTAGCTGTGTTGGGAAATTCCTCTTAGAATGATGATGGCTGAAAGAGGAACAGTCAGTTGAATCAAATGAATGTTACTTTGGTTTGCCACATAGAAAGCCCGCTCTAGTATCATGACAATATTACTATCAAACAATATTGACCAATGAATCAGGAAAAGCACAAGAAAAAAAAAAAAAAAAGGGAAATTACCTGATTGTCCGTCCAGTGGTTAGGGCTCCGTGCTTCCACTGTGGGGAGGCGGGGGGTGGGTGGGCAGGTTCAATCCCTGGTCAAGGAACTAAGATCCCACATGCCCTGTGGCATAGCCAGAAAACAATCAAAAACAAATAATTAGATGCTAGAAGAGAAATCTTGAGAGTAGCATTTTTACAATGACTGTGATACTATAATCATTCAGAAAACCCTCAAAATTGATTATTTTTCCATCATCCTGTCTGTCTCCCCGCACGGGGTAAGATTTTGAGGAGGAAGACATCACATCTGCTCTTTGGAATTTGGAAATCCAAACACGATGCTCCCAGGGAGGCATGCTACTCTGAGCTCTCTGACTGCATGATATTTATGAAGCAAGGGGCTCCAAGCCTTCCTGGTCTTAATCAAATTCAGCCTTACAACATCGGGCAATATTAAATGCCTTTTGCCCAAAGCCCAGCAAGCAAAGCCATCATTGGATTGATCCCAATGCAAGAAGCCTCTTTGATTTAATCACAGGCTTTTCTTGACTCCCAGAGCGCTTTACTGAGACCTTGCTCACAGCATTGCTCTGCCTTCAGATGCATGCACTATGCATGCATTTATCTCCCTGGCTTGACCGTGAACTCCCAAAGGGCAGGGGCAAATGGCCATGATGTACCCACCCTGTACCAGGCACGCAGATAGTCATATATGTCTATGGAATAGTGTGGGTTATTGAGAAACATACATATATATATATATATATATATATATTTTTTTTTTTTTTTTTTTTTTTTCGGTGGCGATTCCTTCTTCTGGTGCAGGCAACTGGAGGTGAAACTACAAACTCAGCTCCTTTAGCAGCTCTGTGTAGGCGAAATGGGCTTCTGTTTGCAAGCTTATTATCCTTGCACGTAATGGAATCACTGGGGCACTGTTTTGCCTACACAGGAAGACTGCTGCAAAAAGGAGAACTTCGACTTCTACCCCAGAGAAGCTGACAGTGGAATTGACCCTGGAGCAGTGGAGGGTCCGTGGTTTCAGGGCTGAAGCCACCTAAATTTCAATCCAGGCTTTACCTCTAAGTAGCTGTGTGTCCTTGAGTAAGATACTGAACTCCTCTGAATCTCTTAAGCCCAGAGCACGGTCTTGGGCTGCCTCCACATCTCAGATTATCTGCCTGTGCGCTGGCTATACCCCAAGGAAACAGACCTCTCTCTTGACAGGACTCTATGTTCTTCTTTTCCCACCTAAAAGTTGCATACTTTGGAGGCAGCGACTACATTTTATCCATCCTTAAATTTCCCTGTCAAATGGAGATGGTAATACCAATACCAGGGGCTTCCCAGGTGGCCCAGTGGTAAAGAACCCACCTGCCAAAGCAGGAGATGCAGGAAACGTGGGTTCCATCCCTGGGTTGGGAAGATCCCCTGGAGGAGGGCATGGCAACCCCGCTCTGATATTCGTACCTGGAGAACCCCATGGACAGAGGAGCCTGGTGGGCTATAGCTCATGGGGTCACGCAGAGTGGGACACGGCTGAGTACACACACAATACTAATAGCCGTCACATAGGATGATAAGAGAGAGCTGTATTTATTCACATGCTTAGTACGGGGCCTCTTCCACACTGAAAGCATATGGAAACTTGTCAGCGTTTATTCAGTCACTATCTGAAGTGAGCGTTTCTACTGAAGTTGATGGTATTATCCCCATTTTGCAGAGGAAGTAACCGAGTCTCAGACACATGAGCCTGTCAGAAATTCTTCTATTATTTGTGCTGGTGATGGTGGGAAGGTTGCTTTTTTTTTTTTTTTCTCCTTCTATGAGACTTGGAAGAGGGAGGTGGCCCTTGTTCAGAGTGGTTGGGAAACAGCTCCGTTTGGAAGCCTTGAGCCCTGGAATTCCGGAGTCCACAACAGGAAGAACCTAGAGATCCTGCAGGAAATGTGTCCTGAGGATTAATGGTGGGGTGAAATGCTGAGCGAGGACTTTTTCCTTTCCTCATCTGTGTTTGGGAGATCTTTACTTTTCCTTTTTAGAGATCAATGTGCTATGTTTCTTTTTCTTTTTCTGAAGGTACATCTATTAAAACCATGGTGGTTGAGCTTGCAGACAATTCCCTACCATGTAATTAACCCTCTCGGAGTCTCATTTAGATCCAATGATATTTTGTGATTTTTTTTTTTTTAAACTAAAAGCAAATAGGGACCCTGTCTGCTGTTGGAACTCGGGTTTAGAACTCCTGGTCTCCGGGGGACCAGGGTTTGGCTGTAACCGTCTCTGCCCCTTTTTCCCCTGAACAATATCTAAGCATTTTCCTTTTTCTTTCTTGTGTGTATGTAATATAGATTTTTTGGTTTGTGGTTACCATGGGGTTTTTATATAGACTGCTCTATATATACACGTGACTGTTTTGAGTTGCTAATCTCTTAATTTCCAATGCATTTTAGATACCCTGCATTTGTACTCTGCCCCCCTCACGATCACTGATTTTGATACCATATTTTTACATCTAATTGTTCTGTGTATCCCTTAACTGTTTATTGCACATGTGGACACTACTTTTGTCTTTTAACCTCCATGCCAGCTTTGCGTGTGGGTGATTTCCTACCTTTACTGTATGTTTGCCTTGACCGGTGAGCTTTCTCCTTCCCCAATTTCCTTGTTTTCTAGTTGCGGCCTTTTCAGTGTAGAGAAGTTCCTTTACCATTTGTTGTAAAGCTGGTTTGGTGCTGCTGAACTCTTGTCGCTTTTGCTTGTCTGTAAAGCGTCTGATTTCTCCGTCAAGTTGAACGAGAGCCTTGCTGGGTCGGGTGTTCCTGGTTGTAGGTTTTTCCCTTTCATCATGTTAAATGAATCGTGCCACTCCCTCCTGGCTTTCAGGGTTCCTGCTGAAATATCAGATGATAGCCTTATGGGAGTTCCCTTGTATGTTATTTGTGGCTTTTCCTTTGTTGCTCTTGGTGTTCTCTCTTTATCTCTAATTTTTGCTACTTTGATTACAGTGTCTTGGTGTGTTCCTCTTTGAGTTAATCCTGTATGGACGCTCTGTGCTTCCTGGACTTGGGTAACTGTTTCCTTTCCCAGGTTAGGGAGGTTTCTAGCTATTATCTCTTCAGATAGTCTCTGGGGCCCTTTCTCTTTATCTTCTCTTTCTGGGAACCCCTATAATTCATCTCTGTTTGGCTGTTCTTTATACTTTCCAGCTCTTTGTTGAAAACTTCTAACTTCTCGCTCTGTGTTTCCATTCTTCTCCCAAGTTCTTTGATCATCTTTTTGTGTTTCTAATTGGATTTTTAGAAAACTGTTTGACTTTTTGGTTTATTTTTTGGTTGTGTCACATGCCATGTGAGATGTTAGTTCCCTGATCAGGGATCAAGCCCGCACTCCCTTCATTGGAAACACACAGCCTTAACCATTGGAACACCAGGAAAACCCCTGATCCATCTTTATGAGTATTGCCCTGAACTCTGTCAGGTACACGGCCTGTCCCAACCTCACTTGGTTCTTCTGGGATTTTATCTTGTCGCTTCACCTGGGACACAGTCCTCTGCCACCTCATTTTGTCTGAGTTGCCGTTTGTATTTATTTGGGTGTGGTAGGTTGGCTGTTTCCCGACCTTGCAGAAGGGGCCTCTGTGGGAGGCATCCTGTGCGTCCCAGCAGGGCACCCCCCCCCCCCCCCGTCCCCTGTAGGAGGGCTGTGGGGGACTTCTGGGTGGCAGGCTGACTGCGAGGGCGGTTTGGCGGGCTTGGTTGGTTTGGTAATCTGGTTGGTTGCCAGGCCTTGTCTTGTGTGACCCCTGCTGTTCAGCGAGGCCTGGTCACAGGTGGCCGGTTGCAGAGTCCTAGAGGCCCCAGGTCTGGTGCTGGCCTGCTGGTGGGCAGCTGGCTCCTTGAGGCTGGCTGCAGGACCCTGGGATCCCAGGCCTCATTTCAGATCGTTGTTGGTGAGGGGGGTGCGGGCAGGGCGGCAGGCAGGGAGTGTGTTCCTGACACAGGTTGGTCTCGGATGTCCAGAAGGTTGCATTCGTCTGCCTGTGGGCAGGGCGGCCAGGGGCCGGCTGGTCCCAGAGTAGGGTCTGGCTGGCGTTGCAGGGTTGTAGGTTTCTTGCTCCTGGTGCCAGCCCCCTGGTGGGCAGGGCTGGTCTGGAGGCGTGTGTAGGCTCCGTGGAGGAAGGGGGCCAGTGCCTGCCCACTGGTGGGTCTTGGCCCTTGGGTGGGCAGGGCCGTGTCCAGAGGCAGCTGTGGGCTCTCTGGTCTTTAGACAGCCTGTCTGCTGACAGGCGTGGCTGTGTCCCTGCCCAGATGGTTGTTTGGCCCGAGCTGGCCCAGCACTGGCACGTACGGGTTACTGGGTGGGCAGGCCTTGGTGCTAACGAGCTCCAGCAGGTAAGGCGAACGTGGCCCAGGACCACCCCGGTGACCAAGTTCAGACTTGAACCAAATCCGATCAACTCCAGCGCTCTTTCCTGCTCTGCTAACTCCAGGAACAATGGTTTTCTCTCAAAATTCAACCACTGACTTGGGAGCACCAATTAGCAAATATGAGAGGGTGTTTCCATGTACTTATCCAGATTTCAGAACCTTGAGAGTAAGAGGCTGTGCTAGGGTGGTGTAGGGGAAGGCGTTCAGTTCTGCAGAGCCCTTTGTGGGCCCTGGGCCAGCCCTGGAGGGGACAGGGAGCTCGGTGTGGCCTCACAGGGGTGAGACACGTCCATGGTCAGGAAGCAGGTGTCACACCAAAGGGCCACAATGAGAACTCTAATCTCCCTTCCTGAAAAGACTGAAAACCCATTGAAGGACTCGAAACAGGGGTGTGACCTGATCTCATCTATACAGGAAGTTCCCTACATACAAATGAGTTCTGTCCCCAGAGCACATTTATAAGTCCAATTTGTTCATTAAGTCCAACAAAATTAGCCTAGGTAGCCAACTTATACAATCGGCTGTATAGTACTGTACTGTCATAGGTTTATAATACTTTCACACACATAAGACATAAAAGACAAACACAGGAAAATAAACATTTTAATGTATGTAAAAACAAAAATAAACACTTTTAATTAGATTTAGTAAGATTTCATTTTTAATCTTACAGCACAGTACCTTGAAAGCTATGCTAGTACAGTACAACAGCTGGCCAACAGGGGCTGGCACACACATTAGCATCTTTGAAAGTTTGCATCTCCGAGGTTCCTATGTAGGATGCTCACTGTATTATAAGATCCCTCTGGCTACTAGATGGAGACAGGATTGGAAGCCAGGAGGGGCTGGCAGGAGGGAGGTCAGAACAGTTAGCACACGATTCTCAGTGAGTGTCCTGGACCCAGAAGGCCGCTGCTGTCTGTATCATGTGCGTAATTCTTTGGGCTCCGAGAATGGATGCTCACACCCAGGCATTTGTTCCATGCAGTTTTGTCTCCCCGCCGGCGCCCTGAGTCACCTGCACAGGTAAGAAGCTGCCCCTGCAGGAGAGGCTGCCTGGGAGGGCCACGCTCTCAGGACGGGGCCAGTCCAGATGAGTGATCGGTCACAAGGGCCCGGGGCCCTGGTTTCTCTTCCCACCTGGCGATGTGGCTGGCTACCTGAGCGGCAAGCCCAGAGCGTCCCGGAGGAACGCAGCGTCATGCCAGCCTGTGAGTTAGGACAGGAAACGCAACCCAGCCCGGTCACGACGATGGAAACCACAGCAGGCAGCTTGGGTGTGCGGAGCAGCCGCGTGTCGCCTGGCTTGGCCTGCTGCCAGGCCACCCGGGTGACAGGCTCTCCCTGTCCCCCGGGCCAGGGATAGTCAGCGATGACAAGCGATAAGGCGCTGGGTTTTGTACTGCAGCCAGCAAGGAGGGAGAGAGAGAGAGGCCGGAGAGCCCGAGAGCATTGCTTCAGAGGTGACAGTTCTCCACGAGTGCCAGAGGTGGCACCTGGCACTCGCGACCTTGAAGGTGGAGACCGAGGGTTCTTGGGAATGGCTCTCCTTGGGGGCACTGGGGGCAGAGACTCTCCTGCTCAGACAAAGCAGGTCACAGACCTCAGATGCGATATGTCAGGGGTAGAGCTCACCCCCTCTGCAAGTTATAATAGCACAGCCCGCCTGAAGAGCCTCGCAGGCTTTGTACCCCATCTCCTGGTGGGGGGGTCCTCCCTCCTTGGATGTCGCTGAGGGGGTCCCATTTTGTTTATAGGTTCCTTGCATTTTGGCTGATACCTTCAGGTTTGCAGTCTGTGCTGTCCGGCCTAGGGCGTCTCTGAACCTCTCTGATCTGTCCCGTAGTCATGTCTTCTACCTGGTGATCCTCCACCACCTCCTGTGTTACAGAGGGGATGATCACAGAGGCGCTGCCACAGGGAGGTATAAGGATCAACCGAGATGGGAGGCACGGGGGATTTTGCAAAGCAGCTATAGCTATATTATTAGTATTAGTAATGATAGAAGCAGTAAATTAGTATCAGCAGGCTCACTGATGCTTACTGAACATCTGCTCTATACCAGGTGCCAGGGAGCACAGATGTGTGGCACGTGGGTCTTCCACCTCTAGGAGTTTACAGTCCTCATGTATATAACAGAGTTAGTAATAATAGGTAAGACTTACAAGGGCTTCCCAGGTGGTGCTGGTGGTAAAGAATCCACCTGCCAGTGCAGGAGATGCAAGAGGTGAGGGTTCAATCCCTGGGTCAGGAAGATCCCCTGGAGTAGGAAATGGCAACCCACTCCAGTATTCTTGCTGGGAGAATCCCATGGACGGAGGAGCCTGGCAGGTAACATCTATGGAGTCTCAAAGAGTCAGACGTGACTGAGCAACTGAGTGTAGGTGTGCAAACGTGCGCACACACACATACACACACACACACACAAGACTTACAAAGCACCTACCACGTGCCGGGTGCTGTACTCTGTCCTTTGTGCATATTAACTCGTTTGATCCTCATGATAACCTTACTCTGGGAGGAACTCTTATCACCATTTCACAGATGAGGAGGCCAAGGCACAGAGAGACCAGGTGACTTTCCCAAAGTTCAGCTGCTGGTAAGAATCGGTGCCAGGACCACATTCAGGTCGGCTGGCTGTGGAGCCAAACTCCTAACCACTACTCCACCTGGTCTGTTGAGTAAGAACGCCCACTGGGGGTCCGCAGGCCTCCCCATGAGAGCCCTACAAGGTGCGTCCCCCTGAGTTCAAAGCTTGGGGTATTACATCAGTCACTTCCCATGCCGCCTTGGGAGCTCACCCCTGAGAAGCCCAGAGAAGGACCCCACGGCCCGCCGCCACGTCGGCTCCCCGAGGAGCAGTCAGGACATCCTTGGCCACATCATGCCGTGGTTACGGGCCCTGGCTCGGCACTCAGGTGCTTCCGGTGACCTCTCAGGCCCCTTGCTTCCCAGCAGTGTGACATTGTGCAGCTGAATCCTCCTCTCCAGGTCTCTATTTCTTCGTTAGTAGAACGGGAGATGCAAGCCATCATTAAGAGAATGTAATACAATAATGTCTGGAAGGCCTGAACTAAGTGCTGTGCATACATACGAGGCATATACATCTCCGGATATATGATTACCCAGTAACACGGGGAGGGCAACGCAGGTGGGATCAGAGTCTAGATGCTTACATTGCTGTGTCTGCTTCCACCGTACAGCAGAGCGAACCATCCATGCTTGTACGTATATCCCCTCTTCGCGTCTCTTTCCTGTTCGGGTGGCCGCAGATGACTGAGTAGAGTCAGCTGAGGTCTTTTCTGATGCTTTGAGGAGAGAAGCCACTCTCGAGCTCCCAGGTGATGGACGCTGAGTTCTGTGGCCTGGCAGAAAGGTCCCTGGCTTTTTGGTTAGAGACTAAATCAACTGTCTCCTCAAAACCGCCAGAGTGGAAAAAGGACCCCAAGTCTTAGGGACAGATTAGACCTAGAAGGCTAGAATGGTCACTTATTTGAATGTTATTTGCTCATTTAAATTGTTTAAAATTTGTCTGCTGCCTGGGGCCTCTGGGTGAACAGCCCAGGCCATGAAAATGTGTAATTGAGTGAAAATATGGGAGCAAAGTAGGTGAGCAGTAGGTAGTCCGCCAGCACGCACGGCTGCCTTGTTAGTAGGCAGTTCTTAGTATCCAGATGTGTCCCGCACAGCACTGTTTGATGATTCTAGACCAAAGCCTGGTGGGATCAGCTGGCCTTTGTGATTTTCATCTTGCAGAGGAAACTGGGCACAGGTAAGCTCAGGGCCGGGCTTCGCAGGTGGCACTAGTGGTAAAGAACCCACCTGCCAGTGTAGCAGATGTAAAAGAGGTGGGTTCGGTCCCTGGGTCAGGAAGATCGCCTGGAGGAGGGCGTGGCAACCCACTCCAGTGTTCTTGCTGGGAGAATCCCATGGACAGAGGAGCCTGGCGGGCTATGGTCCAGAGGGTTGCAAGAGTCAGACATGAAGTGACTGAGCACGCACACTTGCAAGCTCGGGGCCATGGCACCAAGACCAGAGTCAGCCCTTAGCGGCCATAGGTCCTGCAGCACAGACTGAAGGACAGAAACCTGGGTGCTGCCAGCTGGCACCACGTGGCCGGAATGCACACACAGGAAAGCACTGTTTCATGACCCTAGCAAAAGAAAACCAGAATCCTAGATTTTATGTGCCTGATACAGCCTCTAGCTCAGAGATTCTTAAACATTTATAGCTATGGAAACCTTTGTTTAAGGAAAATCTTATGAAAAAACAGCAACAAATAAAACAGATGAAAGCTTAGCTGCTTTGGGGTAAAACAGGACAGGAACTTGGCCGAGAGACGGTCTTTCCTCCTTTGCTCCCAAGAAGATTCCATGGAACCCCTAGAACTCCATGGAACACAGTTTGGGAACCACTGCATAGTGGCAAAGAGCTTGGAAAATGAGAGCAGGAATTGAATCAGTTTTCTCGTCTGTCAAATAGTGATAATAAAATTGCTATCTTCATAAGCACATTTCATAAGCACATCATAGATGAGTTAATCCTTGGGAAGGGCTTAGCAGTGCTGGGTACAGAGTAAGTATTTGATAAATGTCAGCAAAATAATTATGTTTTATATTAATAATGATGACTGTGTCTATTATCACTAGCTCTGTGACCTTTTCGGATTTCCTTAACCTTTCTGAGCCTCTTGCTCTATCTATAGACCAGCTCTATCTATAGACAGCGATCATATACCTTGTCTTGTTGTTTCAAGAAACTTTTAAACAAAAAGGATTTGTAAATTGTTTAGCATAGCATCTTGTCCTTTCTCTGTCATGGGAACTCAGAAATTGGGCCAAAGTTGATGTTCCTTCTATGTGCCTGAGAGTGCATTTTGAGATATCAGTCTCAGGGAAATTCATTCACTCAGTAGCATTCTGAAGGCCTCTTCCCACTTGTCTGGGTGTGTGTATTTGTGTGTTAGCCTCTGAGTTATCTCCGACTCTTGGTGACCCCATGAACTGTAGCCCACCAGGCTGCTCTGTCCATGGGATTCTCTAGGCAAGAATGCTGGGGTGAGTAGCCATTCCCTTCTCCAGAGGATCTTCCTGATCCTGGGATGGAACCCAGGCCTCCTACACTGCACAGAGATTCTTTACTGTCTAAGCTACCAGAGAAGCCCCTCCCACTTGTCTAGAAAACAGCTGTCCAGCCCCGGTACTGGGCCCTCTGTGACTCCCCCATCCCCCCCGCAAGATGAGCACAGCTTTCCCGGGCGTGACTGGCCTTTCTGCAGACTCCCCCAGCTCAGAGTCGCTGGCAGCTCAAAGTAAGGCAGACCTTCTCTAGAGCCAGCCACTTGTGCTGCCGTCTAGCTGTGTGACCTTGAGCCGGGACCTTTCCCTCTCTGTTCAACCTCAGCTGAGGGACAGCGAAAATGCACCATGTCTGTGTGGGCAGCAGGGGCCTCTGCTCGCTGGGAGCTGGGGGAGGTCTCTCTCAACCCATGTCCCGGTGATCACTGTGCTGGGGCGCGTGAGCGCCACACTGGCTCTTCAAGCATCTTCCTGAAGTGAGCCCAGAGGTCTGTCGCTGCAGCTGCTGGGAGCGATGCGCATCAGGAAAAGATGGAAAGGCACGCCTCTGGGGAGGAGTCACCACCTTTGTATGGGACTTCAGCCCCCTCCGCCGCCCACAGCAGGCAGCATCGCCCGCTGACCCAGGTGCGCGCTTGGGCATAGGTGGGCGCATGCGCCTGGAGGCCCCGCGGGCACTGGGCTCTCGGGGCCCTTCGTCCCAGGAGCACACAGCCATTCATCCTCATCCGTTGGAAGAATGGAATCGATACCAGCAAACCCACAGTTTTTCCTGCCACAAAACCTGACTCGGGCACATCTGTTTCTTTCTGATGTTTTTACCATCCCCCCCCCCCCCCGCCCCCCGCCTTCAAATAGGCATGCTCTGGTCTCAGTCCAACAATCATTTTCACAGTCGGCACAGTCTCACCTTCTGGGGTCCTTGAAGGGCTTCCCTGCTGCTGGGTAGAGAGGGGTCGCCTCTCAGGAGAGCGCAGCTTGGGTGTTGAATTAGGGGTCTAGCTGGGCTCAGGGTTCAGAAGCCAAGCAATCCCTCCTCCTCAAAAGTCCCGGGTCACGTCCCCTGCGTGGAATGCAGGCCCAAGTATGTACCCGCAAACCCCAGAGGTCATGTGCAGTGCAGAGCTGGGGACTTCTTTTTCAGCCAGAGATGGGTATGGTGAATTGGTTCGAAAATCGCCTGGCAATTGGTTTGTGGGGAAAATAGTAGAGAGAATGAAGAAGGCTCCATGTCCAGCCGGGAAGAGTCCAAGGTGGGGGGGTGAGGCGGGGGTGTATGTAGGTGGGGGCGGTGAGGGGGTGGGGGCGGAGCCTTTGCTGAACACAAGGGTTTGCTTGATCTTTGTGCTGGCAGCTTGGAGTCAAGCGCAGAGGAGAAAAGATCTGTCTTTTAAGGTGAAGACAGACACTCTCACTTACAGAGCTATGGGTCACAAAAGAGGCTGCCTCTATAGGTGGTGAGCACTCTATCATGGGGAAGAATCAAAAGGAAGGATTTCTAGTAGGACGCATTGGAGAAGCCCACGCTTTCGGGGAGAGGAGGGGGGCGGGCAGGTTAGAACAATGGCTTCTCAAGGCTCCCACCCCTGAGATGTTGCCTTTGTAACCCATCAGCAGTCTTGTTGAGCAGGGCTCCTGTGAGTGTTATTTTTGCCACAGCCAACCAGAGCAGCTCCTGTTTATAAACCCAGGCAAGGAGGATAGTGAGAACTCATGCGGGTGAGCTCTGGGCTAGATGGATCTGCGTTCCAGTGTTGGTTCTGACGGGAGCTGTGTGACCTCGTGGACGTTTATTGAATGTCTCCAAACCTCAGCTTTGTCCTCTAGATATGGGGACACACCTACCTTACAGGGAGTCGTGCAGATTTAATGGGCCAATAAACGCCAGTGCTGAGTGGCAGATGACCACGGCAGCTACGGGCGGAACGGTGGGTACTGGCACCCAGTAACATGAGGATTTTATGACACTGCCCTGGGTCTGAGGCAGCATGTCTCCCCTTCCTCCTAAAATTAAAGTGCATTAAACGCAGCAACGTTTTTATTGTCAATAAAGATAGTAAAACTTTCCTGAGTACTGTGGCCTTTTGGAAATAAAGACCTGAATTTATTATTATTGGTATTCCGATTTTAGACTCTCATATAACCAACCCATTTTAAGTCCTTCTCTCTCTCACACACAGGTAAATATTACTATTTTTAAATAGATGTTCCCTCTGCTGTGTGCTATGGGAATGGAATGAGGTATTGGGGGTTATTTTTTTTCCTCCCCACCTTTTTTTCTTTTTGCAAAGGAAACACCTTTTTGGTGTTGGCATGGCATTAATAAAAATAATGAAGGAGAAGGTTTGGAAGGAAAAGGTAAATAAGGCAATTCATACATCATCTGGAAGAGACACCGGAGCTGGGCAGAGAAAAATCACCGTCTTGCGACGTGAGCTGGGAGATTTCCATGAGTCAGCTCCCTGACTCCCCGGGTGCCCAGCTGAGGCCGCTGCTTCCTCCCGTCGGCGGGGCCAGGCCTGGTGCAGGGAACTCTCCTCATTGGAGATGGGCTGCTTTCCTGCACGGGGTGCTAACAGAGGCATCGCTTTAGTGCAGCAACTTAAAACTCCAAAGGATTCCCCGTCTCCCCAACCACATCCACAACTACACACACACACACACACACACACACACACACACGAGTAGCATAGACAGTCATGACCTTGGACATGCACCGCCTGCAGGGGTGACCCACTGATCGCTGGGCAAGCGCCAGTGCAAACCGGAAATGCAGGAGCCCTGGCTCAGAAATACTCAGGGAAGCAACAGCAGAGAGTTAGATGCGCAGAGAACTTCGAAGCGAGGGGCCCCCTATGACTGCCCAGGAAGCCATCCCCAGCTGCTGCCTTTAAAAGCCACAAGCCTTGTGGCTGTGACAGCAAACAGTGCCTGGTGGTTTTAGATGGTCCCTTTGATCAGCAGCTAGGTGAGTGGCAGTCACTAGAACCTTCCCTCCTGGAGCCCCTAAGCCAGCCGAGTGAAGAGAAGCCACGTCCCGCACACGTGGGCAGAGGCAGAAGGCAGAACAGCCTTCTGAGCCAAGAGGCTCAGCGACAGTCCACAGAGTGTTGGGAGACCTCTGGGGAAGAATTAGCAAAGCTTATTAAAATCTCAGAACGATACAGGTTTATGATTGCAGGAGCCCCCTGGAAACCCCCTCTTCTCACAGTCGTCTTTTCCAAGTGTGGACTCTGAGGCCAGGAGGGAAGGGAAAGCTGTCTATGGTCGCAGTTCACCTCTATTGCATCCCTAAGCACTCTACATGCCTTTAACCCACAGCCGGCACAGGAAGTCAGCAAGGGTGGCTAGACCCATTTCACAGAAGAAGAAACTGAGGCTCTGTCAAGTTCGGTAGCTTCCCCCAAGATGACATAGCCGACTGCAGCAGTGGAGCCGCCTTCTGAACCGACTCTGGAGGCCTCGTTGGTCAGTGCGCGGCTGTTTCCAGAGCAGGTCAGGGGCAGGGTCCCCAGTTTCTCCTCCCGGCTCCGTGTGTGCTTGCGGTCAGCCACCTGTGTGCTCTGGGGCGGTCTGATATCTGCGGTCTATCTTGTCTCTCCGTGAAAGCTGGAGGTGGATCTTTCTGCCAAGTGAGTTCTCACCGGTAGACACAGAATAGGTATTGGGAAAAAAAGAGAATTGTTATAACCTAAGAAACAAAATAAGTCTGGTCCGTGTGTGGAAGAGGATCACAACAGCAGGGCCTAAGAAACCACACATCCCCAGGGAAATGGAGGGCTGGGCGTCCACCATGCCGGGCCCCGGGCCCCCGCTGCGAAGGAGCCGCAGGCTCCGGCCAAGGTGACAGAGGCCTCGGCCAATATCCCCAGGTCCTTCCTGCCCTGTGCTGGCCCAGACCCGGCTGCATCCAGCCAGGAAGGGGAGGCCGAGTGGGAAGGCAGGAGGAGGCCTCGGGGACGCTGGTCTCCGAGCCCCAGCAGGGCCTGGCGTCCCACCCAGCAAGGGCCCCGCTGCCAAGCCGCTTGCCAGCCAAGCTGAGTCAACATCTGAGGGCTGCTGGCAGTGCTGGTGACTTGGGGGAGAAACAAAGGCTTCTCCCCACCTCCCGGGCCTCCCTGCCTCGGTGCCGCCGTCTCCTCTCATCGCTCACAACCACGGGCCTGCGCGCTTTCTTCGAGACCCACGTGGTGCATGGCTCTATGTCCCCTTCGCAGAGACATATCCTGTTTTTATTCTGCTTCTGCTGAGGACACTGGGGTGTGCTGGCCTTACTTCTGTGCCTTGGAGATGGTTTTCCCAAGCAGCAGAAAAGCCAGAATATTTCAGTGATGTGACCCATGTGTGTGTCCGGGATAAAGGCCTGGAGGGAACACAACGGCACAAATATGAAGGTTCAGACAGCAGCAATCATGAATGTTAGTTTAGTTTAGAAACAGACCTTTTACCCCATTGATGTTTGACAGAAAACAGCAAAATTCTGTAAAGCAATTATCCTTCAATTAAAAAATAAATACAACAATCCTCAAAGAAAAAGAATAGTTTAAAAAGAAGGAATCTTGCTGAAATCCAATTCCAGTTTGTTTCAAATAATAATAATTAGATCCTTTATATATGTATTCATGATGTGCACACAGAAATCTTGACAAGGGAAAATGGATATGAACACTAAAGTAAGATGGGATGTTAGCAGCTCTTAGTACAGTGACTTATATGTTTCTCAGTTGATTTATGAAGTGAAGTGAAGTGAGAGCCACTCAGTCATGTCTGACTCTTTGCGACCCCATGGACTGTATAGTCCATGGAATTCTCCAGGCCAGAATACTGGAGTGGGTAGCCTTTCCGTTCTCCAGGGGATCTTCCAAACCCAGGGACTGAACCCAGGTCTCCCGCATTGCAGGTGGAGTCTTTACCAGCTGAGCCACAGGGAAACCCAAGGATACTGGAGTGGGTAGCCTTTCCCTTCTCCACCAGATCTTCCTGACCCAGGAATTGAACCAGGGCCTCCTGCATTGCAGGCAGATTCTTTACCAACTGAGCTAAGGGATGGAAAGGAAGATAATTAGGAATATACGGTTCACTTGGTTCCACTGGATAGCGTATTTATATAAACAAATTGCATGTATTTCTATGCAATTTGAAGGGCATGGACCTCCATATTATCATTTTAGAAAGCCTCCTAAGCTTCTATTTTTACATTAAACTGATGTAAGCAAAAGTACTTTAAATGAACAATTAAGTAAAAACAGTAACTGCATTTAGGAGTCACATAATAATTTTCAAGTAAGTGTCCATTCTCCGTAACTTATAAGCCAGGCTTTACTACAGTTGATTTATAGAGATTTCTAAAATACACCGTTAGGTAGAAAGGCAGTGGGAATTCCCTGGCTGTCTAGTGTTAGGACTTTGTGCTTTCACTGTTTGGGGCCTAGGTTTGGTCCCTGGTCAGGGAATTAAGATCCCACAAGCCACATGGCATGACAAAAAAAAAAAGTATAGATGCAGAGAAGTGAGTAAAATATGTTGATTGTTTTAAATATAACACTAATGATACGTATAAGCAGGATAGATAGATGGATGGAAGGAAGGAAGAATAGATAGGTGGATATTTTATATTCGTTATTTGGAGCCGTTTGGGGGCTACAGGGGATTGAGAACCAAGTACAAAGAGTCCCCGTATCCCCTGCCCCAGTCCAATCTGGCACTTCTTAGGCGCTCACACTTCTGGTTGCTTCCCATCTCACCAAGAGTCAGATGTAGATGTCTTGTCATGGCCTACAGGACTGATACCCGGGCGTCATCGCCCCGTCTTTGCTCCCTCAGCCGCAGTCTCCTTAGCCACCCCATGTCCCTCGGGCAGGAGCCCCCCGGGGGCTTTCTCAAGCCCGTACTTCTCTGGGTGCACCGTAGGCACGCGGCCTGAGAGTGGCCCTGGCTCAGCTCCATCCAGCCCTCCCCGAGGGGCCGGGCTGTGCGCACCTGGACGCTCCCGTGGGTCCTCCTCCTGGCCTCCTTCCAGGCCCCCCCGCCCCCCACTTCTGGGGCTCCTGCTCCAGCATCTCCCTTCCCTTCTACAGGCACCTGCTGGCATCATGCCTCCCCCACCATCCCCACCATCTGTCTGCTGGCACGTCACTCAGCATGCCAGCCGTGGCACCCCCACCCCGATGGGCGCTGGGCTGGGGCTCTCCAACCGCTGCTTTTCTCAGCAGAGGCAGGATGAGGCTGTGGTCCCCTGCGGACTCTGAGGTTTGACTGCTCTCCTGTGAACCCCAAACCCTTCCCCCGGGAAAGGAAAAGCCTTAGGCCAACGTCTCCAAGGGCTCTCACTTCCCTGAGGCACAGCTTCCCTGGCCTTGAGATGGGGCAGAGGAAGGTGTCTGTTTCAGGGACCTTCCTGGCAGTGGTTCAGACTCTACACTTCCACTGCAGGGGTCACCGGTTCAACCCCCGGTCCTGGAAAGAAGATCTTGCATGCCGTGCGGTGCAGCCGGAAAATTAAGTTCTTAAAAAAGGTGTCCATTTCAGAGGATGCTGGGAAGGGCGTGCAAGAAAGGATGTAGGAGGCACCTGGTTACAGGACAGACGTCCACTCGATTTCACTTCCCTTGACCGTGCTGTGCTGTCATGAGGGCAACGCCAGGTTCTGTTGGTCTGCATTTCCCACTGTGGGGGGACTGAATCACACCAAGTGGGAGAGAGCGCCTTCCCTGTCGCCAGGGAAAACCAACGCTTCTTCCCAATGGTTCTTCTTCCCTGCCCCTCCCCTTCCTCTTCTCTCCTCCTTTTCACCTTTTCCTTCCCTTCTTTCTTTCCTCTGCTCTTGCCTCCCATCGATTGCCCTTCATGTTGGGCATGCAGGTTGAGTCTGTGTGTGTCCCAGGAGCGGCCCTTTGCCCACTGGTTGGCAGAATCTCTCTTTTCTCCCGAGTGCCTCTGTACCCTGGTTGCTTGTTCCCAAAGGCAAACCTCTGGCCTCCTCACTCTTCAGGGAGAGCTAGGCCGTGGGGACACCAGGCACAGACCCCGAAGGTCTTGGTTGATGATGCAGTGGTGCAGTGGTGCAGACCACTTGCTGATGGGTAACAGGCCCTGGTGAAGGCTTGGGCCCCAGGGCCAGCGCTGGCGCCCCAGGCGGTGTGGCTGCTTCGGCCCTGGTGCCCTGGGAGTGGCCCCTGCTCCCCGCACCATGGTTTGGGACAGGAAACAAGAGCTTCCGGACCAACTGGTGATCGGAAGACTCTTCCCAGAGGAACAGCAGGTCCCTTTTCTGTGGCCTTTTTATAAATGTTTATCTTCCTCCTTTGTCACACTTCCCCCTGTCCCGTGACGGAGGGACAAGGATGAACCAGCCCCACAACATCCATCAAACCTTTCAAGTTGTCACCTGCCCCCATGGAAGCACCCTCGCAACTGCCTCACTCCACAGAGAACCACTGGACCAGAAGCGAAACCCACCATCTGAATTTCCAGGGGATGTTCTGAGCTGTGTTTTGTCATCATTGCTCAGAAAACAAAATTGCTCATGCTGTAAGACAGAATGTCGGTTAAGTGTTGAGATCCTTCACCTGTTTGCCTCTTATTTGGAATTTTTAGGGTGAAAGCGAGGCAATAATAATTCACCTTTGAGGTGAGGTTGGGGTTTGAAAACACAGGTGGAGGCCGTCATTCTCAGCTGCCCTTTGGTTTGTGTTTTTCCGAGATGTACACACTCTGGTACATTTGCCACGGATGGTGCCCCAGGAGGACACATACGGCAACTCCCAAACAGAATCACAGAGCCCCTGGGAGACACAGCGTAACTCCACACTGTGACTCTGTGTGCGTGTGTGTGCACACACACCCGTAGTCACGGCCTTGAACTACAGGGACAGAGATGTAGGAGATGGTGTGTTGTCCCTTCCAGATTTTGGCAAGAAAATACAAAGATATCCCTCACCTAATGTATAGCATTGGCCTGTCCAGGGGGGCATAGTCCATTCTGTATTCATCCATCCATCAGTCCATCCATCCGATCCATCTTCCATCCCTCCCTGCCTCCACCCACTCAACAAAAAACTACTGCTAACTGTTCTGTGCCAGACATTATGTTGTGGGAATTACGTGGGATTCTCATTGAATCCTCCTCACAAGAACCCCAGAAGGTAAGACACTTGTTGTTTTCTGCTGGGTAGGAAAGCAGAGGCTCAACAGAGTTAGGAACCTGTCCAAGTGACGCTGCTGGAAGAGGCTGAAGTGGAACTGGGGCTCCTGTGTCTGACTCCAAACCCGAGCACCTTCCTAGGCACCCCACTCTCCTGGGGCCGGGGGCTGAGCAGAAAGAGGAAGTGACCGGGGAGTGCTGTCAGCTGGAAGGGTTAAGAGGGGAAGGGGAGGAGGAGATTTGTAACAGACATGCTGGTTCCATTCTGCCTCCTTCTAGAAAGAATTTCTAATGTCTTAAGTATCTCTAAGTTCCTGTTA
This sequence comes from Odocoileus virginianus, assembly GCF_023699985.2. Taxonomy (NCBI): domain Eukaryota; kingdom Metazoa; phylum Chordata; class Mammalia; order Artiodactyla; family Cervidae; genus Odocoileus; species Odocoileus virginianus. The sequence continues at coordinate 53,342,638 of NC_069693.1, forward strand.
ACGTCAACATAGTTCAAACAAAAGGTGAAAAGTCGCATCTGAATGTCTAATTCTCGGACACTCTCTGATAGATAGTATTTAAAATAACTTGAGTGAAACTGCTTGTCCTTACATGGAAACTCTGAAGAGTGGGAAAACTTTGGGAGATGCTGACCGAGCCCTTGCTCTATTATCCTGCTCCTACCATGTACAATGTGTGTGTGTAACATATTAATATAGTGTGTGTCTCTAGCATGCTGTGTACATTCGAGACAGAAACTGTAAAGTAATCATTGTGTTTACTTTTGAATACTTGGCCTAATTCCATAAGTGGCTTATGGGATATATGAAGCAAAGCGATGCTTAGGAGAAAACCAAAGAATGATAGAAGTAGCACATTGTACAAGGAAGTCAGACCAGGGAGCGACCGTAGGACAGAAGTGCCGACCAGACAGTTCTGCATGGACGCCCTGACTGGTCCCCGCGCGGCCCTCAGCTTCCTGGTGAACACTGTGAAAAGAGAAACAGAAGCAGGCATGTGATTTTCCCCTAGTCCAAAAAGAGAAAGCGAAGCAGTTTTCTAGGGCCAAAGATGAAGAGAAGTCCACACTCTAGTGCGTCGATTCAGAGAATCCAGACACAGTGATACCCACAGAACAATAAAAAGGAGGCAGCAGTGACCACTGGGCTCAGTCCAGTGTGGGCATGTGTTTCCTATGGAAAAGAAGGGATTTTAAGCTAGGAATCCTCAGCGGCTTATGTTCTCAGTCTCTGGGAATTTGGTTTACTTTAACTTTCCAGCTAAAACTTTTTATTAGCAAAATTTTTTAAAAGGTCTTGGAAAATGTAGGCTTGTAAAAAGTACAATTTGTAGCTCATCTAAATTCTGGTAGCTCTGTGGTTCTGCTAATATATCAGGGTATTTAATGAGGAGTTTTAGTCACTTAGCATAGTTTCTGGAGCGTCATAGGCACTCAGTAAAAAATTGCTGAGTGAAGGAATAGAATATCAACAAGGTAACTGTTGAGCAAAGAGAAACAGAGGATGAATCCAGTAGAATATTGGAAATTCTTCAAATTCAGAAAAAAGATTGATTTCTGAATTTAGTGTCCTGTCACTGCATCATGCCACTTCTCTCAGCAACATTATGCCTTGAATTTAATGTTCAGATGTTCCTACAGTGCTAGCACTGGAAAACAAAGGTTTACTGATTTTTCCCCACATGTTTCCACCTAGTTCATCTGATAAAAGCACATCACTTTTTAATCAACATCATTGGGGCATGCTGCTGCTGCTGCTAAGTCACTTCAGTCGTGTCCGACTCTGTGCGACCCCATAGATGGCAGCCCACCAGGCTCCCCCCTCCCTAGGATTCTCCAGGCAAGAACACTGGAGTGGGTTGCCATTTCCTTCTCTAGTGCATGAAAGAGAAAAGTGAAAGTGAAGTTGCTCAGTCATGTCAGACTCTTAGCGACCCCACGGACTGCAGCCTACCAGGCTCCTCCATCCTTGGGATTTTCCAGGCAAGAGTACTGGAGTGGGCTGCCATTGCCTTCTCTGCATTGGGACATAGTTGTATATAATAAGATGTGCCCAGCAGAAGTGAATAGCTTGATGAATTTTGACGGGTGGACTACCCCCTGTAACACCACCCCAAAGAGGACACAGAGCACTTCCACCTTCTCAGAGAATTCTGTTCACCCCGAATCACCCCACTCCCTCCTCAGGCAAGCAGTGAGTGATTAAGCTGATTCCTAATTTGCTTTTCATGTTGTTCTTTTTTAAAAAAAAATTTTTTTTTAATGAAGTATAGTTGATTTCCAATGTTGTGTTAACTTCTGCTGTATAGCAGAGTGACTCAGTTATACACACACACACACACACACACACACACACATCTGCTATTTGATGAAATTGATCGTGTTGTTCTTTATGATTTATCTATTTATGTATGTGGCTGTGCTGGGTCTTAGTTGTGGCAGGCAGGATCTTGGATCTTCATTGCTGCATGTGGAACCTTTAGTCACAGCCGGCAGATACTTCATTGTGGCCTGTGGGATCTAGTTCCCTGACTGGGGATCGAACCTGCACCCTCTGCTTTGGGAACACAGAATCTCAGCCACTGGACCACTGGGGAAGTCCCTCATGTTGTTTTTAAGATGGAATGGAACATAATGCTTTGAAGCTACTCATGAAAAATAGCCCTCTTACCCCAGCTGTAGGGAGACCGAGTCTAGCAGACCTGTCGTGGATGGGTCAACGGTAGGGCCGGTGGGCCCCCGCCGGTCCCAGGGGCGGGTGCGGTTTCTCCTACGTGTCTTGTCTGAGCAATTTGGCACTTACGACTGAGGGGCTCTTGGGAGAGGAACCAGCGGGAGAGTAGATGACACACATTTCACTGAAGTTAAAAATTGCAGTGGTGATGGCAATTATTTTGAATTATCCTCAGAATGATTAAGAAAATGATACCCTTAAATAAATGTTTGAAAGAAATGAGTTTTGTTGGGAATAATACCTCACAGCCAGTTCTCAGAAGTCCAAAGACAGAAGCAAATTAAGGGACACCCTCCAAGCAGTTGGGGAAGGAGAAAAAAAAAACACAAAAAACACAGAGTGCCTAATAAATATCTCGCCAATCCAATTATAACATTCAAATCAAGAGAGAAAAATACAGTATCAAATATAATGAAAGCTCTCTTTCCCAGCGAGCACACAGCCCACTCCTCACTGTCCAGCGCTGAAGGGGATTTCAAAGTCAGCGTGTATGCAGGGTGGGGGGAATGCCATGTAAATCAAAGTGAAATAATCAAATTTTTCTGGTGGAAATAAGTGCAGTTGTTTGATGTAATTTTGACATTCAGCATAATTTCAGCATCCACGCTGAAGTTAGGGAATCAGGGTGTCTCTGTGAGATTTATACAGTGAGAATTTATTGATCAGGAAAATCTAAGTTCGACTTTGAATACAGTGTGGCCTTATGCATTTGTGGGGGAATATAGTCTCCTGTCATACGTGTGTGTGTGTGTGTGTGTGTGTGTGTGTAATATAAGGATATATATATAGTAGAAGTAATACAAGTATATATTCTACATATTTCACTGCCAATGTTAAGGCAGAAAAGACCTGTTTCTATTTGTAGTGGTGTGAATAGCATCCCCTCTAAAACCATGTCCACTCAGAACCTCAGAATGTAGCAGTATTTGGAAATACTGGTGTAATACAGCTGTAATACAGATGTGATCAGTTGAAGTCATCCCGGATAAGGGTAGGTTCTAAAGACAATGACTGGGGTCTTTCTAAGAAGAGACCACGCAGAGACACACACACAGTGGAGAGGGGCGTCATGATGAGATGGCTGTTGGGGCAATGTACCTATGAGCCAAGGAACCCCACAGATTGCCAGGAGCCCCCAGACTCTGGAGGAAGCAGGGAAGAATCCTTCCTCAGAGCTGTCAGAGGGAGCGTGATCCTATGGCACCTTGATTCAGGACTCCTGTCCTCTAACAGAATCTCCGTTGCTTGAAGCCATCTATGAAGGGCACCCTTTATGGCATCCTTACACTGGTGCCATGTAAGTCCCCTTCTGCATCTGGAGATAACCCGCCCCTGCTCATGAGGTAGAAATACGCAGGAATCTAGGAGGTGACTTTCCCTACCAGAGAACCTGGGTTTGCAGTGTCTTGGGTCAGCAATAGAGATCCTTCCAGATGCCCTCTGAGAAGCTTTAGTCACTCGTCCCCTAAGTAACTGAGGAGCAGACGCCCGGTGAGTCCTAGAGCTGCAGGCAGGAATTCAGTCCTGCTTACGCTGGTTCTGCTTGAGAGGGAAGAGCCCGAGCGATGCCGACGCAGGGCAGAAGACGAGCCCCCAGAGGCCTCCCAGAGAGTGTGCTCCGAGCACAGGAGAGTCTGAACCAAGAGCCGCTCGGGTCCCTGCTCCGCCTGGAACCACCCAACCCCTCAGGGAGACTGGTTGGGTTCATCATCTCCGACCTGGTGCAGACAGGCTGGCTTCCAGCCAAGTGGTTTTGTGCTGCCTTGCAAGGCAGTAGGTGGAGTTGCCTTTAAGAGCTCATGTGTCTCTTTCTCTTTTTGAATGTTCACTTTGTATTGGAGTGTAGTTGATTGAGAACGTGTTAGTTTCAGGCGCACAGCAGAGTGCTCCCGTGACACCCGTGCGTGTACCTGTTCTTCGTGGGTTTCGCTCTCTCCTCTTGCCCTCCTGCCACTTAGCCAGGAGTGCCACCCAGACACCAGCTGCTCTTTTGGCTTCGCTAGACCTCACAGCTGAGTAATCCATTCAGTAATTCATGAGCACATATTTATGGAGTCCTCATCACATACCAAGGATCGTGCTGGGTGCTGGGGCTCAAACCGTGAACAACTGAGCCTCTGGTCTAGACCTCATCAGATTCCTGGTCTTAGGGCCAGGGCAGGCCCATATGGGGCCTTGGAATGAATTAGATAAAGGCACCCCATTCCTCTGGGCAGGGTTCATGGCTCAGCGCATGTAACAACATATCAGCGACTTGCATATCAGCCCAGCCCACTTCCTTAGGCCAGCAACCTTGTGCAGTGCGCAATCCATGCAACTGTACCTGGCATTGAACCTCCTGGGCCTCCTAATAGCTGACAGGGCCATGATAGACATGGAGGACGAGGCAGGGAGGGATTAAAAAGCACACAAGACTGAATGTGACCCAGCCCTGTTTGGGCCAAAAGAGGCACCCCAGAAGGGGAGCCTTCTCGGAGGAGGCCGGTACATATAGCAGTAAAATAGCTACACAGCAAGCCTTTTGGGGGTTTTGTTGTTACTGTTCTGTATTGAGAAATATGGTGATTCTGAGACAGAGAGAGTTCAATTAATCCTTTGCCTATTTCTGAAGCTTCCTTTGTAACGCAGAGAGAGAATTTATGTGCCACCGTTTAGGCCCTTTTCAATACAGTCACTGGCATCGCATTTTGGCAGAGGCACTAAATGACTCGAGAGAGTTGGGAGATGCAGGGAAGATGTTTTTATTATTATTATTATTCAGAAGCTTTTATTTGATCATATAAATTGTTACACTCACTTGAGTTTCTGCCTCAACCAAGACGAAGAATCACATCTACCAGTATTCTCAGGCCTACTGCTACCGTATAGAAAGAACCTTAAATTGTAACTTGCAAGTAAAAGAAATAATCAGAGGGATTTATCATGATTGGAAAATCAGACCCTGGAAAATCAAAACACACTTTGCTACGGAGATGAATTTGCGTGTGTGGTGGGCTTGTACATTAAAACAACCGTGGATGCCATGGGCAAACCCTGCTTCTCTTTCCACTGGTGTGTTTATTTTCATAGCCCCATCGTATATTAAGCATCCTTGCAGTGGAGGCATCTCTAGACTCTGTCGTCTACATTTTGAAAGTGCCAAATCCTAGCCAGTAGACCACTGGGGGGGCTATGTCATCTACATTTTGAAGAGAAGTCCTGCCTTATGGGAACCCCCTCCTTTGAAAACTAAATCCATATGGAATTCTCAGCCTATATAGATGAAGGCAGATATTCATGGCATGTTATATAACACCACAGTGAGAAACTGCTCTGTTAATAAAACTCAGGGAATTTCTAGTAGCAGCTGAGATAACAGAGCCTAGGGTGTCGCGCAGGGAGAGTAATAAAGTCCAGTGAAAGAATTCAGGTTGTGTCTTTGAAACTCACTCTGTATGACATTTCTCAGCCTGCCGATCGCATTAGTCAATGCCCACAAACCCCACTCTACCCAGAAATTGCAGCTTCCCAGAAGGCTTCCTTGAGTCCTTGGTTTGTTATGATAGCATATAGTATCTTTCCTGATGACCCTTTTACAAAACGCAGCCCAACTTGCCTCTGAATTCCCTGTTCTCCTTCCTTGCTCTATTTTTATTTTATTTTTTTTCCTGCTAAGATTTATCACCATCTGACTCGACATGTGTATCAGTCAGCTAATACCTGATAACAAATACCCTGACACGTAGTGACTTTAACACTACAACCCTATTACCACATGACTTTTGTGGATCAGAAACCTGCCTGTGACTTAGCTAGCTAGATCCTGCAGCTCATGGCTTCTTACGAGGCTGCCATCAAAGTGTGGGCCAGAACTGTGGCTATCCCAAAATTCAGACAGGGAAGGATCCAGTGGGAATTGGTGGGAGCCATTTCAGAAGCCACATTGCAAATTACATATTTTAAATTATGTATTTTTCTATCATCTCTAAGGCACTGAAATAAAAACTACAGAAGAGCCAAGATCTCTCTGGTTTGTTCTTCATTGTATCCATGCTTCCAGGTGTTTGTTGAATGAAAGAACTCAAATATTTGTTGAATGAATGAATCAATGTGGAGACTGCTTTTGGTCCCCCAGAGAAGCCCTGTGTGTGTCTCATTTCTCTTCTTTCTTCTTGTAAATGAACCTGGAGAATTTTTGAGTGTCAAAGGCTGAGAGAGTATAAAAGTTATTTAGGAGAAAACATTTATTTTAACAGTTATGTTGTCAGAATAAGGGTTTTCCAGGTGGCGCTAGTGGTAAAGAACCCACCTGCCAATGCAGGAGACATAAGAGACGCGGGTTTAATTCCTGGGTTGGGAATATCTCATGGGAACCCTCTCCAGTATTCTTGCCTGGAGAATCCCATGGACAGGAGCCTGGTGGGTTATAGTCCAGAGGGTTGCAAAGAGTTGGACATGACTGAAGTGACAGTGTGCAAAGATACCCAGGCCCTGATCTCTGGAAACTGAAGATGTTACCTCACTGGGCAAAATGGAACTGTATAGCTGTGATTAAAGTTATGGATCTTGAGTAAGGGGATTATTTTGGATGTTCTGGATGGGTCCAAAGGGACAGCCTTTTCTGGGTGTGGTCCCAGGGTTGGACCATGGAAATGACCCAAGGATCATCAGTTCTAGGTCTTTTGAAAGAGCCTGATTTTCAGGGAAGTCCTTAATTGTGGACCTCAGGAAAGAACATTCCATCTTTATTAATACCATCCACACATGTTAGAGACTCAGGATCAGATCTTCACTCATGATAAGATTTGGGGGATGAGAAAGTCTTCCATTGGAACTCGTGGTCTCAGGAAGTATTGATACCCTCCTTCTAGTCCAGCATAAAGAGAATACCACCCGTGAGAAATAACTGCTAATGAAAGAGGAGTCAGCTGCCATTCACTTTGCTCTTTTGCATTTCTTTAAATAGTCCATTTATTGAAGTATAACAAATATACAGGAAAAAGCACAACGCAGTGGATTTTCATGTAGGGGAAACACTCCTGTGAGATTCCTTGCATGTTGCCCAAAGCAAGAGTTGGTTTACTCTTGTGGCTCACTGACAGTTGGATGGAGAGACCATAGCTGACTTAGACTTTTCCCCTTGATGGCCATGCCGCTTGTTCTGCTTTGGGGCTGTTGTCAGTGGTGCTGCTCTGAAGTTCTTGTCCGTGTCTTTTGGTGAAAGCATTTCTGTTGGGTCCATAGCTGGGATGGGGGATTCCTTGGGTAAGGGCATCCTTTTCTGTTCTGCTTAGACACTGGAACTTGCTGACCTGGGACAATACGGGGTGAGAGACATGAGTTATGCGAATCCGGGGTCAGATCCTATCTGTATTTTTTAAAATTTTATTTCTGTGTTTTTGGCTGTGCTGGGTGTTCATTGCCAGCGGGCTTTTCTCTAGTTGGGGCGGGTGGGAGCTGCCCTCTGGTTGCAGCGCGTGGACCTCTCGTTGCGGTGGCGTCTCTGGCTACGGAGCACAGGCTCTAGGGCACGCAGGCTTCAGCCCCTGTGGTACGTGGGCTCCACAGTTGCGGTTCCTGGGCTCTAGGGCACCGGCTCAATAGTTGTGGCACACGAGCTGAGTTGCACTGGCGTGTGGGATCTTCCCGGACCAGGGATAGAACCTGCCTCTTCCGCATTGGCAGGCAGATTCTTTACTGCTGAGCCACCAGGGAAGTCCTTGTCTTTATTTAACATTCTGATATTTGCTCATGGAGGACTGTTGTGCATTCACTTTTGTATTAATTGTTGCCTTGATCTGGGCTGCTCCCTTAAATTTTGCACCCAGGGTCAAGTTTTCACCCAGGGTCCACTCACTTCACCCTGGCTCCCACCCTCAGCAGATCAAGACACCAGGTAGCTGCCTGCTGTCTGAATGCTTGGTATCTGGTCCCAAAAGATCCCTCAGGACTGTACCAGCTTAAACAGTGCATGAGAAAAACCCCCAGTCCTCAAAGCTCATGCCTGGTCCCACAGGACCTCATAGCAGGGCGCGTTTTATTTTCAAATACACGTTTTTATTCACAAAGGCCTTTGCAAGGTGGTTTGAAATTTGTTGGCCTGGAGGGGGAAGGAAGGGCATGGACTGTTTCAAGTGCAACATTTAATTTATTAATTGGGTTGGGGCAGCCAGGCTGGCTTCTCAGGTCTGCGTTCTTGGTTTCTGGACTGTTAGAAAAGAGAGGGGCGAGGAGAGAGGGCAAATGCTGTTTAGGAAGGTCTGGCTGGGTAGAGGGCGGCGGAGCGGGGCAGAAGGGGCTGCACCCACAGCCAGATCAGGGCCACTGCTCCTCACTAAAACACTCCTTTCCCCTGCTTCTTCAACACGAAGAGACTCTCCATCACCCATTTCCTGTCTCTTTAGGCAGCTCTATCCCACGGCTTAGTGGAGCAGGTATCAGCATGATAGGATGATACTTTGCAGGGCTGGGTTTATTGGGTTTAGGTAAGCAAATCCTCTTAAGAAAAACTGTTCATCAGTCAGCCTAATTTACTCGTCTGGGGAAGAACGTTGTCTATTTTGTTCTGTGCTGGTGGGCCGGTGTTGTGAGCACGGCAGCAGCATGTGCAAATCCAGGCTCATTCAGGCTGGGGGAGACCCGGAGCTGGAAACTGAGGCTCTAATTGAGCTGGTGGTTGATTTCACTGGGGGAGGGCAGGGCAGGGGCATGGTGGCTTTGGAAATGGTGGGGACCCGGGGCTGCAAAGCTGGTCCTTCTCCTGTTCTGTGCCCCTCGAAGAAGAATCTACACTAAGAATGCCATCACCCCACAGAGGAAGATTTTTGTTTGCTTGTTTCTGATCATCCAGGGGTTTCTGTCTTCATACCTGTGCTCTGGTTAACTTCACGAGGCAGCTGCTGCAGTTGGTCAGCTCCCAGCCGTCTGCTCCCTGCCCACCATCTGTGATACTGGCTGTGCCTTCGTGTCTGATCCTCGCAGTTGCTTTAAACAGTCGGAACCCCCGAGTGCATAGTCAGCCCTGTGTGGCATCAAGCTGGTGGGCTCCCGCATAGTCCCGACTTAAGTCTAGCCAGCTGCCCTCCCATCTCACCTCCAGTTTCCATTCCTGTCTGCTCTGAATTCTGACTGTGTGTGACATGTTCCCGTTTGTAGACTCATCGGTTTTTTTTTTTCCTTCTTCTTCTGATTCTTAATGTGATTTCTCTAGCTCACCCAGTGGTTCCCCTTGTTATCACAGTTGGGACGTTTCATCTACAAGAGTGCAATCAGACATCCTCGATAAGCTGCAGGACATGCTTCCGCTTCCTCCTTCCCCTGCTCAGAGAGCCCTGAGCCCCACGTGTGGCTGGAAGATGGGACAGCCCGAGAATGGGACCTGGACAGTTAGAAATAACAGATCGTGGCATCTTCGTGCCTTGACAGTCACCATTGTGTTCTCATTAAGAAACAGGTATCTGTATATCTTGATGTACGTAACTTAGAAAGGGAAAAACCTTGCAATCTTTCCCGGCCTCTCCAGCAGTTTGGTATATGTTCACCCAAATCTTTTCTTTTATATGTAATGTTTATTATTTATTTTTGGCTGCGCTGAGTCTTTGTTGCTGCCTGGCTTTTCTCTAGTTGCAGAGAATGGGGGGCGGTTCTCTAGTTGCGGTTCTCGGGCTTCTCGTTGTGGCGGCCTCTCTCGCTGCAAAGCAGCGACTCTAGGGCACTCCCGGGCCCCAGCAGTTGCAGCATGTGGACTCAGTCATCGCCGATCCTGAACGCTAGAGGCCAGGCGCCACAACTGTGGTACATGGGCTCCGTGACATGTGAGATCTTCCTGGATCAGGAATCAAACCTGCGTCTCCGGCATTGGCAGGCAGAGTTTTCACCAGTGAGCCACCAGGGAAGCCCCACCCAAATCATGTACTTATGTATGTCTGTGTGTGCGCAGACATGCTTCACTTAACCGTACATCTGAGATACCCTTGCATGTCAGTACGTAGAGATTTGTCTTATTCTCTTTAATGGCTGCCGTCAGTTGCACTGTATATCGTTGTTTATTTATCCAGTTAGACGCAGAGAATCTTACAACACAGCTAGTGCTGAAGGCAGAGGAATTCCCTCTCCAGCATCTCTGCAGGAGGCTAGCCCCGGCCCACACAGGGCTTGGGTTTCCTTGGGTCCAGACAGTTTTGATGAATCTAAGTCTCTGGGGTGGTGTCTTCATTTCTGCCTCATTTCCATGGCTGGCTGCTCAGTCAAGGCCAAGAAAGACTTCCAGCTGTGCCCGTGTCCAGGGTATTTTGAAGATGTGAAGGAGTTCAGGTATATAACCCGCAGGATCTGGGCCATGTAGACATTAGAGTCCCCCAGTGGTTCACCCTTCGGCGTTTTATCATTCCACTCTGTACAACCTCATCCCCTTCCTCCACTCTCAGATCATTTTGCTGAGTTTGAAATGTAACTGCCTACTGGGCCTCTCTACCTTCAGGTGAAAGACATCTTGACCACGGACACAGGTGACCCATCCTTCCTTCAATCTAGGTCCCCCTTCTCCTCCAGAATCCCACTCCCTGGACCCTCATAAGGCACTGGCTTTCATCCTTGGTGACTTTCTCCATCAACCTCGTTCCCTGCCTCCAGCACATTTCCAGGATGCCTGCCGTCCACTCCAGGCCTGTCGTCACCTCTCTGATGATGGCCACTGATCATGCTTGTCTTTCTCCAGCCCACGCAGAGTCACTGTCAGGAGAAGCTCGTCTGACCGCACCCCATAGAGACCCCTTCCCCCTGCTCGCCACCTCCTGCAGAACAGAGCCCAGAACAGGACGCCTTCCCTACTCGGACACGCTGCCTTCTGTTTGCCTCTCACCCCTCCTCTGCACAGGCATTAGATGCTCAACTTCTCACTGCCGTCTCATCAGCTATGCTGATGCTTCTCTTTGGATCATCCTTCCCACCTCTTTCTTTAAGTCTGAGAAGCTATTTCTTTCTGTAAGGAGGCTTTCCTGATCACCTGGACTAGACTAGATACTTCTGTTTTCCAATGAGACAGCCCCTTTCTCTCGACCACCGACATTACCTCATGCAGTGAAGCCATCCATGTGCACTCTGTGTGAACTCTCCAAGGGGAAGACCCTGCCTTACTCAGCTTTATATCCTCAGCTCCTATCACAGGAACTGATGTGTAAGACATATTCAGGGTACACGGGATGAACAGATGGCTGGATGGATGATGGATGGATGGATAGATAAGATGGAAGGAAGAATGGCAGAGTCTGAATACCTGCCCGTGCCACTCTGGTTCCAGGCATCGATGGAATGGAGCTGGGTAATTTCAAGCAGCTCCAGTCCCCTGCTTTGGTTCATGGCACAATGTCCTCTGCCCTGGGAGATCAGCAGGAGGGTAGCAGAGTCTGGAAGGAGAAATGATTCTGTCTTCCCCTTGTCTAGGGCGCCACACCAGTAGCCTCTCCCTCAGTGTCTGCGGGAGGACCAGTTTTCTCAGTGCGCTGTGGGAAGCTCATGAATAGCAGGTGGAGGTGGGGGCCCCTGGTTGCCATTCAAGCTGCCATGGTGCCCAGGCCAGAAATAAAAGGTACAGGTGAACTAACCAGTGGCCAAGGCGGCTTTTCCCTTGCAGGCGGGCCCCTTTGGTCTCTCTGTCTAATCATGGTGATAGGATGAGTCATTAAGTAATAACAGGCACCTCCTCTGTACTGAGTACCATGCGTGTCCCTCACACCGCATTCCTCCCGCCCCCATCACTGTCACATCCTCGGGGTGACCCCAGCAGTGGGTGCCACGTAACACACAGCCTTCCGCTTATAAGGAGGGTTCTCGGGGCTGTGGAACTTGCCCAGGGTCATCCCGGTATTAAGCAGCAGGACCAGGCTCCAGTCCTAAGCAGTGTGACCCCCCGAACCTGCCCTCCAGCTGCTCCCAAAGGAAGGAAGACCGAATCTTTCTGGGCCAGACGTTTCGTTTTCTCCACTAAGTGGAAAAGAAGCTGGATCAGAAAGGATTCTGGCTGGCTGGGGCCTGCTCCCCAGCCGCCTTCTCTCTGCCTGCTCCTCCTGGAGGGCAGAGGTGAGGGATGAGTGGGCTGAGGGATCCGGGTGGCAGTGCTGGGCGCCCCAGTGCACCACTCGGGGTCTCCAGGGACCGACTTTTTAAGTCCCGAGCCGTCTACTTTTCCATTCTCGATGCAAATGCTCTCTCCCTGATTTGTAACCGCATCCCTCTCGCATAAATGGATTGACAAGCTGTCTAATTTCCCTGTGTCTTCTCGACTTGAGCGCTGTGAGCACGCCTGAGCCTCTGCACTGGAAGGCTCTCATTTCCCATGCGGATGCGGGCTGGAGAGGCTTACCCACGCGGAGGGAAGAGCCACGCTCATCATCATCAGGACCGAGGCAGTGGCCGCAGAGACTCCCAGTGGCCTGGCCGTGCGCGGAGCCTCCCAGAGTTCTCTCCACGGGTCACGTCTTCTGACTCTAAGAAGCATTAGGTCAGTGGAGACACTGAGTGTTTTGGTTTTTGGTTTTTTTTCACCTTCACATCAACCTTTTATATCTTAGATAATAAAATAAAGTTTTCCCCCAAAAGATGCATTGAGAGTTATCATATCTCTTGAAGAGATTCAAATAGATAATGGACTTCTTATTTTTCTTCATTTTAAAATAACTTCACAGAGCTGCCCCAAACAGGGAGAAATGCCTCTTTTCAGTCATCCTAGTTCTTTTACATTTGTTTTTTTAAATAAGCTATATAATGCAGTAAAGTGTGCAATTCTTAAGTGCATAACAGCTTGGTGAATTTTTACTATACATACACCCTTGTGTCCACTACCCAGATCAAAATGTAGAATATTCCCAGAAGCAAAAGGGGACACCCCCATGTCCCTTTCTCAAGTAACCACTGTTCTGACTGCCATCATCATGGATTCATTTTGTCTGGTTCCAGCTTCATGAAAGCAGAAGCACACAGGATGTGCTTTCTTTGTGCTGGGTCATTGTTGGACACATACTCAGCATTGAAAGCCGGGTGTTCTCGAAACAAATATATAACCATATAATCAATGGTCTCTGGTTAAAAGGTCTTAATGAAAGTATGTGAAACAAGTGATTTTCTTTGCAAAAAGGGGAGGGACTCTAAGGCTTTTTATCTACCCCACCCCTGTAAATGAAAACTACAGGATTAATCTGCACCAAATCTGGGCAGCCTATTTAGGATGGATTGTTTAAAGTATATGCACTGGTCTACTCAAAATTCACTTTGGAGGAGCTGCAAGGGCCCCTCAAAAACTTAGCCAAATGACCCAAGAGAAGCTGCGAGCTCTGATTGGTGATAAAGCTTGTTTCTCCCTCAGGCAGCTCTGGCCCACCCAGGGTGAGTAACAGTACGGATTTATTTATTTAAGGAGGGTTAGTGATTCTTCTGAATGATGTTGTAGAGAAAAGTTAGTGGTCCAGTGAATCTGAGAAGCATTTCATGTACTGTCTCTGTTTTGGAGATTTATAATGCTCATCGTCAATTAGCATATTAAAGGTGCTGATAAGTCCTGCTGCAAAGATAGTGATGTGGTTGTATCAGCATCAACTAAACATCTTTACCACATAACTCTCTTATAATGGAGATTCTTTTTCTGTCTCAGAGAACTCACTTTCCTATAACTTAGGTACTAAAAGCTAGCAGACAGTAAAGTCTTTGGGTAGAAAAATTTTACATTTACATTTTACTTATGATAAGCATGGGCTTTCCTGATAGCTCAGTAGGTAAAGAATTTGCCTGCAATGCAGGAGACACTGGTTTGATTCCTGGGTCGGAAAGATCCACTGGAGAAGGGATAGGCTACCCACTCCAGTATTCTTGGACTTCCCTTGTGGCTCAGCTGGTAAAGAATCTGTCCACAATGTGGGAGACCTGGGTTCGATCCCTGGGTTGGGAAGATCCCCTGGAGAAGGCTACTCATTCCAGTATTCTGGCCTGGAGAATTCTGTGGACTGTATAGCCCATGGGGTCACAAAGAGTCAGACATGACTGAGCGACTTTCACTTTATGATAAACATAAGGCCTCCATCTGTTATTTTCTCAGATTATCCTGAGATTTAAAAAATCTTTAAATTATCAAAGTGAAGGTAATATCACTTTCAAAACTTTTTCAGAATATGAATGGAAATACCCATTGGGGGGAAATTTATTTTATTGGTTTTATGTAAACTTCATTTTACTTTATTCTGAAGTTAATTATTTTGCATCACAGAAGCACCAGAAAGCCTTCTCTTTCCCATATAACTACACTGCTGCCTCTAAAAATCAAGAGAAATGACCCCAAAATGGAACTCAAGTCCTCTGAGCTGGCAAGAGAAGGTCATGGGTGAGTGGGGAAGAGATAGTTATCAGCGAGTCATGCGATACAGTCTGTAATCAGGGTTTATCATCTCTTTTAACCTTTTCTTTTCTCTGAGATTTGTTTTGGAGCAATCAATAATTGCTTCCAAGATTCCTCCTGTACTCCATGGAGGCCCAGATTTCCTGTTCTGCAGGAATCCCACAGTTTCATCCGTTACAAATCTGTCCCATTATCAGAGGAACATCTTAGTAGTTTTTCAGCAGAAGTTGTTTCTGCTAATTTGCTAATTCATTCATATGCTGTCTGCCAGCCTCTGGGCATCCATGGACCATTTTCAGCTTACTTTTGTTTGGCCAGACAGGAAGTCTGCTTGCTGCTTTTAATTGTATTAAGTCCTTCGGAGAGAGGGAAAGTTCTTGGGGGACCTAACAGATTTTATTGCTCAAAGAAGAAGCATTGCAAGTTTCATGATGCTTTTGCATCACCTGATCCAGATATTTTCAAGAGAGATTGAGGAAAGAAGGCCTTCTTCATATACCATTTTATTATCTCAGATTGTGAATCTGTGCTCATGGGCTAAATTCAATATATAACCAGCACAGAGTTTTAGTCCTTTTATCCTGTGCTGGATGTGAAGAGGGATTCTCGGAAGAGAAACCTTAGCCCTGGTTCTCAAGGAGGACACACTTGTTTGGAGATTCAGGCCATATAATTTAAAAAAAAAAACAAACAACTAGTCACAAAATAATCATAGACATGTGGTGTTGATGGAAAAGACAGTGCTTAATGCGACCTGTCACTGTGCTTAGCACTGTAAATGTACTGACTCTCTTACTCCTCAGTCCTCTGTGAGGTATGTAATATTATTATTTCTGTTTAAATGTGAGGATGCGGAGGCACAGAGAGGTCGAGACATCTGCCCAGGGTCACACAGCTAGTCAGTGGCAGAGGTGGGGCTGTTAGCAGCTTTCAAGAGGACACTGGCTTTTATCAAGTGTATTCTGTATACCAGGTCTCAGGATAAATTATTTCACACACAGATAAATTATTTGGTTTAATCTTCAGAAAAGCTTTTAAGACAAAGAAGCATTATAGCCACTTTTATAGGTAATGAATTGAGACTCGGGGAGGCTGAGTAGTTTGCCCAGAGTCGTGGAGCATCTAAGTGGCAGATTCAAGGTTCAAATCCAGGTCTGCTTGATTCTAAATTCTATTCAACTGCACTGTGCACGTTAAGCCAAGTCTGTAGCTTCTTTCTCTAGCTAACTAGCATTTTGTAAAACTACATTTACACACACACACACACACACACACACACGCACACGCACATCTCTTTCCTAGCTGCCAGTGGCTCAACTCACTCCAACTATGGAGCCTTGTCACAAAGGGGCCTGTGGGAGTGGCCTCACCTGACCCTCTATCAGAACTCAGCCCAGAGCTCAAGTGACCAGGTATCTCCACCTTCATGGCAACCCCTGGTCCCGGCTGTCCCTGGGGACATCCCTGAAAAGCTGTCCAAGGGAACCTGTCTCCTGCATCCCTTTCTGAAGGTAAGGGCCAGCCCCTCCACTTCCCATCAGAGCAGGGACCCCGAGCTGCAGAAGGGAACCTGGCTGACCCTGGATGAGGACTTGGCCCAGGGAATGCCCAGTGGCTGCCCAGCGGAAGGACTGAGACACCCCTGAGATCATCCGCAGGTAGCCTGCCCTGGTCACCTGAGCGCTCTGGCTCCAGCCTATGGAGAACTAAGGGCTGATCTGGCCAAGAAAGTTGGTAACCTGGAGAAGCCATGAGCATCTCCCCAACCCCAGCCCCACCTGCTGAGGGACAAGGGAATTTGCTTGGCTCTCAGGGGACCTGGAGTCCTGCCCTGGTTCTCTGATTGCTTGTTATGTGGCTGTGGGCAGGACCCTCTCCTGGCCTCCTTGTCCTTTGGGTGGGACCATGGGGTTTAATAACAGACCCTGTCAAAGGATGCTGGTGATAACACGAGATAGTAAATGGAAAGCGCCCAGGAGGATGCTGGAACCTGTGGGTGCTGTTTCTTCACTAAGCCTTCTTATCAGTTTCCACCCCAGCTCCCCCCAACCTCTTCTACCCCTCGGGCAGCTGGCACTTGTCAAGAAGGCCGCTGCTCTATGAGGGCCAGCTCACATTCTTGCCCTGCTGCCTGGGGACGGGTCAAGAGAGGGCACGAGGGGCCAGGATGATCACATCACCTGGGATGGAGACCAGAGCATTCCTTGGGACGCTGGGGACCTTCATGCTCGTTTGCTCCAAATCATGGCTGCCTTTGCCCCTCTCTCGACCCAGCCGCAATAATCTTTGAGTGAAGTGAATGCATAACCTCCCTCTTCCAGCAGGGTCTTTGCATCTGCAGTCACCTCTGCTAGAACAGAGCAGACACTTATTTTCGTTCTCAGTGATTGCTTCCTCAGAAAAGCCTCCTAACCTGGTCGCTCCTGTCCGTTATAAGCTCCGGTGATACCGCACGCCTCTTCCCAGCAAGGATCACTCCCCTCCTTTTCCTTCTGCCCCGTCCTGTCCCCATCGCCTCCCGCAGTGTCTGTACATGGCGGCCCTGATGCTACATTTACGGGAGGTAGAGGAGTGATTCGTGCCCTTTGGGGGCCTGGCACGCGTTGTGAGAAGTCGACAGCCGGTCCCCGGTTCCCCCTCCTGGGTGCACGGTGACAGCATCTTCGCCCGCTGCAGTGCTGGCCCTTGGTGATCGCCTTCCGCCTCCGCCACCCACTGCTTCCTGTGCGCGTGCTTCGTGCTTCATTCCGCTTGGACCTGTGCGCAGAGCTTGTCTGATGACGCGTGGGGAGGAGAAAGTGGGACCTCGGGGATGGGCTGGAGACCGCCCATCAGCCTGTGCTCCTCTGTATCAAGCCGGAGGAGCTGGCAGGCTGTGTTTTAATCAATTGATAGCATCGCTTGGCACCCAGCATGCAGCTCTGGTTTTGTAAAAGACCAGGTGGCTAGTGTTCCCATCTCTCCATCCTCACAAAATTTCAGGTTGGAGGCAGAAAGCGGCTGCCAGGCTTCTCCTGGAACATTGGAGAGGGGCCAGGGCTCTGCATGGCGCACTTCCCCCACAGAAGGAAATGAACCCCAGAGAGAGGGGAGAAAAAAGAAGTAGGAAAGTGCCAAGAACGTTCCTGGGGGAAATGAAACTGTCATCTGACTGCGGTCTCCCCCTTTTTGAGAGGAGGGGCTGTGAGCAGCCAGGATGAGTTCAGCTCAAAAGTCAAGTCAGTCCAGTCTGTTTAACATGAATCTCGTCCACCTGTGCAGCCCTTTGCAGGGGACACACTTCAAGTGTCCTCTTTTCTCGTGGGCCTCTAAACCTGCTTCCATGACCCCAGTCCTTCCTGCTTTCATCGTCCATTCTCTGTCTTCAGACTTTCCCAGGTCCAGGCTGATCTCCAGTTTGGGGTCAGAATAGTTTTCCCGAAGTCTGAGCTGGTCACAGCCTGTGCCATGGGTGCCACCTTCCTGCGACTGTCCCTCCTGCCCAGACGGGTGCTTCACAAGGCACATGCCTTCTGGTCTTCACTATTGTAGTTCCACGGTTGGCACTGGGTCTGGGATGTGGAAGGAACTCAGAACATGTTCATGAATAAATGGATGGATGGGTGGATGGTGAATGGATGGATGAATGAATTCATGGATGGATGAATGGATATATGGATGATTGGAGAGACTGACAGGTGAATGAATGAATGAATGGGATTGTTAGGGGCCAGGAGAGGTAAACAGGCCCAGGGGACGTGCTGAGTTGGGTCAGCAGTATTAACAGTGGATATCCTGGGATAGCACACAGTAGTCAACACCAGCTCTAGAATCAGACCGGCAGGGTTTGTGTCCTGATGACTTTCGGCAAATTGTTTTGAGTGATCTAAGGTCAGCCTTTCTCATCTACAAAATGGTACTAGAAGCAGTGCTTCCTTCAGAGGGCAGTTGTGAGGAATGGATGAGATAAGTCATGGTATGTGCCTGGTACCAGACCTGGCAAGTAGGAAATGCCCAGAACATGGGCGTGGTGTTTAGAATGATGATGAAGCAGGGTATGAGGAGGAGGAGAAGGTGGGATGGAGCATCACAGAGAGGAGGCATGTGTGGGGGGGTCTACCCTGCCTGAGTGTTCTTACAGATCCTCTGAGCCTCCATAGCTGTGCCCAGGCTCTCAAAGTGCTCCTTCTTCTGTGCTTGCCTTTGGAGCTTTCTATAGTTTGTCTCCAGAACCCACCACTTCCTGTTGCCTTATCTTGTTAAAGACCCTAGATATCCCCAGCTTAGTTATTGCATTTGACATTAGTCATCCTGTTTATTGCTCAGTATAAGTTAATAACTGTTTTTATTTTTTAATCAAAGCAATAAATATACAATTTTTATGCAGACAACACTTTACAAGACAAATCCAATGAGGGTGTTCCTGGTTAGGTGAATCTCCTCCAAGAGGTGGTTCAGGGACCCCAGTGTGTGACTCTGTCATTTCCTAGATGGCTCTTCTCCTCTCTATCTAGCAGATGGAGAAAGAGACGGTAAAGGATCAAGGGGGAAACTTTACGGACCAGGCTGGGAATGGCATTATTTACATCACCCACATTCTATTGGCCAGGACCAAGTCACATGACTCTATCTTACCTGCAAGGGATACTGGGAAATGTAGTCTAGCCATCTTCCCAGCAAGAAAGGAAAATGGCAATAGCCCAGTGGCTTCTGCTAAACCCATCTTCCATGTTCACTGTTGGCTGAAACCTTCGGTTCTTGGTACGCTGACCACTCACCTCCAAGCCAGCCCTGTCCAGCTGCAGCCCTAGCCCCTCCAGTTCCATCCTGTATAGAACCACTACCTTCCTTGCCCAATCCCCACAGTGAAATCTGACAATGTCTGGATGCCAGGTCCAAGACAGAGCACCTCGCCTGGCCTCGAACACTTTTCATTTGGTATAATGAGGTCCACACTCTTGACCTGTGTCCTGGAGGAGGACCTTTCTCCCCTTTCTTTCTCCCTTCTCGTTTGTTTATCCCAATCTGGGTCATACCAGTTTGTGCTTGGAGGTTTATTATTTTTTTTTATTTTTTTAATCCAAACCAATTAAAAATGTACTTTGATAAAGAGTGAAAAAAAAGTGCCTTTCACCTCATTTGAGAATTCTGCCTGCCCAGTTTCACCTGGAAAAGAATTAGAAGTGACAATGTGTTATTAATTGAGGGGTCTGAGCAGTCTCTTCTGTGTGGTGTGGGTTTTAACATACTTGTTCCAGCACATGGACATTCACAAGTTTGCCATATCAGAAATTGAGGTTCTGAGAGTTGGCGTCTCAGACAGACCAAGGTGTATTTGGGGACAGGCCAAGTTGTCTGTTCATCTTACACTCTAGAGCTTGACCCAGGGGAGGGAGAGAGTCTGGGTTTCCATGACATCCTTCAATGGTTGGGATATCAGCGTCCTTTCTCACCAGCAGCCATTCTCCTAATCACTTTGCTCGTGGATAACCTGCAGGAAGTGGTGTGGGACTGTGGGCATTTGAGCCATAAAGCTCAGGTTCAAAGCCCAGCTTCGTCACTAACTAGCCCTGTGATTCGAGCCAAGTGACAATTTCTCTGACCAATTTTCTCATCTCTCAAATTGGGTCAACCAGTGCCAGCAGACCACAGAACTTAACCATTGGTGTGGACCTTAGCATGGAGCAGTCTCTCTGCTTCTTCCCTTTCCTGTGAAGGAAACAACAAATCCTGCCGAGGGCGTGGGGTAGAGTGCGGTGCCAAACACTCCGGACTGTGGTCTGCACAACTGGCCTGCCGCCCTCTGGGAGGCAGGCGAGCTGGCTCTGCTCTGTGGAAAGAGGTGGAAGATTCCCTCTGTCAGCAGGGAGTTGATCCCTTACAAGTGCAGCTATTGAAGCCTGTGCTGACAGCCCCTCCCTGGCAGATTCCATGAAAGCACAGAACCACAGAAAGGAGCTGGAGTGCCAGGGCAGGTCTTCAAACCGATGCTTATTCAGATGTTAGAAATAAACCACTCTCTGCAACACATATTCAGTGAAAACAGTTATGGTTCTTGATTTTTCTGGAGCCCTCATAAGGATGGTAGGCTGGTGTGTTGGTCTAGAATATGGATATGCTGTGACGGTACACAAGGATGGTACCTAGGTACTCTAGGTATCCTGGGATAGAAGATAGCTACACTGGGATTGTGCAGCCAGATGGTACATTGAGATGGACATTGGTCCGTGGGGATGGAATGTAGGTATGCTGGGATGGTGCATAGAGGTGGTACACAGGTATGCTAGGATCGTATGTAAAAATGGTACACAGGTGTGCTGGGATGTTTTATACTGGGATGTTACCCAGGTATGCAGGCAAGCTTGGAGGTGGACAGAGATGGGACAGGGAGGTGCTACACAGGGTTGGTACCCGGACACACAGGGATGGTCCACAAACTGGATGGAACATGAGATGGGATGCTGGTACACCAGCTGCTACCCATGTACACAGGGATGGTAAACAGGTATGCTGGGTGGACCACTAGGATGATGTATGGGAGTGGTACACAGATGTGTTGAGACTGTACCCTGGGATGTTACACAGGCATATTGAGAAATATACATAAATGGTACACAGAGATGGCCTGTGAGGACCTTGGGCTAGTTCACAAGGATGGTACACTGTTAGGTGGGACAGTGCACCCCAAGATTCTATAAATAAAGAGGCTAAATGGACTCTGGAAAGGTCCCCACTATTGCCACATCTGAGACTCACCACCCTGCTTTTATGTGGCTGATAGTCTTTCCTGATGGAACCTGTAGCCGTGTACTGGACCGGCTTTGGAAATAAGCAGCTTAGCCTCAAATTCCTGCTCCTCCACTCTTGGCGTGTGACCTGCGGCAGGTTCCGAAGCTTCCTAGGCTTCAGCTCATTATATAAAACAGAGAAGTAAAAGCCTTCTTCATGGGCTTCTTGCCAAGTACAGACCCACTTGGTGTTAGCTCCATCCTCGTCAGTTATTATAACCTGTCATGCTGGAGGGGGCAGGGAGGGCTTGGGAGCCTTAAAGGACCAAGTTAGAAATTGGAGCTTCACCACTCAGTAACTCTGAAGCCTTGGGCGAGTTACTATCTCAGCTTTAGTCTTCTTATCTCTAAAACAGGGTTAACAATGCTTAACCCTGAGCATTTGCTTATTTTTTTTTTCATCAGTAGCTATATTCCACAGTGAATTTCAGGCAGATTGCAAAAACACAACAAATGAAATGCAAATAGAGTTCCAGGTGAAGGGAAAATCAAGGTAGAATAAGAAAATTCATGGGATGTTTATGTAGGAATGTTCCATCATCAGAATATAAAGGAGCCATGTGCACGTAAGGCGACTGACCGTGCTTGGTTCATGGCAAGAACTCAATAAATGTTTGGCTCTTCTCTGTAGATGAACACAAAGTTTTGGGGGGTAGTTTTCTTAGGCTCAAAGAAATAGGAGGCAAATGCCTATTTTTTCTGCCAGGAAAGCCAGGCTCACAGGCTCCCAGGCTGTGCAGACCTAAGCAGGCCGCTCCCCACCTGCTCGGTGACAGAACAAGCACTTGGACACCCATGTCCAGCAAATCTCGCCCACAGCAACTGACCTGGGCTTTCATCCGCGTCCACCCAGAGCCCATGCTCCCGAGTCCTATGGCTCCTGAAGGGGCATCTTTCAGCTGCAAGGCACAACAGAGGGCCTGGTAGTCATTAAAATGATCCAACAGCACCTTTTTCTCCAAGAAGAGGAGTGTCGCTGACAGCTCCGGCCAGCGCCAAGTTCAAATTAAAGTAATTACAGCGGTTCCATCTCTGGATCCTTTCAGCTGTTGCTTGTGCCCTTGTTCCCGTATGCCCTGCAGTGCTCCGGGGGCTTCTGTTGGCCTTGTCAGACATGCTTGATGTCCTTGCGGTGGGAATCGTCACCTGTGACAGGTGTGGGTTACACTTGACCTTTTGGAGCAAAGAGCCCAGAAAAGCCCTTCCAGATGGCTGTGGACAGTGACACGGATTCCTGTGGCACCCTCCTCAGGCCTGCACACACGAGCACTTATAGGAAATCACATTTAAAAAAAAATTTCCACCGTGAAGGAGACACCAAGATGACAGGCTTCATTGCCTAAGGTGAGACAGGAAGCCAGCGACAGGAGCCCCGCGCCATGCGACGGCAGAGTCGCTCACTCACTGTCATCTTGTCAGCCTGCTCCCCAGAGCAGCAGCCAGCTTCTCACCTAACTCTGTCACGCACTGTGAATACCCAGACCCTCCTCTTTTACCCCCACAACTTTCTCGGAGGGGATCCTCCTGCCCAGACACCGAGGGTCAGAGAGGACCTGTGAATACGCCAAGACCACAAGTCAAGAAAGGAGTGCGGCTGAGATGTGAACCTTTGTCCACGCTCATAAACCCTGTTCTTTACCATCTCCCATGGCCATGCACACTTGATTGTTCTTACATTTCATTATGGAAAATTCCAAACATAGGCAAAGTACCCAGAAGAGTGTCGTATTAGTTTTCTATCACTGTATAACAGGTTTGCACAGATTTTGCAGCTTAGACCAACTCCCGTTTATCATCTCACAGCTTCTGTGGGTCAGGCATCTGGGCATGGCTTTCCTGGATCCCCTACTAAGGTTCTTGCAAGGCTATAGTCTAGGGGGCCTCATTCATTGGCCATCGGAAGTCTTTTTCCAAGCTCATGTGCTGTTGGTAGAATTCCTTCCAGCTGTAGGATTTGTTTCCTCAAGGCCAGCAAGAGGGAATTTCTGCTGGTGCTTTGAGTCTCTGAGCTCAGGAAAGCCCTAAATCCTTGTCCAAGGGCTCACCTGATTATGTCTGGCCCACCTAGGATAATCTCCCTCACAGTCAAACTGATTAGGGACCTTAATTACATCTGCAGAATATCCTCCTCTTTGCCACATAATCTAACATAATCGCAGGATGACAGTCCATCATATTCACAGGTCTCTCCCCAACTCCAGGGAGGGGATTACACAGAGGGGAGGGTCATTGGGGTCCTCTTAAAATTCTGCTCACAAGTATAACCCATGGGGCCTCATCATGTAGCTTTGCTAAGGATTAACATCTCCCTTTAATGGTTTGTTTCCCACCCCTGCTTCATCATCATTCATTTTTGCCTTTTTTTTTTTTTAAAGTAAAACTCATGTACATTGAAATGCATAAATCTTAGCTGGACAGTTTTGAGAAATGGATGCACCTGCATAACCCATATCTTGATGGCAACTTAGAATATTTCCATCTCCCCAGAAAATTCTTCCCTGTTTAGGCTCACTTACGGATATCGTTTCATTTTTGAAATGCTACTACATATAAGAAATAGCTAATGTCATATCCAACAGAATGTAGCAATCAATAAATGTTAGCTTCCTTTCAGTTCCTCTAACTTCAAATCCAGGTTCTTTATGGGATGCCAGGAAGGCCAGGAGGAGGCATGCTGCTGAGCCGCACATGGCCATAGAGAACGCTTCTGGAAGGGCTTCGGGCAGGATGCTTGGGGAAGCTGTTTGTGTGCAGTGCTTTATCTTGGGCTGGGCGGCTTGACCGTAGTCAGCTCTGCTCCCAGCATGGAGTCTGGGAAGCATGCCAATGCTTTGATGCCCAGAGGCTGGGTCCACACATTCCTGATTTTAAGGGCTGACCATACATACCCTTTGGCTTTCTGATCTCTCTCAATAGAGCTACGTGCTCTGAACACACCTTGGGCTGCGGGTGGGGGGGCTGGGGAATCTCACCCTGGATTTCCTGATATCAGGTGGGCCCTTCTGGCCTCCAAAAAGCAGGCCTGGGTCAAGGCTGTGCTCAGGGCCTTCCTCCCTCAGCAGCAAAAACAACAAAACAAACAAAAAGTTAAACGAACATGGCATCTGGAAAAAGAAAAGGGAATGTAGAAACAGACACCTACTCTGCGGTTTGGGCCAGGTTACTGTAACATCAGAGCCTCTGTCTCCGTGTCTCCTAGCTCAGCCTCATCAGATCGCTATGGACCAAATGCACACACAGCGGTTCCAGGCGGAAAGCTCCTGAGTTCAGCACTCCCTTTCCTTCTTTTGTCTGTCTGTCCAGCCGGCCACCCTCTGAATCAGCTCTCACACGTAATATATATGAGGGATGGATGCATATGGATTCTTTAGACTTATTTTGTGTCCTTAGGTGGGGAGATGGGTATTTTCATAGATACCAGTATTATGAGCCAGGGGTAGTTTCCCCCACAGAAGCAAGTAACAAAATGCATTAATGTTTCCTGGTGGGACCAATTTTTTTTTTTTCCTGCACCATCTGGAAAGATTGGGATGAAGGAGAACCTCTGATCTCTACTTTAGAGACTGTGAGAAATTCTAGACCTTCCTCCCCCCACCTCATGCCTTCTCCTGCTTCCTCCTCATCCCCCTCCCCGCCCTCCCCTTCAAGGAGACGCTCTTCCCACCTCCTATCTCCTGTTCCCTTCCTCTGCTTTCTGCCCCCTCTCCTTAGACACATGGGGACCCTCCTGTCTACTGAACATACTCCCCGCTGTGACTTCTCCCCGCCCAATGCTCATAAACCACAACCGCCGGCCACCTGGGTCTGCAGATATTATAAGAACAGCCTCATGCAGGGCTATATTGGTGATTTCTCATTTAATTTTTTCAAAGATTTGATTTTTTTTTTAATTTAAAACTCAAAAATGCCATTAAAACCCTCACCCAGATCAGCTGTATCTTTAAGTGTAAAATCCATTTCAGTCGGCGGAGCCTTCAGTATGGTTAAGTACTTATTTTTATTGTCTGTCTGGGCATGGTTTTTAACTGCAGGTGGAGGAGTGATCGATAATGCCATAAAGACATGCTCACCCCATGCCCTCTCCCCAAGCCCGGGCCCAGGGGAGGGGCTGAGGTCTGTGCGTCTGAAACGGCCCAGGGTGTTCCGGGCCCCTACAGGGCCTCTCCCCTCATTACTTTGTCTGACGCTCTTTGGCTTAAGCAGTGTGTTCTTTTCGCCGTTTCCCCAACTGTTTGCAAAGGGAATCATCTGCTGGACATTTGCACCTGGGCAAGGGTGCCCTTGAGAGGATGTAAGGGTGTCCTTCCTTTTGTGAGGGGCCTGGGGTGCCTCCCTCTCTCCGGCGCTTACCCTGGCTGGCAGCAAGTGCAGGGAACGTGAACGGTCACATTGTATCCTGGTGGCCCGCCTTGGGTGGCAGCGTCCTGGGTCTGCTCCTACATCCATTTATCTTGTCTGCATGTAGAGACCAGGGCTTATAAAGAGAAAGCAGGAACCCTTCCCCCTCCTCCTGGACAGGGACACTCCAGAGACGAAGCGATGGGCTCCTACACGCGGAAAGTGGGGGGCAGGCTCTGAGCAAGGGGTCCGGGGATGAGATGGAAGTGCAGGTGGTCGTCACCTGCCTTGGTCAGTGGGTGCGAGCCTGCAGTTCTCATCTGAGCTCAGAGAAAGGAAAAGAAGCAAAAAGGACCCAGTTGCAGTTCAGGGGAGAACGGGTTTGAATCGCTGTTTTCCACTGATCTAGGCTGAGCAGCACCCCGAACCCTGAGCATGTCCCGAGGTCAGTGGTGGAGCCCTGTGGAGGGCTGGGGGTGGGGTGCAGGTCGGGTGGGGAGGACACAGGAGCTGTGTCCCAGGGAAGCAGACGGCAGGTTTGGTGTGGAAAGAGCAGGATCTCCTTGTTACTCCCCCAGCCCTGTGACAGCGTGGCTCTCGTTCACGTCTATTCACTCTTCCTGTGTTGTGAGAACCTGCTGTTTACTTGTGATACATGAGCCGTATGAGCTGATGGGCGCTGTGCTCACAGCCACTGCCATAGATATCCTCGGGGAACAGCCTGGGGAAGGTGACTTCCTTCCCATCTTTTGGCTTGGGGAACTCCTATTCACCCTTCAAAACCCAGCTCTATGTCACCCCTTCTATGAAATACAGCTGTTTCTCAGCAAACATGCGTCAGCCTCAGGGCCTCTGCGCTTTCTGTTCCCTGGCTCACTCCATGGCTCCGTCCAGGAAGAGTTTTCCTTTTCCGACACTATATAAAATAGCTTCCCCAGCTCCTACCTAATTTTTCCTCACACCCCTCAGTCACACCCTGTAGTATGTGGGGTTCCTTGTCTTGCCGTCCGCCCTTCCCCACAGAGTGTAAGCTCTATAAGGACAGGGGTTCTGTTTCGTTCATGCCGGCCCTTGGTACACACCGGCTCGTCGCTGACCGGCTGAGTCTCTCCAGGACTGGGATGTCGTGACTTAACCACTTGTTCCCTCTCCAAGACATTTCTTTAACGGTTTTGTCGAGATGTAATTTACATACAGAATGTAACAGTTGCCCATTTAAAGAGTGAAATGTAGTGGACTTTATATATTTATAAAGCTCTGTGCTACCGCTACACTCTAATTTTAGAACATTTTCATCAGTCCCTGGCAGCCACTCACCAATTTTCTGTCCCTATAGAGTTGCCTTTTCTGGGCACTTCAGGTCAGTGGGCTCAGGCACGATGCACTTTTGGTGACCGGCTTCTTTCCTTTAGCATGTAATATTTTTGAGGTTCATCCATCATGCGGCATGTGCCAGCGTTCTCTTCATTTTTGTTGCCAAATAGTATTCCATTGCATGGCTAGAACACATTTAGTTGGTCCCTTCACCAGCTGATGGATGTTTGGGTGATTTCCACTTGTTTTGACTATTATGAATGATGTTTCTGTGAGCAGTCACAAGCAAGTCTTTGTGTGGACATGTTTTCATTTCTCTTGGGTAGATTCCTCAAAGTGGAATTGCTGGGTCTCCAGAGCAATTTGTCACTTTGTTCGTGTCATATATTTCTTCTTCTTTCCATTAGGAGTCTTTGGGCTGCTCGTGGGCTCATTGGGAGTCTTAGTTATTTAAATATTCCTCTAAGACCTAATTCAGGTTTTTACCTATGGTAGCTCCTTATAAATGATACTAGAGCCAGGGGAAGAGAAAGAAGCTGAACTGAGACTAGAAAGACCTCCTGAGTTAGGGGAGAATCAAGAGAAACTGCCGTGGGTTCTTTGCTCACAAGGAAGCTGGGCTTTGTCTTGTGTGTGAGGAAGAAAGTGTGTCTGCACTCAACAAGGACGTTTTCTTCCAAGTTGTCAATGGTTTTGTTCCTATCACATTTTGAAAGGTTTCTGGTTTAACAATAAACATAAATGGCACCCCTCATGGAAAACTTGATAATACTGAACAATAAGGAAGAAAATGAACCACCTATAACGCTACGTTCCTGACATGGCCCCTTGACAGATGACATCTCTGAACTTCAGGTTTTTATGTTTGGGAAGTGTGGAAAATAACAAATGTCCTGGTGACCCCAGGAATCTGGAGTGAGGCTTAAACACAACAACCTGGGTCAAAATGTCTTGGAGTCTTTATTTATTAAATCTTAGCATTCTCAGCCCTCTGGGGGAAATCCTGGTCCCTGTGATTCCAGTCCCCTGTCCTTTCCCAGTAAGCTAAACCGTCTGAGTGCGTCTCGCTGTGTTGAATGAGAGACAGGGGTGTATGGTGGTACAGAGCATGTGTTCTGGAGTCAGACACACTCATGTCACCCATTCACCCATCTGTCCAACCCTCACTTCAAAAAATACACATTCCGAGTGCCTTTTATGGGCCCAGCCCTGTACTGAGAAATGGAATCCCAGCTCTCCTCTTACATCATCCAACTTCAGTTTTCTCAGCTGAAAAATTATTATAATATCATTGGGTTGTTTTGAGAGTTAAATCAGTTGTACTTAGCAGAGTATCTGGCAAGAGTGAATTGACAGATATTGGCTGTTGTTATTAGTAATAGTATCTGTAGTGAGTGGGCTTTCCTGGTAGCTCAACTGGTAAAGAATCTGCTGCAATGCAGGAGACTCTGGTGCAATTCCTGGATCTGGAAGATCTTCTGGAGAAGGGCATGGCAACTCACTCCAGTATTCTTGCCTGGAGAACCCCATGGGCAGAGGAGCCTGGCGGGCTACAGTCTGTGGGTGTGTAAAGAGTTGAACATGACTGAGTGGGTAAACACAGCACATCTGTATTGAGTGGGAGGACATGGACCCATCCTCTGGGAATCGACGCGGGGGGCTGGCCTCACCCCGTGCTCCTCTGTTTCCCAGCAGCCTTCTCTAGTCCCGGGGAGGGGAATACCTTTGTCGCCATGCCCCCAGCTGCAGCCCTGGTCCCCAGTCCCTCTGAGGGTGTTGGGTCCCAGCGCCATGGCTTGCTCTGCATCCACCAACCAGCTCTGCCAGGAAAGGGTGGACAGGCATTCCTGTTGGCAGAGATCCAACCAGGCCAAGCGTTGGGGTCCAAAGGACAAAGGAAGGGACATTGCAAGGAAGTTCCTACTTCCTCAGAACCAGTGTTCCTATCTCCCCAGCGCACATGATCTATTGGGACATCCTTCACGTTCCCAGTGTAAGCACGTTGCCGGAAAAATGCCAGTGGTGGCCATGTGATGAAATGTGCTGCTTTACACGTTTACTGGCATGGCCTGAGGGAACGGGGGATGGGGAAGACAGGAGCACACTCTGCATGTCTCTGAGCAGGGCTGAGATGCTAGATTTACATTATTAACCACTTGTTGAAATCGAAGACCGCTTGTATCTGTACAATGGGAATACTGCGAATCCCTGTTAGGAGGGGATTTATGGGTACAGATGAAACCTCGGATGTAGAAGTGCCTGGCTCTGTACAAAAATGGCCATCTTTTCCACCTTGTAACTTATTTCATCTTCATATTGGTCAGCAAAGTGGACAGCTTTATTTTCCATATTTTCGGGGAAGAAATAGAAGCTCAGAGAGGTAACTTCACTCTCCGAAGTAGTGAGTAGGTGGGAGAACCTATCTGAGCCCAGATCTGTCAGAACCCTGGGCTCTGCTCTGTGTCCTCCACGCTCTGTCCTTGACCAATCGCCGTTTCTTTACCACAGGGGCGGCAGACCTTTTCTATAGAGGGACAGATATTTGATCTTCCCAGCTTTGTGTTTTGGATGGTCCCACTGCTCAGTTCTGCCTTTGTAGCGTGGAGACAGCCCTGGACAACATGGAAGTCAGTGGGCATGGCTGTGTTCCAATAAAGCTTTGTCTGCAAGAACAGGCACGGAGTTGCCTTGGGCCCACGGGGGCTGCAGTTTGCCCACTTCTGCTTTAGAGCCCGCCCTGGGCATCTGGGGAGCACCATGGAGAGGGTTAAGGCCTAAAGGCCTGCTGCCATCTGCCTGTCACCCCGGCATCGCTCTTCATGTGGAAGGTGGCTATTAAAAAGGAAGGGCAAGCCTGTGATTGACGGAAGGCAATCAAAGAAGCAGCAGGATTAAGTACAAGAGATCTCCATTAGAAGGGTCTCCTCCATGTAGCCTTCCTGACCGAGGACAAGAATAGCCCGAGTGATTTATAATGTTCTCCAGAGGACTCGCTTCTCTGGTTTCTTTTCTGTCCCCTGGATTATCTTGTCCTCAGCCACCCCCTCTCTCCAGATCCCAAAGAATGTGGGCCTCTCCAGGCCCGGGGGCCATGTTACCACTGTCTGAGCCCCAGCCCCCTGCTCTCTGCCTATCCCTCTGTGCCAGCACCCCTGCAAGGGGCGAGCTGCGGGGATGCAAATTAAGGATACGTGTGTCTTGAGGCCGGAGCTCCCTGGGTCTGCTCCAGCCCTGTTTCTGGGACAGCAGGTGCAGCTGATCACTGACACCAAAATACATTCTTAAGGCGAGGGCAGACAGGCCCAACAAGAGAAGGTCTCCCCGCCCTCCCAGGACTTGGCCTCCTCCAGAGGACACATTTGCCGTGAGGACACCCCGGTGTTAATCCTCTCACCCAGGAGACGTACGCGTGGGTCAGCACTTTAGCCGAGGGCTGGCCTCAAGCAGGGGCATCCCCCCGGAGCCGTCTGGCCAGCCCAGGGCTGCAGTAAATCAGGCCCTTGGTGGATGCCTTGGCCACTGGGGACTCCGCAGGTGTCATCAGTCAGGAGCTTCGCCCCCTTTCACCCATACCTTCCGTGTGAATGTGCAGGGGCTTCCCAGCCTGGGGAAGACAGGATGGTGGCGGATGGCTGAAGCCAGGGCTGGCCATCCACCAAGGCCGTCTCTTTGTCAACTTATTACCTGAGATTTATGCGCAATGTAGCCGGGTCTGCTCAGTGACACATTCTAATTTAATTAAATTTCTGTTGGATTGATGTCTGATCAATCAATACTGTTAATGTTTTTGCAATTTGGAGATTAAAGTATGGTCAAGACACTGCAAACCCCCAGCACCATCCACTTACTTCAGAATGTTCTTTTGGAGGAGGTTTGCTTGCCTGCCTGCCTTGTTTTTTCCCCTTCTCCTTCCCTCCCTTCCATATTTAAACATTTATTAAATGCCTCGGATGTGGAGATTGGACAAAGTGGAAATAAGGCTTAGAGCAGTGCTATACAAACCCAGGAGTTCCCTGGAGGGCTCCTTAGGAAGCATCCCTGGGTCCCACCCCACAGAGTTTCTGATCTGGTAGATCTGGGATGGAGGCCAAGAATGCACATTTCTAACAGAGCCCAAATTCAGCCAGTACTGGTCCAGGACCTGGTCTGAGGACCACTGGCTTGGAAGTTAAGCGTTCAAACTCTGGAACCCTCTGGATTCAGACTCCAATCACAAGCTGTTTGGCTTCAGGAAAGTAAATAGATTTCTCTGTGCCTCTGTTGCCTGATCCATAAAACGGGGAATAATAGTTAAGCCTAATTCATAGGATTGCTGTAAGCAGGCAATGATATTCTGCAATGTCTAAAGAATACCTGGTTTCCCAGGTGGCTCAGTGGAAAATAATCTGCCTGCCAATGCAGGAGATGCAGATTCGATCCCTGGGTTGGGAATATCCCTTGGAGTAGGAAATAGTAACCCACTCCAGTGTTCTTGCCTGGAAAATCCCATGGACAGAGGAGTGTGGCGTGCTACAGTCCGTGGAGTCACAAAAAGTCAGACACGACTGAGCACATGCAGAAGACCCAGCATGGTGCCTGGCTTGCAATAAACAGTCCGTCCTGGTCACCTCTTTTTTGACGTGGAGAGGAAAGCAGCTATGGGCTTGCCTGCCTGGAACTTCCCACCTTGGACAAATACACAGATGTCAGGATGATGTTATGATCAAGGCACTGAGAAGCTCTGATAGGGCCGTTTGCCCTAATCAGGGACGTCAGAGGGGACCTCCTGGTGAAGTGGAGAGGAGGGAGGCGCTGGCAGGTGAAAGGGATTCTGGGAGGCTGGCATCCTTGAAGGCCGTTTCAATGGGTTTGACCAGTGTCCTTAGCCCAATGGGGAAACGGTGGGGTATTCCAATTGAGGAGGTGACAAAATGTATGTGAATATTGAAAGGATTTTTCAGCTGCCCTTGAGGGGACTGGCTTACAGGGTGGTGAGAATGGATATCCTGGTAGCATTGACTGAATGTCAGCCCTCCAGCTCTAAGATTCTGTTTCTGTCTGGAGATCTGACTCCCCACTGGTCCCTCTCCCATACTGGTGGGTATCAGATAGATTGGACATACCTCGTCCCCATCTATGGAAAAATTAACCCCGTGGTGTGAACAGTACTGTGTTGAATGGTCATCTGAGACTCGAAGTCGTATTATCCTCTCTTGAGGATTTTACCAACATCACACACATCATTTATCTGCAGAACAATTGCCGATGAACACATATGTTCAAAAAAAGTCTTTGCTGACCACCCATTGGGTGGACCAGATCAGAAAGTTGGAGGTGCCACCCTGAAGAAGCCTGACCTTTAAAAATCTCTGGGTTAGTGTGGGCAGGCACCTGTAATTCAGGATTTAAGTTTAGTTTATTGTTAGCTTTTTAAAATCCCAGAATCCCAGTCCATGATGCTTTTGAATAGTTTTCATCATTCCGTTCAGTGCAAAAGTCAGTCTCAAGTGATGAAGCCTGATGAGCATTACTGAGAGGGAGATGGCTTTCAGGATAGCATTCATGGGCATGATTTAAACCTATGAATCATTTTTTATTCGCACGAATCTCAGAGCACATCCCTGTCCGCCCTCGCACACCTGTGCCAAAGCAGGTAGGAGACAGGGACTCCAGAGGGAGTGAGGTACCCCAGGGCATCCCCACCCCCGCTTCTCCAGGATTTGTAATCCTGCATCTCATCAGGGTTCATAGGAGCCTGAATTAGGAGGGCTGGACCTGCCTGGGGAGTCCTAAAAGCCGGAACGATTCTTCACTTCTTCTAAGGTCACTCCCAGCCTTGGAATTCTCTTTTGGGTACCAGACTCATTCATCCACTCATTCATTCAACCCTCTACTCAACAATCAAGGCATCACAGCAGAGGACACCTTTGCCAGGTCTAGGAGATCTTCGTTTCCTCTGGGAAAATGAAGCCCTGTACTTGTATCAACCCATTTCTTTCTCACAGCACCTACTAGACATAGAACCTATTATGGCTCCCACTTTACTAGAGAGAAAACTAAAAATCAGAGAGATAAAGTTGGTTGGCCAAGGTTACACAGCTGGCAACAGTGGCACTGAAACGCAAACATGAGTCTATCTGATTGAAACATAAGAGTGTATGTTCTCAAGTATGTTTTTAGAACATACTCTGCTCACTCCTTCATCCAGATAGTTAATGAAAACATGTAAAATGTTGCCCCCCTGTGAAATGATTCTAAGCACTTGCTCCTGGTGGCCGTTGGTCTGTGAGATTTGAATGGTTGGTTATCCAGCTACAAATTCACCTCCACTTACTGTAAACTAGGCCAAATTTCTCCTGAGATGTTGTCTCATGCATTTTAAGCCATTTCTACACAATTTCTTGAACTCCCAGTCTGCTAGTCCTTTATAAAAGTCTTTATCTTAAGCCGTAATGGCAACTGGGCCCCACGCCTGCCTTTCTTTCAGTATTTTCTATCCTCAGTAACCTGTTCTTGAATTTTCTGAAAGTCAAGGTGAAGGGCTAGTCTACTTCTGAGGATCCTCCTTGACCCTTTCGGAAACCTTGGACAACATTTTCCTGTGACCTGTCATGGACCTGGTTTTTTACTGCCCGCTGATGGCAGTATTCGTTGAAGCTGTATCTACCAGGTGCCCCGCGGAGCTGAATTATGTTAGAGCAGAATGTCCAAACTGTCCGCTTTGGGCTCCGTCTGCTCTGCAGATGAGTATTCTTCGGGTCTGCATAGCATTTTGAGCAAATCCTGAATTCCATGTCGGCATTTAAAAACTGGGGCAATTCAAGTGTAAAACCCGCCAGGGTCTGGGTTGCCAGGGAGAGTGTGAAGATGAGATGGCCCCTTTCTGTCTCAGCTGTGCTCCCCAGCTCGCCCGTCTCCTCACTTTGCACCATGAAGCCACAGCTGCACCCGCTTCAGTCTTGCAGTTTACCTTCCTGGTCCCAGGAACCATCTGAGTCATCCCCAGCTCCCCCCAGTGTGTGCAGTCACCCTGAATTCCTCTTCCAAAATTAATGCTTAATTCATTCTTCACAATGCAGGCTTGATCCTTTCCGGCTTTACATCTCGTTCCTTAGAGGAGAAGGTGGAGGCAAAATTTGAGTGGAGAACTTCTGCTTTCTTGCTGTCATCTGCTCGAATTGCATCATCTGTTCCCAATCCCTTCCTTTTCCTTCTGGCTCCAAACATAGCTCAAAAAGCCCTTTTTTCTCGTCCTTAGTAAGTTTTTGCAAGCCTCAGCTCTTTCTAGGGTTTTGTCTCCTCACACTCTTCTCGGGAAAACAGTGTCAGTTCGCATTTGTTTTAGGGTAGGATGGTGCGTCATAGAACGACATGTCTGCAAAACAACTAAATTAGAAATAGAACCCCATTTCCAAGTTCACAGTGGGATCTATTGCGTCAAGGGGGAGAAAAAAGGTGAATGCAGTCTAGAAAAAAATCTTCATAAGCAAATGTTAAACAAATGTTCAAAAAAAAAGACACCTAAAGTGTCTGAGAAGTTCATATTTTTATACACCCACTGCTAGTTAGGTGTCAAGTATGTCCACTAATCCTGACTTACAGGGCCTCCCAGATGGTACAGTGGTAAAGAATTTGCCTGTCAATGCAGGAGACACAGGTTCAATCCCTGGGTCAGAAAGACCCCTTGGAAGAAGAAATGGCAACCCACTCCAGTATTCTTGCCTGGAGAATTCCATGGACAGAGGAGCCTGGCAGGCTGCAGCCCATGGGGTTGCAAAGAGTGTGCATGCACGCGCGCGTGCACACACACACACACACACACACACACACACACACCTCCTGACTTACAGACATCCAGAAAGGGTTTGACTTGTTCAAAAGATTGCATGTCAAACTTAGTCCTAACTGGAACCTTAAACAATTCCAGCTTCCACAGTGCTTGGGGCCCAGCAAGTATGTTTGGTGTGGTAGCTGGGGGAGGTTGATGTTTGCCATAATTCATAGGAGATGTGGAATTTTCCAATCAAATTGTCATTGGATGTTAATGATATCTGCACCTGCTGTCTTCAGACAGGGCTAGAAGGAAGACTTACAGGGTGTCAAGATAAGTTGGCACTTAACAAGAGCAGCAAGAGTGATCTTATTAAAATGTAAATTCAGATCAGATCATTCCCTTCCTTAAAACTATCCAGTACCTTCCACCACCTGTAGGTGAGATCCCAGCCCATTACCACAGCCCGTGGCCCTGTGAGAACCGGCCCCGGCTGCTTCTCCAAGCCCCTCTCTGCCACTGCTGCCTGTTCTTTTCTTTCCAGCCAAAGGGCCCTTCTCTCTGTCCCCTAAACAAGCAAGCTCCCTCCCACCTCATGTCTCTCTGCATTAGCAGTGTCCTCCTGGGAAGGTTGTCTTCCCCATTCTTGTGGGGCTGCCATTCTTACTACTCAGAAGACCCTGATGACTAAAATATCCCCTCTCTCTCTAGAGCAGGTCCTCTCTGAGCAGCCTGATTAAAACAGCCCTGCCTTCTGCCACTCTCGAATCCCTTGCCCTGGTTATGTGTCTTCAGAACACTAAGCAACACCCTTAAATATATATTTTCCATTGTTCAGTTCAATTGCTCAGTTGTGTCCGACTCTTTGTGACTCCATGGACTGCAGCATGTCAGGCTTCCCTGTCCATCACCATCTCCTGAAGCTTCCTCAGACTCATGTCCATCAAGTCGGTGATGCCATCCAACCATCTCATCCTCTGTCATTCCCTTCTCTTTCTGCCTTCAATCTTTCCCAGCATCAGGGTCTTTTCAAATGAGTCAGTTATTCACATCAGGTGGCCAAAGTATTGGAGTTTCAGCTTCAGCATCAGTCCTTCCAGTGGATATTCTGGACTGATTTCCTTTACATTTCCACTTTCCACTGGGAAAGTACAATTTTCCATTGTACTTGCTTATTATACACCTCTCTCGTAAGAACAGAAGCCTAACAGAGGCAGGTTATCTGTCTGACTCGCGTGCTTTTGTGTCTGTAGCACCTGGAACAGTGCCTGTAGTAGGTGCTCAGTAAGGATTATCGGGTCCAAAGACGAGCAAACGTGAATGACCAGAGGAGATGGACTGTTAGTGTGTCCTAGTAGATAGAATCTGCTTTGCACTGGTGCGTGTGTGTACGCATAGGAGATATACATTTATATCTGAAGTTACATTTATATGTGGCCCTGCTTTATGTGCACTTTCAGCTTGTTGGGGTATAACTGACAAATAGAAATTGAATGTATTTAAAGCATACCACCTGATGCTTTGATATACACGTGTGGTGCTTTGATATAGCTAAAGCATTGTGAAAGGCCCTGATGCTAGGAAGGATTGAAGACAAGAGGAGAAGGGGGTGATAGAGGATGAGACGGTTGGATGGCATCATCCACTCAATGGACAATGAGTTTGAGCAAACCCCGGCAGATTGTGAAGGACAGGGAAGCCTGGTGTGCTGCAGTCCTCGGGGTTGCAGGGAGTCGGATACGACTGAGCGGCTGCCAACAGTGCTTTGTGAAATGATCTCCACAGTCAAGCTAGTTAACATGTCCATCACCTCCCAGTTACATTTCTCATGTGCATGGCCAGAACGTTCATGATTCATCCTCTTAGCGATAATTTAGTATACAATAAAGTATGGGCCTCTGTAATCATTCTGCTACCCAGTAGGTCTCCAGAGAATCAAGTTCTGGATTGGAAAAGCTATAGCCAAGAGTTTCAGTTCAGTTCATTTCAGTTCAGTCACTGAGTCGTGTCCTACTATTTGCGACCCCATGAACCACAGCATGCCAGGCCTCCCTGTCCATCACCAACTCCTGGAGTTTACCCAAACTCATGTCCATTGAGCCAGTGATGCCATCCAACCTTCTCATCCTCTGTCGTCCCCTTCTCCTCCTGCCCCCAATCCCTCCCAGCATCAGGGTCTTTTCCAGTGAGTCAGCTCTTCGCATCAGGTGGTCAAAGTACTGGAGTTTCAGCTTCAGCGTCAGTCCTTCCAATGAATATTCAGGACTGATCTCCTTTAGGATGGACTGGTTGGATCTCCTTGCAGTCCAAGGGACTCTCAAGACTCTTCTCCAACACCACAGTTCAAAAGCATCAATTCTTTGGCACTCAGCTTTCTTTATAGTCCAACTCTTACATCTATACATGACTACTGGAAAAACCCTAGCCTTGACTAGATGAATCTTAATTGGCAAAGTAATGTCTCTGCTTTTTAATATGCTGTCTAGGTTGGTCATAACTTTCCTTCCAAGGAGTAGTATATCATAAAGATAGCATTTGAAATTAAGGGAAAAAAGACATTATTTAGTGCATAACATTAGGACAAGCAGTTATACATTTTTGCTTAGTTTCCTACTTAGCTTTCGAAGAAAAAAAGAAATAGTTAAGATATTTTAAATCTTGCTGGAAAAATGTTTCAAATCTTAATGCCTAATGTTAGAAAAAAATA
Source organism: Odocoileus virginianus (assembly GCF_023699985.2). Classification (NCBI taxonomy): domain Eukaryota; kingdom Metazoa; phylum Chordata; class Mammalia; order Artiodactyla; family Cervidae; genus Odocoileus; species Odocoileus virginianus. The sequence continues at coordinate 53,380,128 of NC_069693.1, forward strand.
ACTAAATTGATAAGGTGAATTATCCAACATTGTAAAATTTATGCTGTGAAAAAAACATACAAAGTTTAAAATATTAATGATAAACTGAGAAAATATTAGCAATACTTTTGATAATCACAGTGTTAATATCCATCATATATGAAAACCTATTATTAAGCAATAATGGAAGGATAAAAATCCATATCCAAATGGACAAAAAGTATAAGGAGTTTTTTGGAGGCTTATTTGGCAAAAAATATAAACATTTAAAATGCACATACCTTTTGCCCTGGCACACGTTTCCTTGATTGTAAAGATATAATCTGTCTGTGCTCACTGCTTTGTGCTGGTGTATAAGGATGTTCTTTGCAATATTGGTTAAAAGAATAACAATAAGTAAGAATTTATTCAAATGAAGAGTAGTGGAAAAGTTGGACTTACATTTCCAATTATTAAATTATAGTTATTAAAATATAGTAGGAAGCTTAAGAAAGAGAAACAGCATGGTATTGATGGAGGAGGAGACAACTCAAAGCAAGATAATCCAGAAATCATATTGGCAAAATTCCTTCTGCTTTTTCTATAATATCTCATGGAAAAACCCAAAACGAACTTTTTGGCCAACCCCATATTTGATACTTAATGAAACAATCCCTGGGAATGTCGTGCCATGAGAATAGTGCTGATAATGTTCTGTTGACCATGGTGTCTCTGACCAGTAAGACAATGCCTGGCACGTAATGGGTAGAAAGAGGGACTGGAAGAATTCCTGCTAAAATGGTACTGCGAGATCTAGGATTTTTGTGTGTTTTCTCCTTCTTACCATATATGTATGCCCCCATGGTTCAGAGAATAAACTCTTACATCAGAAAAAGTGCATCTGAGCCCAGGCTGTGCCTCTAATTGGCTGAGCTTAGTCTCCTATTCTGAACCTTACTGGGTAACAGAGAGAATTCAGATTATGCATATAAGGCACTTACAAATGCATAATTAAGATAATGCACATAAAGCACTTATAAAACTCAATAAATATGAGCAGCTGTTTAAAACACTCCACAATTCATTCTCTTCCCTGTAATGCTGGAAAGAAAAAAAAAAAAAAGAATGAACATACATGTTTGAGTAAATATAACAAACAAGAAAAATCTTGCCTGCATTTTCCTTTGGCTTATTTAGCATCTCTGCAAATTCTCCAGACAGTGAGACTTCCCTGGGGAAAAACATTTCTCAATGACTCTAACCCAAGACAGTTCCCAGGTGAGAAGAGGACTAAACTCTCCCCTTTGACCTTAGTCTAATGCCAAGGGTCACACATTATCTATCCTACGTGGTATTTTTTAACCAAGACACGAAGAATAACATAATGACAGTTTAAGCACATAAGCATCATTTTGTCATTAATACCACTTTGTATTATTAAGAAGGCAATTTATACTTATTGTAGAATTTTTGGAAAGCATAGAAAAGCATCAAGAATTTCAACTCCTTGAGGTGCCGGTGATGGGTATTTTGGCTAATGTGGTCGAGTCAAATCAGCATCTGTTCTATAAGCTTGTTTTCCACGTCACTGTAAGCTGTAAATATTTTCTGATGTCGGTGAATAATCTAAAATATACAAAAACGCTCTCCATTGTGAAATGAAGGGACTCATTCTAGTGACTCTAAGGGCAAAGTCGTTTCCGTCATTGGCAAAGCAGTCCCCTGTCGGCGATAGTGAGTGACTGGAGAATTCCCCTGCCCTTCTTCCCTGCAGAGAAGCCCAGAGAGACCAGTGTAGTCTCACGACTGGAAGAGGAAGCACTGTTTCCTGTTCTGTCTAAACTTAGAGCTAATGGTGAGGTTTTGGGGACAGAAGGGAGATGAGCTATGAGCTCGTTTTCTGCCTTTTACCCCAGTGGTCACACATAAAGGGCACATAAACAGATACACATACACAGTTCTAGGTACCAGACTCTTCATGATATTCTTGGCATGATGGGATAACAAGCAGTTCTTTTCTTCATTCATATTTACCCTTTTTTTCCTCTAATGAGCAATCAGTGGATACATAAGAATGCTTGTGAATTTCTTTATTTTATTGAAGTAAAGTCGATCTACAGTGTTGTGTTAATTACTGTGGTATAGCAAAGTGATTCATATATATATATATTCCTTCATTTTAAAACATTGCTTTCCAGTATAGTGTCTCACAGAACGCAGAATAGAGTTCTCTGTGCTAGACACTAGGATCCTGTTGTTCATCTTGTTGTGGGTTTCTTTAAAACAAGAATATAGTTCAGTCAACACTTCAGAATAACAGAAATATAGCCTTCCTGGTACACCGGAGCCACCCTCTTTCACCATATGGCGGGAGGTTGCTGTCTGTAATTCTTGTCCTGATTTCCAGTTGTGTTGGCATGTCAGGCCCTGATGAAAGATTCCATGAGCCTCTTGCAGGGGAGTGCCTTGGTAATTCTGGGGTGTCTGTCCATCACTACATATTAAGCTGAATCCTCATTTGAGGAGGACAGATGTTGAGTATCCGCTAACTGACTCTGTAACATGTCTGCCAACCTGAAGTCCCGTCGTCCACATCTTCACTTTCTGGGGGAGGTACATACAAATGTATACGTACACATATATAATTTATCAGGTGGCTGGCTCATCAAGTATATTGGTTTTCATAACTCCACTATTGTCAGCATATTTCAGATTGGATTTGCTGCTGACTTGGTTGAATGAAAAAATACTGACATGTTTCAATATTGCACTTGACATTTTTAGTATTATTATTAGTGGTTTCATTCCATGTCGTATCACTGTCTGAATGGTACTGCGCTAAAAAAAAAAAAAAAAAAAAAAAAAAAAAGCCAAGTGCTATTCGATTCTGAAGAGGTGTCTGGCTTTGGCACGCTGTCCTTTATTCTGTGGAGTTTCTGCCCAAGGAAAGAGGTGCCCAACCACAGTGCGGATTGCTCGTGACACGTGTTTCACAGAAGATTCCTCCAGAGTTAATTTGAAATTTATTTCGGGGAGAGATCTTTTCTTGAAGAGAATGACCCTTGTCAGCCTCATCCTAATAAATAAAGTGTCGCCATGATTCTAAGCAGAAAAATCCTGTCCTTCCCTTCTCCCCAACAGCCATGAGCACCACACCCATCAGTCCTCGGAAAGTCCTTGCAAGCTTACCTATGACCCGTTTCCTCTAAGCCCCCACAGGATCATCAAGGCAAACACAGAAGCTCCAAGTTTAGATATACATATTCTGAAAGCAAGGCTTTGCAGGACGAAATAAACAAAATATATTTATTTTTCCATGCTACAGAGGACCAACCCTTGTTTGCATATAGAGTCATTCCATATTCAAAGTTTAATTTTTAGCAAAATGTCCCAGAAAGAAGAGAAGACTCCAGGAATCGGCCACCTCACAGAGAAGTAGAATTTGAGTTATTTCCTCTTGAAAAGCTGTTTCTGGGGAGGTGGCTGTCAGGGTGTGATGAACTGGGTGTGTATACATATGCTCAGTCGCTTCAGTTGTGTCCAACTCGTTGCAACCCCATGGACTGCCGCCCACCAGGCTCCTCCGTTCTTGGGATTCTCCAGGCAGCAATACTGGTGTGGGTTGTCATTTCCTCTCCAGGGGATCTTCCCGACCCAGGGATTGAACCCGCATCTTGTGCATTAGCAGGCGTGTTCTGTACCCCTGAGCCGCTGGGGAAGACCAGTGAACTGAGCAGACACATGTAAAGGTCATGTTGGAGAAGATCTTTGCTCAGCAAAGGCGCCTCTGTCATCTGTTACTCAGCTCAAGATTGTAAAGAACAGCTTTCTCAAGCTGAGTTGACTTAGGAGCTAATCACCTTCTCCCAAGCCTTGAGCACAGTTTAAAAAGGAAAGTTCTGGGATAATCAGTGTTTGTTTATCAATCCACTGGGGTCCTCCAGGGAGGGTTTCTCAAATATAAGGGGATTCTTCTGCAATGTGTAGTCCCCTCAGGCCCTAATTCCTTGGACCTGTTGAGAAGGAGACATGTTTATCTCTTGCTGGGTTGCTGTCAAAACAGAACGGGTGTATTTCTATCAATAAAACAGGGCTCTGACAATTTGTCCCTGGAGATAAATGGCCTTTTCCATAGAGGCTTTAAATGGGGGCCATAATGGGAGTGAATGGAACGGGGTTGAATAATTAGATCGTTCTCCATAAATCCTGCGGTGAAGTCATTCACACAGGGCGATTTCCAGGGCTGTATGTTAGCACACAGTCGTGTGTGGTGTGGACACAGCTGTGTCCTGTGAAGAATGATAGGTAAGTAAATCGCTGATGATTGAGACACAGAGAATTTAACTCCATGTTTTCCCTGTGGAATTTGTCTCCTTTGCCAAAGGAACACCCATATTAATTTGCTTTTTGTTGCTCCAAGTCTGGTGTTTACATGGCTAACAGGCGCCATCTTCAATTACTTGATGTGAATTCAGTTTTTAAATGTAAATATCTCAGATGCATCTTGTTTATGACAGGTGGGGATAAGAAACACCCCATTAAGGGGGGAAGAAACACGTGTTTCTGGTCCATTTGAATGATGTCGTCCTGAGATGTGTTGGTTGGGGTGCAGGAGGGGTTAAAGATACCTCATGGCTCCATCTGCTTTTGGTGACCTTCTCACCTAAGATAGGGAGGACGTTTGTGAACATGGAGATCAGTGGGCTGGATTTGGGGTTCCCTCGGGGCATGGCCAGGTTTTAGTTCCCTTTTTATCCAGAGCACCCCACAGTTCAAGGCACATAATAAAGCAGAGAATTCGCTGCAACCTGGATGAACCTGGAGCACACTGTTCTAAGTGAATTAATAGTCAGATGTGCGTGCGTGCTCGCCACTTAGTCATGTCCCGACTCTGTGTGACCCCACGGACTGTAGCCCGCCAGGCTCCTCTGTCCATGGGGTTTCCCAGGCAGGAATACTGGGACCGTTCCCGTCTCCAGGGGATCTTCCCAGCCCAGGGATCGAACCCGTGTCTTCTGCATCTGCTGCATTTGCTGGGGGGTTCTATGCCACTGAGCCATCAGAGAAGCCCAGTAACCCCAGGGCTTTTTGTCTGAAGAAAGGCTCTGGGCTGAGGCACAGTGGCTTCATGTGAGCCGAGCTGAAGTGCTGGGTCTACAGCAAGATGGTCCTGTCGTCCTCCCCTGGGCTTTCGTGAAAACTCAGCCGGCTAACGTGACGAGGTGGCATGACTGACAGCGGGGGAGGACTGAATGTCTGCCTGCCCCCCAGGAAGGACCCTGTAGTTAAGCGCTGATGTATGACTGACTGTCCACGGAGCCCCCCGCGTCCCCGGGCTCTGCTGTGTGGGGTGGAAAAGGCTGGCTTTTGGACACAGACATCCACCCACTGGGATTACCTGCGTTTTGTTTGAAAAGACCTCACGGGGCCACCCCTCGTGGTGCCCAGCGTAACGTGGGCTGGGGGCAGACCTGCGCTGTGACTGCTGACGCCTGGCAGGGCCCCCGCATGTTTCCTTTTAAGCCAGGCCTTCCGCGCCCCATGGGAGGCCCTGGGCTGGTGACGACCAGCGTTTGCCCTGCCTTCTTGTCACCAGACGGGACGCTGCCGCCATGGACACCTCTACTGACCAGGGCGGGGCTTGGTTTCAGAATCTGCCCACATCTGGTGAATGACTGTTCTCAGCACATTAGGGGTCTTACTCTGGATCCTTTTAGCTGCTGGTGTCCGTGCTGTATTTATGGCATCTGGGTGCAGCGCCCCTCCATGCCCCTGGCCCCGGGGACATTGAGGAAGAGGCGCAGACCGAGATTGCAAGGGCTGTGCAGGGTGTGTGGGCATGGAGTGAATGATCAGGCCGCCCAGGAGGGCTGATGTCTTGCTCTGTACACCCCCTGCCTTTGCTGGCTTTGGCTTCTTCCTTTGGTCTTGAAGTTGGGCAAGTGCAGGCCTTGTAGGCCTGATTTTACTCTGAAATTAGCTGGGAGTACACCATGCTTCAAATAGATACAACCTCTCCTTGGCTGATGAATGACTGTCTTACCTTGCAAATTATATAATCTTCTAGAACCTCAATGTTTTCATCCGTAAAACGGGCATAAATACTAGAAATTAAATCTGAGTTCTTAGGAAATTTAATGAGACAGTTTATAACAGACTTTTCTCAGTTTACTGGTTGGTATGTTGTATAATCTCAACACATTTGGACTCTCCCAACATCAATTTTTATGATTCATGTTGTGATGTTTACTGTTGATGGTAACCAGAGAAATTAACCTGTTATAGGGAGCTGTTTAACATTGGCAATATGTTTTCTGTGTATTTAATCCATATATGTCTTTGCTTAAGAAGTCCAGTCTTTAAGGAGGAAATATCTCTTTTAGTTTTGGGGCCTGCCAAAGCAAGTCTCCAGAAAGTATGGATTAAATAATAAGACAATAGTGGTTAGCTTCCTATTGGTACGGCTCAATTCACCCCCAAGACAGCTACCTATCTTCCTTGTGAGTGACCTGTCCAGAAATCTTTCCTGCAAGAAGAAGGATGGGGTAAAGGGCACAGCAGATCAGTTATTTCCCTCTCTCCCAGTCTCCTAATAAACTAGCCTCTCCCAGTTTCTTTTCCAGCTGTTCTGTTTTCTCTTACATAGAATACTTAGGTGATGTGCCAATAAGTAGTGTATGAATACTTAATGAAGGCGGGATGAATTATAAATGGCATGGAATTTATCTACATTGCTTCCTTGCTGATGCCAGAATGGTGCTTTATCTTCTATCAAGACACAGGAGTCAGTAGGTGAGAAAGAATCCTGGTTGATAAACTTAAAAATTGTTGCCGGATGCCATCTTAAGTTACATGGAACCCAATACTATGCGGCAGAGAGGAAAAGGCCTGGCCAGGAAACGTGATGAATATGATGCTGGCGGCAGGGAGATTGAGGTGGTCCCTAAGAGCACCGTCGCTGCGAGAACAGAGAACTGAAAATAAGAGACAGACGAAGGCTTGGGTGGATGTAGTTGCCACTTTACTCGTGGAGATTGAGCACCAGGGAGACAGAGGTCTGAAAGGGTCTAGTACTTTGATTTCAAGGGGAGGCTCTTGAATGGTGCTCTCTAGAGAAAAGATTTCTGTGTCCTTCCTCCATCCCAAAGCCATCTGTCAGCAGCTAGCTCCATAAACACAGTGAACGCTCATAAAGAAAAATAATAAATAACCCCTCCCTCTCAAAGACTTGCTGCACTTTTTTTTTGCTCACATGACAGATTCCTCTCCTGCGTGCTTTCCTCTGGGTGTTGGTCCAGGGGCCCAGGTTCTTTCCGTCTTGTGGCTCTGCAGTCTTTCTTATGTGGTCCCCACGTGCCCTAAGGAGGGTATCTCTCTGTCAGCCAGCCAGGGGAGGCACCAGCAGGGAGGATCTTGTGGCCCAGGTCTGGAAGTGGAGAATTTCGGCTCTGCTCACATCTGTGTGTCCAGAACTCAGCTGTGTGACTGTGGTCTCCCCAGAGGAAACTGAGAAATGTAGTCTAGATGCCCATGTCAAAGCAGCAGCAGCTATGATGACCAGCTAGCAGTGTCTGCCACATTTCTTGACTCTTCAAAAACATATATTCTTAGAAAATAATAGGGTAAATATTGTTGCAAAAATGTCATCTTATGAAGTTTTTGAAAACTTGCGTTTTTTTGTTTTTTAAGAGGGGGGTCTTGTTTTTTTGTTTGTTTTTAAAGAAATCCTTCTTAGACTATTGTGTTTGCATTGCAGGCAGTGGAAATTCCAGTTATAAACCGTTTTAATTTGTGGGAGGTTATGTGGTACTAATTCTTCAGTTTTATTCATATTCCATATAGAATTGCCTTTGAATTGCGTATATAATTAAGCCACAAATAGAACGTATGCACCATTATTGAAAATGCAGACAATACAACAATGGATAAGAGAGAAACACAGTCACTCATTGTTTAACCTGTGATAAATAGCTTATTTTCTTTCCGTATAGTCCCTTTCCTCCTTGTAAATTTTTCTACTGTCTCAAGAGTCAGCAAACTTTTTCCACAAAAGTCCAGCTAGAAAATATTTTAGGCTTTTCAGGCCAGGTGTGTCTTCTGCAGCCTTTCACTTCTTCCATGACTGGACAAAAGCAGCCATAGCCCTCATGTAAATAAATAAATGTGGCTGTGCTCCGGTAAAACCTTATTCACAAACATAGGAGTGGGACTTTGTTGCACCTGAAGGCCGGTGTACCAAGCCCTGTAGCATATGATGGATATGAAGTGACATATTCAAAGCACTGACTAGCCTGCGCATATGTACTGCTTGGTAAATATTAATCTTTTCTACTTAGCTTGAAATGAATGCAGTTGCATCACTTCCAAACACTGAAAATTCCGTGGATTCAGTGGATTTAGAGAGGCATAGCAAAAGTCTGGAAGCAAAGACCTTAACTAATGAAAGAAGTTTGTAAGCATAGAAAGCTCGGGAAAAGGGGATATTTTTACTTATGTTTTTATTTCCTCCCCTGTTGTTTGAATATTTTTTTTCAATGAGCATATTTTCCTTTTATAATAATCATTAAAAAAAAGTTCCTTTAAATGTATGTGTTTCCAACTTTTTGCTGACTCAGAAAAGAATGGGTACATTTTAATGGCAGACATGTGACTCATTTGCATTTTTCAATAGCCAGCTGCAGTTATGTTTCAGAAGTGGAGCCTGAACCACAAAATACCATTGAAAGAGTTTAGACAGAGCCTGGAAGTCTTTGAGGAAGGCAAGGTCTCCACTTCCTCTTTTGACATTTTAGCTGACAGGGACAACTGATAAAGGGGAAGAGGAGTGGTCTTGGAGGGTTTCCTCTGATCCCTTCTCAGGTCCTGGAGCCATCACATCAACTTCGTGTGGACAGGCCGGGTCCCAGTGCTGGCACACAGCAGGCACTTAGCAATGCTTTTCTACACGAATCACTTAGCCCTCATTCTCAGCGAGCAGCACAGTCACTGGTATGCTTATACACTCATTAAATACCTACTGGATGTAATTGGGTGGGCGCTGCACGCTGGAGGTAGTGGACAACAGGGTATTTACAGGCCGGGTCACCTTATTCATGTCTGAATTCTGGAGCTGCTGCCTTCCCTCCTGGAATTACAATAAAGAGACACTTGGCACAAGACTTCAGGACTTGCTGTGGTAGGTGCGATTACCTTGCGTCGGGCGATGTGATTCGCCTAAATGAACCCGAGACAACACCCCGTGAATGTTATCGTGACGAGAAGGTAGCAGTGTCTCCTGTCCGCCCTGGCGATAAACAGTGTTTCACCCAGCTTCCGTCTCAAGCGTTATGTGCCACCTGGTGCTCTTCCAAGACAGAGAGATGTAAAAACTTGAGATGCATCTGCAGTTTTGTTTTTTTTTTCTCCGATTTCAGTTTTTATCAGCTCCCGGTTTCTCTCTTAACTTCTCCATGGACCACAGTCCTGATTACCTTCCATCTGCCCAGGTGTCGGTCAGATATCACACTTTCCTTGTTAAAATAGGAACCTAACGGTCACACAAAATGATGGCCTCGCAGAAAGCACATTTTAACACAACAGCTTTGGTTGGACTTTAGGACAGTTGTTGAAATCATTAACTAGTATCTTCTTCAGGGATTCGCCATGTTCTCCACTAGATTATTATCAGACCAAGATAGAAAAAAAAAAAAGCCTTGTTATTATTTGAATCAGTTTACAGCAACTCATGAATCAGAAGCTCACACCCGAAGGAGTATTTTCAGCTTAATGGAAACAATTCATCAAACACTTTGAATCCTTTACCAGACTGATAAACCTTTACCTCTGTTGATAGGTGGACGTTTCTTGAATGTAGGTTCACTTTACAGCAGCCCGTTTCACTTATAGCAGCCCGTTTCACGCATGTTAGTATCTGTTAAAAAGTAAAGCCGATGAAAGATACTTTCTGTCTAATAAGGGGACAGGGCAAATGGCCTCAAAATCACAGTTTTATAAATTGTGCTAAACTGAAGCTGATGGCAGTGCAGGTGGGTGTTTGTTCTGAAACACTTTCCTGGTCTGCTCCGGGTTAAACCCAGTGAGGCGACACGTTGGTTTTCAGGGAGAGCAGATATTAATGGAAAGTAACACTCTTAGCATTGACTGCTTAATAATAAGGAAATAGCGTGTTCCTCCCCCCCCCCCAACACACACACACAAGGTTTTCAGAGTTAAGAGAAGAGCATTTGTCTGAGATATGGTTACGAATCCTGAGCTTTTTTGAAAAGAGACAGCAGCCCACCTTAAGTCACCATTTCATAAAAAGTTGAAAACCACAAACCTGCATGTCTCCACTGAAATTCTCAGGCAGAAGGAGGTGAAAAGGGGTTACGATCTAATCTTGGCCCTCTGAAGAGTGATTTGGGGTCAATTCTAGCCCATTAATTACAGCAGGGAGCTCAGAAGTCAGCTGGCCCGACCGCCTCTGTCTTACAGATGGAGAGAGAGAGTAACTTCTCAGAGGTCCCTGAGGGGGTGAGATGGGGTCTAGCTCCCCTCTGACTGCGTCTGTCATGGGCTGGCTTCCTCCTGTCTGTAGCACTCTGCCTTGCATGGAGCCACTGCTGAACGAACAGTTGTTGCATGCACGTGTGAAGACGAGCTAGTTCAGCTCCTCTAGGATGAGTTGAAGGGAGGATGCAGAACACAGAAGGTTGGATAGAATGACTTGGCAGGACAGGGCAGCATTTATGAGCGGACGGCGGTCTGGCTGGGAAAATGACAAGGAGCCACGGTATCTTAGCCGGGGCTCCCCCGGGGATCATGTCTTGGGGAGGTGGATGCTCCCGGACATGCTGGAGATTCACCGGGCGTTCAGGCTGCCGTGGCCACGGCTCAGTCATGGTTTGCAGTGGCTGTGGTTTGGGGAGACAGACGTGGGTTCCAGATGGCACTCTGTCCCTGGCCAGCTCCGTGTCGCGCCCTTTTCTGTAACTCTTAGCAAGTTACACATCCTCCCAAAGCTCCCCGTACCTCTCGCTCAAATATGGAGTAGTCCCAACCTCAGAGCATTGCTTTGAGGGCTACGTGATCAGACGGGGGACTCAGAGGATGCCGATTTCAGGGACTTCACTTCATTTTAAAGAGAGATGGCTTGTTGGCTTGGTTGAAAATTCTTGTCCTGAATGAACTATTCCTTCCTTTTTTTTTTTTTAATGAACAGAAAAGCTGAAAGTTTTATGATACATTATTTAGATCAACTTGTTTGGTGCTCTAGAATTTTCCAATCGGATTCTGCCTAAAGTTGGCAGAGAAGCCCCATGGAGATTTGAGAAGCCCCATGGAGATTACAGAAGGTTCTAGATGTCCAAGCAGCTAACTCAGTCCCACTGCTCATGAGAACCCCAGTCCTGTTTGCAAACGCGAATGTCATTCAGTAAGAGCTGAGTCCTTGCCGTGGAAGTCTCTTGTCTCTCCGGCATCTCCTCTGCCTGCTTCTTCAAGGTCAGTGCAAAGAGCACCTCTCTCAGCTCTGCCTCTCCCCGTGTTCATCTCTAGATAGGGAAGGTCACGAGAAGATCACCAGCTGTCATTTATATTTCTCCTGTCTTCTTGAGGCTTTTTTCCCTCAAAATAAAAGCTGACCTACTCCTTAAAAATCTGGCATAGTCTTAGCCATGGTCTCCCCAAAGACAGCCGTGGCTGTCACTGTGCGTTTTCGTTACTGGTTTCTGAGTATGTAAGTGAGAACCCTGTGGACATTGTTTGGAATACCCTGAGTTTGTAATGTTGAGCTTCTCCCCCACCTGGCTATAAACTCTTCCTAAACCCATCTCCATTTCTTAAAGGTAACATCCAGGCCCCCCAGAGGGTGCCTTCAACCCCTTCAATCTGTAGGAGGGCATTAACTGTGACAGAGCATTTCCAAACCTCTCTGTCTTTCGCCATCACAACACTATTCATTAAGTATGGGGTAAATATGTAATTTGTCTCCCAAACAGGGTCACTTCTAGAGGTGAAAGGGTGCTGTTAATAACCATGGCAGGCGACCAGGCGACAGGCGTGCCCTGGGCCATCTTGGGCAAACTGAGTCACGGCCACCCCTGCCAGGCCAGCCTGGAGCCCTTTCAGGTACTAACGAAGAAACGCAGAGGGCAGTGACGGTTCGGAGACACAGCTAGTGAGTGGCAGCACTGATCTCAGGACTTCAGGCTCCTAATCTCAACTTTTATAAACTGTACCATATCTGCACAGCTTTGTAAATATCCTAGAGAGACACGCCCATTGTATCTATCAAACAGATAAAGTAATCTTTCCTCCCCACCCCCTTCCTCTTTCTTTCGTCTCTCCCTTTCTTCCTTCTTTCTCCCGCCTTCCTTTTTTTTTTTTTTTTCTTTTCTCTCCTTTTTTCTATTTCTCTTGGACCTCCAAGCCAGGTTCCTGATATTCCGTGAGAGAGCATTGTCTGAAGAGAGGCATGCTATCGAGGATTAAATGCCCCTTGACTAAAAGTTGGTACCTGATGTATTGTTTTTATTAAGGATGATCTGCTTGAGAGAATGGTCTAGAATGCTTGCACTGCTGTTTTACAAGGCTAATCTGAAATAATATCCCTAATACAAAATATACCAGTCAAAACATTTAAGGAGCAATTACAATAATAAAAAGAGACGAAGGGAATTGGACTATTTCAAAACCACTTCCTGGATCAGACAGGGGTAAGGGAGAAGGATGGAAATCGGTCCTTCACTGCCCATCAATTCACAGAGCTCGTTCAGTACCCCTTTCCCTCATCTTCCCTGACTCAGTGGAAGGATGTTCAGCTTCGGGGTCTGCCGGTGGCCCTCGCAGTGGCAGAGTCCAGGAGGGGTGCCTGTGCTTGTCGGGCTAGAGCGCGGGCTCTGCACCGAGGCTTCCAAGCGTTTTGTGTCCCAGCTTGGTCTCCTGCTAGCTCTGTGTCTTTGGACATGTTGGATGTGGGTTTGATCCCTGCGTCAGGAAGATCTCCTGGAGGAGGAAATGGCAACCCACTCCAGTGTTCTTGCCTGGAGAATTCCATGGACGGAGGAGACTAGCTGGCTACGGTCCACGGGGTTGCAAAGAGTGGGACACACCTGAGCATGGACGCGTGCGCGCGCGCGCGCACACACACACACACACACACACACACGTGTGCACATGCCTTTGGTCTCCTCCTCTGTAAAAAGAGTTGGTGTGAAAAGTCAGTGGAAAAACAAATGTAATTACTTTTTTTTCTTTTTTTGGTAGTGAGCTCATGTAAGAGCAGCTCTTATTAATTTTCACATATATAATACAGTATTGTGAACTATTGTATGAGTTGATGGAGGTATTAGCTAATGTCATATCAATGTACATCCAGTCGGCACACTGTACACCTCAACTTACACGATTTTATGTCAATTATATGCCTATTATATCTCAATAGAGCTGGAGAAAAAAAGAGAAAGAAAAACACAAATAATGCTTCCCACAGGAACTAAACATGAAAACCAGATCCAAGTGTCATTTGGGCATGTTGCTTTTATCACCATTATTCATTTTTGCCAGGAACTGAACCACCTCCCACAGAACGGACACTGGCTGTGCTGTTTCTGTCTGTTGCGTTTCTTCCAAAGATTCCCCCGAGTGTCAGTGCTCTGGGCTCCGGGTGGTGCAAGTAGCAGGAGTGATTCATCAATGAAGTCAATCTGGGATTTCCAATGGACTCTGAAACGAGCGTCTCTGATAAGCAGAGGTCACATGAGCCGGGCAGTGACCCGCCAAAGTCCTTCAGAGCAGCGTCCCGGGCCTGCTCCAAGAAGCAGCTCCCCGGCTCCGGTGTCCGGCGACCCGGTTCCTGTGGCAGAATGGCCAGGGATCCACCCAGCATGCTGGTATCCTGTCCCCGTTGGCCGAACCTTCCCGCGAAGACCTTCTGACCTTGGGTAAGGAGGACACACGGGCTCCTCCTATGCGTCAGGCACTTTGCCCTCTCACCGTCGTGTGCATTCAGTAATTCTCAGAACAGCCCTTGAAGATGCACTCAGTGATCCCGCCTCCCCCCTGTCTTCGCTGTAAGGAGACTGAGGCTCAGCAAGAACTTGCCTGAGTCCAGTTGCTAAGTCCAAAGCCATCCTTTGAAACTGAAGCAGCTTCACAGTAAAACCTGTGTTGTTTTCCCTTCATATTTTACTTCTCATTATCAGAGTAATGTATGTACATCATAAAAAATGTTGAAAGCATGTGAAGTTATAAAGAAGGTAAAAATTACTCAAACTCCTAGTCTTAATCAGTATTTCCATTTTGCTGTAAATCTTTCCTGTTTTTTCCTCCCCCTCTATGGCTCTGTGTGTGTGTGTGTGTGTGTGTGTGTGTAGCGACAGTAAAGAGGAATTTGGAAAGTGAAAGTGAAGTCGCTCAGTCATGTCCAACTCTTTGCGACCCCATGGGCTGTAGCCTACCAGGTTCCTCTGTCCATGGGATTTGGGAATTTACTGCAATACAAAATTTTATTTTGCTCTTCTCATATGATATTCTATTTTGATATTTTTCTCCTATCATTGACCATTATTAACTAGTCTTTAAAACTGAGGGATAACATTTCTTCATACACACCGTGTGTGTGTGTGTGTGTGTATCATAGTTAATTAATCCTCTCTATCTTTGGACATTTTGCTTGCTTCTATTTTTTTCCAATCATAAATAATGCTTAGGTGAACATCTGCCAAAAACAAATCTAACAGCAGCAGGTGATTCTATGTTTTGTCAAATGTCTCCATGTGTATGTACTATGTTACCACATTATTTAATTCAATCCTCATAGTAACTGCATGAGATAGGTATCATTAGTACCATTTTACTGATGAAAAAGTAGAGACTTAAAGAGACGAAGTACATCATCCCAACGGACAGAAAACTTGAGACAGAGGAAGAGTCAGACACAAGACTTGCTGAAGGTCAAGTGTGTATCCCCGGCCACACTGCCTTCCATCAAAGTGTTTGTTCCTGATACAGGCTTACAACAGGCCTGTCTCCCCAGGTTTTGATATCAATGACTAAACTGACCTCCGTGGAACATCCGCCTCCTCTAGCAGAGTGCAAAGTGGCTGCTTTCTCAGCCACTTCACTGCCTGCTCAGAAGCCCAGGCTCACGCCACCCCTTCCAGCTGTCAGCCCAATTCAAAATGTCCCCGGGACCACAGGACTGGGATATGGCCTGGCTAGTCAAGGGGGTTGACTGAGTGGCAGGCGGTGGGGAGGACTCTTTTAAGTCTCCTCCCCAAGAAAATCGGCCGTCTGTGAAGTTGGAACACAGTCTCAGCTGAAGGCCCTTCCCTGCAGGAAGCAAAGCGGCTTCCCCAAAGACAGGGACTTCTGAGACTCTCCCGCGGGCCTCCGGTCCACACGTGCCGCAGGCTGGGGACCGCAGGCCTCCTGCACGTTGATGTAGACTAGGTCTCTGGCCGTCTGACTTCCCACCCTGCCAGGACCAGATCCCCCCAGACCTCCCTGGCGAGGTTTCCCTTCTGGGGGTCTGTGGGCTCTCCCCTCTCGGCCCCCGCACTCCCCCGCCTCCATGCATTTCTCACTCCAGTCTGAGTTTCCAAAGCCTGTCTTCAGCCACCCTGGCTGTCGGAACATGGACTTTGTTACATAAAATAGTATTCTCTGGGCTCCCCTCCTTGTGGACCTCTGTTGAAATCTTGCTTCGATTTTTTTTTTTTTTTGGTCACTTCCCAAATGATTTCAAGCATTATGTAATGGCTAATAACATGGTCCTCCCCTTTCTCTTGCAAACTCCTTCAACTCCAGTTGCTAGTTTCCTCACAACATTGTTAATCAGCTATACTCCAGTATAAAATAAAAATTTAAGAAGAATAAACGAGAGCAGGCCAGGCGGCAAGAGGGTAGAAGTGACGGTGTCGTGGGCACAGCGTCAGATCTGCCGTGGTTAGCATGTAAAGAAGGGAGCGGCGGCTTCTGCCAGAGCTCCCACATCTCAGCTGCTATCATGAGATGTGCACGTGCCTTGCGCGGGGGCCGGCTCGTCCCAGAGGGGCTTCTCCCACGTGCCCGCCGCGTGCTTGGCAAGGGGGCAGCTTGAAGGTAATCTACCCAACCCTGACTCCCAAGCGGCTCACCTTTCAGCTCTGGGCAGAGTGGAGGCCCCAGCCTCACAGCCTTCTGCTCTGAGACCGCTCCCACCTGGGCAGGGAGGGCGCCCTTGGCTGGCATCCCCCTCCCCCCCATTATTCTTAGAAACACACCACCTATTGCTTCCTTCCTCCATCCAGGTGGTGCCCTACAACTCAAGGGAAAGGGGAAGTTGAACAGAGTCCAAAGGGAAGGGATGCTGTCCTTGGGGAAGTGGAAAGTAGAACCGAGCTGAAGCAATCTGGTTTTGACTGTGCTTGTCTGTTCCCCAGACTCTGAACAGGAGACCCCGGTGAAGTGCCTGATTTCCAAAGCTGGGAAGAAACCAGCAAAGAGAAACACAACAGACAAAACATGAGGTGCTCGGGCGTGGGGTTTGTTCAGTTTTACCGCCTGTAGTTAAGATTTCAGCCACGTTTCTTTGGCCCCCCGTCTCTGTGGTCCCCGTTCCCAAGCCGGGGTCCACTCGGGCACTTGCCTCTTCTGCTTTGCCATCTCTTGTCCCCTCTCTCTGACACTTCATGGTTGTGCATCTTTGGACCAACTGGAGGTAGGCAGGATGGATGTTTTTGTTTTGTTTCTTTAGCAGGATACTACTCCTTGAAACTCTGTTTTCTTATCCAGACCATGAAGAGAGTAATAAATAGTACGCACCCCTTGGGCAGCAGGGTCAGTTAAGTGGGTATGTGCTAAGCTCCAGCTCGATGCCCCGGGTGTGGTGGTGGTTAATACGTCTCTCTCCGTGCTAAACAAATGGGTGGATGGATGAAGGCCGCGCCAGGCAGCCAGTGAAGCACTCTGGACGCGGATGTGGGAAGCACAGACGCCCCCTGCTCTGTCTGTTGGAGCTGGGAGGCCCAGTGGCATCTCTGACGCAGGGTAGGGTTTTTCAGGCCTGTTGCTGCTCTTCATTTGCTCAGCCGTGTCTGACTCTTTGCGACCCCATGGACTGCAGCACGCCAGGCCTCCCTGTCCTCCACTATCTCCCTGAGTTTGTTCAAACTCATGTCCATTGGAGGCCTGAGGTCACACCTTATCCTGCCTCTTTTATCGAGAGTTTATTTATGAATCTTGAGATGCCTTAGTCCCTCAACTATACAATGGGGACAAAAATAGCACCCGCTCTCTGTGAGTGAAGAGCAAGGGCCCAAGGGTGAAGTGTTTGTGCGTTGCGTGCACATAGCACGTGCTCAGCTAATATCAGCTGCTAGGGTCAATATGGGCTTCCCATGCAGTGCTAGCAGTAAGGAATACTTCTGCCCATGCAGGAGATGCAGGAGACCCAGATTCGATCCATGGGTCAGGAAGTTCCCCTGGAGTAGGAAATGGCACGGTGCTCCAGTATTCTTGCCTGGAAAATTCCATGGGCAGAGGGCCCCGCGGGCTATAGTCCATGGGGCCTCAAAGAGCTGGACACAGCACTCAGTAAGCACAGGATCAGTATGGCTCGGCTTTTCTCAGCATGTCTTATTGTTCACCAGCATCCCGATGCCTCGCTGGAGGTGGGCACACGCTACCCAGCATACAGTGAGGGGTGCTGCAGATAGAAGGCTGATGGGCGTTCAGATTCGCCTGCGCCTCCTTGCGGTGCAGCCTTCAGGGCCTGATTCGCCCTCTCTGATCTCTAAGCTGAGAAGCACAGTCCTGGTCTGTGGCATCCTCAGGGAGACAGTGTGAGGACCGTCCACAGAAGCCCTGACGCAGAGCCTGCGCTCAGCAGACGCGCTTCCCAAGGCCAGATCCTTACATAACTTTCCACAGCCTCCCCCGGGGCGGTTCCCTCCCTGGCAGGGCCTCCGGGTGTTGCCTCTTACCCACATGCCCCAGTTAATGTTTCAGACGTCCTGAGTTTCTAATTGTGGCGAAGCCGGAGAGCCATCTAATCCGCCTGTGTATTAACTGCTCTGCTTCCAAGCGGGGGCCTCTGGACCCCGGGCTGGCCCTGGCGGAGTGCGTCATAACAGCCCGATTGATTCCTCCTGCCCAGCGCAGGCACCCCGTGAGCTGGGGGGCAGCGGTGAACTCGTGTAATTAGAAATGCCTGAGGGAACCCCCCACAAAGGGCCCGGGCGCTTGGCCTGTGGGAACCACTCGGCCCCCACCCCTGACGCCACAGGCCTCCTCTGTTCGCTACAGCCTGCTCAGACCCGGCGGCGTCTCTACGAGACCAGGCCTCAGTGGATGGCATTCTGGCCCCAGAAACATGCCCAGCAGAAGCCCTGGCTTCCCGGTACCCCGAGCCCCCTCCTGTCTCCGCACAAGGGCCTCCCCAGTGCGCCCAGGCCAGCAGCACCCCTGGGGCAGGAACCCCCGCCTGCAGCACGTCCTCATCCAAGGGAAGCAGAAAGGGAGGCCCCCCGCCCACCCTGCTCCCAGGCCCCCTGCCCAGCTACGGCAGAAGTTTCTGTCATAGGAGGGGAAGGGAAGTCCGGGGATTGAGCAACGTGCAGAGCCGGACTTGGATTTCTCTGGTCGGATGCTGTGGGTGGGCGGAGCGGCTGGAGTGGGACGGGGTCTGGGCTCTGGCTCTTGGGGAGAGAGATGGGGGTCTAGGTGGCCGTGGCCGTGGGGGTGCAGGGCCCACCTGGGCACGCCCTCCATCACGTCCGTCCACCTTTCTGTAAAATGTGATCCAAGGGCATAACATGCCTATGTGCCCAGTCACTTCAGTTGCATCTAATTCTTCGCGACCCCATGGGCGGTAGCCCTCCAGGCTCCTCTGTCCATGGGATCCTTCAGGCAAGAATACTGGAGTGGGTTGCCGTGCCCTCCTCCAGGGGATCTTCCCGACCCAGGGATCGAACCCTCACCTCCTGCAGCTCTGGCATTGCAGGTGAATTCTTTACCACCGAGCGCCTGGGGAAGCCTATGTCAGTCCCCCTTTAAATGGAGTCAGAGACTTTCCTGAAGCATTCTGAATGGGGCTCGCGGCCGAGTCCAGCACCCCCAGGGAATCTCAGGCCGATTTTCCACCCCCAGGTCCTCCCGTGCCTGCGATGTCCATCCTAACATTCTCCTGTGGCAGGAGCGATCCCCACTCTCAGATGGTGTGTGAGTTGTACCGGGTCCCCCTGCTAGCAGGGGGCAGAGGCAGGGTTCCCGTGCATGCCAAGAGGACCCCCAGGTCTTCCAGCTTTTCCCTTGTGGCATATTCTGGTCCTTCCTACTGTATGTAAAACACGCACACGTCCACAGAGGCGAGTGTGCACACACCCATGCACACATGAACACACACACACAACCACCTACACACAGAGGGTGTTCTCCCACTCTTAGTCCCCATCACGCGTATTCTGGGTGGCCAGGACGGACACTGAGGTTATTAACAGTACGGGGACCCAAACGACCGTCTCGCGTCTGTTTAAACAAGTTCTGGAAACAGCCCAGCACGTCCCTCTGAAGTGCACAGTTTCTGAACAAATAGTGAGCTCTCTCCCTCCCGGATGAGTGGCAGCCCTTGCAGAGAAGAGTCACCTTGGGTGGTCACACGATCCCCACGGAGCAGCGCTGCTTCACGTGAAACCTGCCTCCTAAGTGTCACCGTTTAGCTTGCACCCCGTCACCTTTTTAGCTCTGTCACTGCGCGGGTGTGCTGGGACTCTCACCAGACACCAGGCCCTGCATGCCACAGCAGAGTCCTGGGGACACTGAGGTGACACCGGCTCGTGTTTCCAAGGGGGCTCGGTGTCCTCCTGCAGGCAGGCGGCCAGTTAAACCGACAGAGAGAGTGCGGTGCGTAGCGGGAACACGGCTGGCACCAGGTTCCCTTTGCAAGACCCTCAGCTGGCACCTCCTCTGGGCATGAGTGCAGCTTGGGGAAACCCAGAAAAGTGAGTTATAATCCAGTCTAGTGAGTCGGGGGGAAGCAACCCTTTGATGTAAAACCTGTTGTAAAACAGAGAAAGTAGAGCAGCCCCAGAAGGTTTGTGTGTGGTTGGCACAGCGGGTGCCAGCGGGTCGCCGTGGTTTAGGAAGCGTTAACATACGTGCCTGACACACAGTAGGTGCTTTGGAAATGTTTCTACAGACCAGTGTGAGAAATAAATTAATCGCATTATATAATAGGCCTTGCTCTTGTACAAAACAAATCGCAGCTTTGCTCACCTCGGTTCTCCAATCAAATACCCGACATCAGGGGGCTTCGGCTTTGCTTCCTTCCCCCTTCCTGCATCATCAGTTCCCCACAGGGAGGGCCCCTTCCTTGGGACTCTAAGGCCCACTCTCCTCACCAGCCAGGCCAGACAGACTCCTGTCAGAGTGCCTGCAGAACATGCCTTTCTTACTGTCAGACGTCTGAGTCCCAAAGTGCCGAACTCGTTGGTTACACTGAAAAGTAACCCCGGGTGTGCAAAAGGCAGACAGCAGCTGGGGCCAGTAATTCTGGGGAGATGGGCTTCTCGTGAAAATGCTAAAGCTGGTCTACCCCTGACTGGAGGGCTTGAAGGATAAAGGGTGAATCTGGGGAGAAGAGAGACTGGCCCTAGAGGCCAACTAGGCGGAAAAGCTGCCGCTGGCCGGCTGTGCCACCCTGAGGGTGATGCTCCTCCACCGGGACCTCCGTTTCCCCTCCAGAAAATGGGGATGCAACCTAGCAACACCTGCATCATGGCTCGGATGAAAGCGGGGATGTGTGTGAGTGTTCAGGAACCTCGCAAGGCTCAGGGACTAGGCACCTTCAACACACTTCTCTGTTGATCGCATCCAGTTGCCCACAGAAGGGGCTCGTCTTCCTAAGTAGGAGGCATCGCCCTTGAATTTGGGGAACATTGAGGCTTTCAGTGCACCATTATAATGTAGAGGAAGATGCTAAAGAAAAGAGTGTGTGTGTGTGTGTGTGTGTGTGTGTGTGTGTAAGTGGAGCCGTGGGAAGACAGGCCTAGCGTGTTAAGGCGCACGGTCTGAGACAGGAGCCTGCCTTCGTCAGCTCTGCTCCACGCTCCACCAGGGCCCAGCTCTGGTCACCCCCATCAGATAAGCAGCCGGATCTGGGCCCCAGAGGGATCGGATGCCATCAGCAGTTACAGACCATTAGCGAGTCACAGCCCCACAGGAATCCATCCCATCACCCTACGGAAGCATCCCATGCCTGCATCCAGATTTCTCTTTAGATCTTAATCCACAAGAGCTGGGCTCACGAGAGGGGAGAAGGACAGGCTGGAGACTTGCACCTGCAGCTGATGGGAAGGGAGGGAAGAACCTTACCTTTGTGGGTGTTCCACTCCTTTCTTTATACTCTCTTAAAATGTAACATTCATATTTTATGACATCATCTTTAATAGGAAGTAAAATATTTATGAATTATTGTTATCTATTAAAGCTATCATCTATTAAAATTATAGCTTACCAATTTAAATTTATATTAAATATATACTGTGTATTGAAAGTGTATAAAATCCTTTTATAAGTATAATACATAACAGAACAAAATAGAACATATGATATGCTAGAAAGCAGATCAGTTTAATACTTGGCTCTTGTAAGTCAGTACATACCAGTGCAGTAGTAAGCAGAATGAAGTTTCCTTGTGACTGGTCCTTAAAGAGCCAGTTGTTGAATTTTCAGGTATTTTGCAAGCCAGTTCACTTCACATTAGTAACTTGAAATCATCCATGATGGGAACATTTACACCACAGAAATAGGCAAACATTGCAAATTAGGGTTTCTCTCTAAGAAGAAGCCAGTGAGCTTATTGTTAAACATTTGTAAGGAAACCACAGTGTATGTGTGTGTAGTGTGTGTGTAAGCTTTGTTGAGCTTTGTGTTAGTCACCACACTGCTGTTGTTTTACCATTTCATTTAACTTCGACTGCAGTCTCCTGATACTGGCATTTCCTAGGTAGGTGATCTTGGGCAAGTCACTCCATCTTGCTGGAGTGGACGGTTGCCCAGGTTGTTGACTGCACAACTCAAGGAGCACTGTTCATGTCAGAGCCTCTTCACGTCTGGGCCTTAGTTGTTTCACCTCTCCAATGGGGAGAACTGTCACTACTGCACAGCCTCATTCCGAGGATGCTGATATTAGTAGGTCAGCACACATACACTCATCACCTACAGGGGACCTGGGAGAACAGGGAGAGGAGAACTATGGGGCCCTGGGGACAGCGCTAGCCCATCACTGCTTGTGGAAATGCAGGGGACTAGGGATGCCTATGTTTATCACTTATTAAGAAGGAAGGAAAAAAATCAGGAATTTTTTTTTTTAATGTGAAATTTCCTGAGTTTTCAAACATGACAGGTCTAAGTTTGAGCAGTCCCCTTGGACTATAGATAGTAGGACCTTTCCTGTGATAGTTTGAAGCTTTCTCCCCTCCTTCCTAAGTTTTTTAAGGGCCTTTGATTTCTCTCATCCCCATCGTTGTAGAATGACTTGCTGGAAAAGGCTGGCTTCTTCTCTATGACTGGCATATACTAATAAGTGGTCCCCAGGAAGCTTAGAGCTACGTTCTAAACAATGGAAACAGCCCACAAACATGGTTCTGAGCTTCCTGGTGGCCAGAGTAGAAAGAAAATACAGTTTTACAGTTTTCTTTGCCCAGGAAGATAAGACTGTGCCAACCCCATCCTTTGACTGACTTTCTAAGCCTGGTTATATTTTTCGGGTCACACTATTACACGTTGACTGGTTGCACTCTCTTACTTGATGTACTTCCCTTAAGCCACTTCAAACCCTTCATTGAAAAAGGAATAGAAATAACTTCAGACACCCTCTGGCAAATGAGGGTTTAAGATTTTCAGCTCTGACAGTCCTTGAGTCACTGCGGAAGGGCCCCACACATACGGATGTGTAGCTCCGCTGACACCCAGCTTTGGACCCCGGGAAGGGCTGGGGGCTTTAGAAATGGACGAGGGGAACCCTCTTACCTGATGAACTAGTCTGCCAGGGCTGTCACACAGAGCACCTCTGGCTGGTTGGTACAAGAGACAGAGTGTAATCACGTTTCTGTCCTGGAGGCCAGAAGTGCAGGGTCAAGGTGTGGCAGGGCCTTGAGAGATGGGGATGGGTCTGGTCCACACCTGTTGCTTTGGTTGGCCACTGTCTTCAATGCCCTTTGCCTTGTAGAAGCATCCCCCGATCTCTGCCTTTACGTTCACATGGAGTTCTCTCTGCGTGTCTAGGTCCAAATGTCCCTTATGTATGAGGACACAGTCATATTGGGTTAGGGACCTCGCCTCCTCCAGGAGGACCTCATCGTAACTAATTACATCTGTGACAACATTGTTCCCAAGTAAGGTACTAGGAGCCACAGTTTCAGCATATGGGTTCTGGGGGTGAGGGGACACAGTTGACCCCATAACTCCTGGTTAAGGACACAAAGCCCTGCCTAGCATCAGCCAAACCACCCGATTCTCTCCGAGGAGCCCCTCCCACAGAAATCCCTGAGAAATCACATAAAACCATGTTTCTTCATGGATACAAGCCCTGGTCTTTCATCGGCCACTGCTTGTGATGCAAATAAAATCACAGTCGAAGCTTAGAAAGGTAGTACCTATAAGTCAAGACAGTACAAGTCAGAGTCTGTGAGGGAAGAGGGACACCTGTATTCATATTTTGATGAAGGTCTCTAATCATAGTTTTTAAGCCCTGTCACTGAGATCACTCTGTGTAAATATATAAAGAAAGATCCAGAGAGAGGTGAAATGATTTGTCCAAAGTCGCCTATGAGCAGAGAACCCAGGAAGAGTTCAGTGTTTAATAAGCTGTATAACGTGTGTATGTATCCTCCTAAGGTCTAGTTTTTGCTCCCTATGTGAGGAGAGAGACTGCGTGTGGTGCAGGGGAGTTAAGCCACTTGTCTTGTTACTGGATGTGGCTGGCCTGGGTGGAATTCAGATCCAGGCTGCTGGCTCTGAAGCCCTTGCTGTTTCACTGCAGCCCTCAGCCTGGGCCTTAGAGTTCAGCGCTCAGGACTCGCCACAGTGCGGCCTTCTGGACCAAACACAGGGGCTGCTCCGTATGGCTGAGTGGGCCGTGCCCACTCAGAGGGGCTCAGCTGAGGTGCAGAGTGAGGACGGAAATTCACCTTGCACACTCGTCGTGGAGCCGTGTGCCCTGGGAGGTGATTGGCAGTGGGGGAGGGGGGGCATACCCCATTCTAATCAAAGAAAGGTCTTGTGTGTTTGTTCGTTGCAACCCTACAGGTCACCAAGATACAAAACCAACAGGAGCTAGTTAACCCACTTGGACTTAAGTCACTTTTTCCAGGGACAGTGAAAAGAAAGGGCATCTACTCCATGCTCCGGCGTCCATGGCCCGACTTTACCCCTGGCCTAACCCAAACTCACACATACTCTGAAAACCCAAAGTGCTGTTACCTTCTTCAGATGTTCAGCAGTGACGCGGAAGGCCGGGTGTGGACAGTACAGCCTCCTGTGAGCCCTCTGGGTCTGGCAGAGAGACAGGTGTCGGGGGAAGTAGAAGTCAAGATGTCTGATGTCTTCAAAAGCCCTTGCTGAGGGAATGGGTGACCTTATGGTTTGATGGAAAATGTGGGAGGGAGGTCAGAGTGCCAAGGTCAAGGTTAGTGGTCAAAACAAAGCTCAGTGTTTGCGGGGGTGTGTTGGTGGCCCAGGCCATGCTCATTTAGCCTGATGAAGCAGGATGGTGCTCACTGATTGACCCAGAACCACAGATCAAAGCCAAGGGGCAGGGGGTTGGGTGATGTTCTTGCCGAGAGCACCCTCACCCCTGCAGGGCCCACTTTGAAAGTTGCTTTCTCTGCGTCAGCTCATCCCAGCTGTCTCCCAAGCTGGGCGTTGGGCCGAGTAGAGCGTGGGAGCTGCAAGCCCACCTCTGTGACCACCATCAGCCCTGAGCCTCCCTGCTTCCTGGTCAGCAGACGCTCCTTAAAAATGTGCATCGCGTGGGGCAGAGGCACCATCTGGAAGTGGAGATGCCAGTGAGCACGAGGGGAGACAGGCCAAGAACCAGGGGGCCCCAGGGCCAGGGGCCTGTGTGACCCGGAGAACATGTCCAGTGTGGTCGGTAAGGCAGGGCAGGCATTGATGCCAGCAGCTGGATGTCTTGTAGAGACCTGGAGCCCCCAGCTCAGCCCAGAAAAAGGACAAAACAGGGGTCCCGCCTCCATCAAACCGGCTTTAAAAAAGGAGCAGACTCTCTGGGCTGAAGATAGCTCCAGCTGATGTCTAGTAAATTATTCAGATGTTAATTGCATTGTAAACAAAGCCACTACCTTTCTTTCTTTTCCAAGGATCCTCATAAAACGCTGGGAGCTGGGAGAAGGGTAGCAGGGTGGAGGATCCAGGTCTGGCTCCTGGAATGAATGGCCCGTGGTGGAGGCCTGGCCTGGAACTCGAGCCAGGCAGGCTGACTTTGGTCCCTAGCCCAGAACTCCAGAGGAGAAGGCAGCAGGGTCGATGCCTGTGTCCCTTCCCTACTCCTCTCTCCCCCTCCCACCCCCCGCCCCTCCCCAGCCCAGCAGGTCGCTTAGGTCCCTCCAGGAGGAGGGATGCCTTATGGTGACACCCTTCCTGGGGGGCTGAGCTGGAGGGAAGAAGCATCTGACTGTTGCCCAGACCACAGTGCCAGGCGGGCGCAGGAGCACACAGGCCCGCTCAGCTGTCTGGGCGTCATTTCAGCACCAGGATACAGAGGGGACCGAGCGATCCCAGCATTCCTTACTCTGCATCTGTGCTCCGGCATCCCGGTTAACTGGTCCACGGAGGTGGGAGCTTGCAAACCACAACGAGGAGCCCAGGACGCTCCGGGACAGAGCGCTCAGCCTGGCCGCCCACAGTGGGGTCTGAATTGACCGTGTGCATCCCATCCACTTAAACTGTGAAAAGCCAGCCTACTTCCCCGCCTCCCGCCGCTTCCTTTGGAAACGACTGAAGTCCTAATTAAAAGCAAATAGCCTGACCGGGCGGCGTCGGGAGGGGGGGGGCACTTCTCAGAGGGGCGGCCTCCTGCCAAGGGAGAGAAAGGGCCAGGCAGAGGGGGCAGAGAGAGGAAGAGGAGGCAGACGCCGTGCAGGAGACCGTCCCCTCCAGCGGCCCCCGCTCAGCCTGTCCTTCCTCGGCCGGCAGCGTTCACACCAGCAGACAGATCTGTGTTGGTTCATTACAGAACAATCCGAATCTGCCACAGACGGGCCCGTGTAGTGAGGTGCTCAGAGAGTTCAGTTCCGGGAGAGGGTGTTCCCGGGTCAGGCCCCAGGGTAACCCACTCTCCCCTCAAGGCGATGCCGAAGACCGGCATCTCAGGGTCACCACTGCAGCCTTAATTAGCTCCGAGAGGCATCTACAGGCATGGCCTTGTTTACAGTGCATCGTAGCCTTGTTCTTAGCAAAATGAGCCCTTTGTGGAGTGACTTACACGTGCATTCCATGGAGTCTCCATCACACTGTCCATCAGGGAGATGGTCTGATGGCAGCTGTCTCTTCACGGCCTCTAATGACCCCAGGGCTGGTCTCCTCCCTCCCAGGATCTCCTGGGAGGAGTCGGCTCTGCCTCTGTCTCCCTCTCTCCTTCTCCCTCTCTCTCTGCATCATTCTACCAGGCTAACGATTAAAGGGAAAATGTCCCTTGGAGGACCCCCAGGCAGCCCTGGGAACACCGTGATCAGAGCAGCACCTGGCCTGGCACAGCTGAGTATTGAGCCGGGGGTCAGCTGGGGACGGCTGCCTCCAACAGGGCTCCATCAGCGTGCGCTGCCCGCCCCCCAGAGGTGTGATCTTCAGATGATTGACACCACGGCCAGGGCTTGCTTGGGAGCCCCGGGGACTCCCCCACCCCTGGGGATGCAGGTGAAGGAAGCAGACGACGTACTGGAGACGCTCCATCAGACACTCAGAGCTAGATTTTCACAGCATCAGCAGAGCCTCTTGGAGGTCGCTTTACAACAGCAAAGCTTTGAAGCCAGTTGGAAGCTGTGAGAGACCAGGGCCACTCTCTCTTCACATTTATTCCTTTCAGACCTATAAATCATCCCCGGGGCTCCAGGCACCGCGGGCCAAGCCCTGGAAGTGTGGAGCTGAATCGATGCCGATTCCTGCCCACCAGGAGGCCATGATCTAAGAGAAAGCTTACCAGACAAAGAGGCAAAGAGGCAGATACACCCAAGTGTTGCAGGGGCTGCGACAGAGAGTTCAGAGTTGGGAGCTGTCAGGAAAGGCTTCCCAGGCCAGTGGATTGGGAAAGGAGAGACAGAAGTGTAGCTGGAGAAGGAGAAGAAAATGGGGAGAAAGAGGTATAAGGTGAGGCGGGGGATTGGGGCAGGACCCTCACGGCGGGGCAAGGAGCATTCTGAGCGTGTGACCTAAAAAGGAGACGGCCGGCCCAGAGGGTATCCGGCCACCATGCATGCCAGCTGTCCAGACTTGATCCCAAACCACGGAACAGACCTTACCAGCTCCAAGTAAATAAGCGAACACATGAAGGGCAAGAATGAATAAGCAGGAAACAGAATCATTTGCTCAAAGAACCAGGTAGACATGGCCGATTAATGGTGCTGTCTCAGCCTAGCTGAAGTAGCGGCAGATGTTTGGGGCCAACCGGGACACAGCAGGTGGACAACTGAAGTGTGCCCGGTGACAGCTGAATGAGACGAACCGAGGGTGGAGCTCAGTAATCCGAACAGGACTCTTTCCAAACACAGGTTTTGATTTTCTTCTAGAATCATCGATGGTAGGATTCGTTCAGGTGGCTTGCTCTTCATATTCCTTTTTTCTGTCCTGAAACCATAGCGATCTTTGATGTAGGCGTTGCAGCCTATAGTTTCTTGGGCTCCCATTGTGACTCAGCTGGTAAAAACCCCACCTGCAGTGCAGGAGACCTGGGTCCAATTCCTGAGTTGGGGGGAAGGGAAAGGCTACCCACTCCAGGATTCTGGCCTGGAGAATTCCATGGACTGTATGAGTCCATGGTCACAGAAAGTCAGACACGCTGAGCAACTTTCACTTCACACTTCACTACAGTTTCCTAGGGGTTTCCCACCCACTATCCTGTGTGGTCCTCACAACAAACTGGAAAGAGTGGGAAAAACCACTCTGGACTTGCAGTACCAATGGCAGAAATATGACTCATTTGACTTGGGCAGAAAACGTGTTGATTTAGTGGCTCATGCTAATCAGCAATCCCAGTGTAGGATTGGCTTCAGGTGGGGTTTGATCCAGGCGCACGAGTGATGTCATCAGGGCTGTTTTCCTACATCTCTTAGCAATGACTGTTTTTTGGTGTCAGTTTCATTTTAGGACTTCTTTCTTGTTGGTTCTGGCAGCTTCAGACTCACATTGTCCTTCCTGCTAGTAGACTCTGGAGAGAAAAACCTTTTTTTTTTTTTTTTGGTCTGAACCCATCCAGCTCTATGGGTTTGTTTTGTCTAGATTAATGTAGTCATGTGTCCTTCTGTGAGCCATCTCTGTGGCCGTGAGGATGGCACGACAGCTGATTGCTAGGCTGGCTTTGGGGGCACATTTGAATCATTCATGCTAGCTCAGGAGATGTGGTGTTCTGATTGCTCTAGACTGGGTCCCATGCCTTGGTCTGAAGCTCAGTGACATAAGGGCTGAGTGTGGGTCCCGGGGAACAATTTTAGTAAGATTCCAAAAGTAGGAGGTGATGGAGGCAAGACCATATCAAACAAAAAAAAATCTGCATGTGATTTTAAAGGTTTTAGCAGCCATGTTAAACAAGGTTAAAAAAAAAAAAGAATTTGTCAAATAATGTATTTGAACTTAGCATACCCCCAAATATTATCATTTCACAATGTAATCAATATAAAAATTATGAACCAGTCATTTTACCTGTTTTTTTTTTTTCCATTCTACACCTTCAAGATCTGGTGTGTATATTTTTTTTAAAAACATTTGATCTGTAGTTAGATTTTGTAATATTTAGTATCAGTTGAAAAAGTAGATTCACCTACCCAAGTTGTTCAAACACACTTAAAAGTGCTGCCAGTCACTGAATCAGGAATTCATGTGTAAATTTCACTTAGTTTTAAAATTAGATGGAATAGAATATTCAGTTCCTGCATGGCACTGACCATGTCGTAGGTAGTCAGTATAGATGGTAAATAGCCAACACGTGACTAGTGGCTACTGCGTTGGACAGCACAGGGCTTGAAGGTAGAAAGTACCTAGAAATATCTAGAAGTATCCAGAAGCACGTAGAAGGAAAAGGAGACGAGCACAATCCTCCGTTACATGGGAAGAACTCGGGATTTTAATTCCGCTTCTGGTATTAACTGGCAGTGTGACACTGAGTTATTTAACCTTTCCTCGCCTCCGTCTTTTTCTCTGCTGAATGGGAAGAATGGTGATCCACTCTGCGACTTCTTTCTAAAGACAGTCACTCTCCTGGGATTTAGTGACTGCTCAAGAAGAATAACTATTACTGCCTGAACTTCAGTCTCAATGCAGCTTCTCTTCCAATGTTCCTCTTCACCTTTTTCTCCAATGGCTGAATACCATCTCCAGTTCAGAGATAAAGCACAAAGACGAATTAACTCAGAAAAATAAGATTGCAAAGTAGGGGATGAGTGTAAGTAATCACCCAGTCTTTTGGCCACTCTTCTGGCTGAAGAACAGCAAAAACTTTTCAACAAATCACCTAATTTATATTCAGGTTGAGGGCAGAAGCCATCACAGATGCTGCTTCTCCTGAGCAGTGGGGATAGGGGCTCATTTTTATTTTTTTTCACACCTACCATGTACCAAGCACTGTGCTAGCTACATGACATTCTTAACTGCTTCCATTCCTTTCAGTCTTATGAGCTGTAGGTATTATCTTTCCATTTTAGACAGAAAGGAAATCTTGGTTCTAAAATGTTGCAGAACATTGTGCAGCTAAGATACAGTAGAACTGGACTCAGATTTCACAACTGCAGTAAGTTACAGAGACGCATTAAGATTCTGAATTGATGCTCCATATATAAACTAACATTAAAAAAAAATTAGTGATAGCCAGTAACTAATAAGGTGTTGGTTATTCTCTGATTGCCAGAACCATCAGGTTTTAAATTCAGGTAAAAAAAGAAGGAAGAGCTCTGTTTTATGTTTCCCACCAGCTCCATCGCAAGGCCAAGAGGAATCTTCTGCCCTGGGGATCAAGTTCCCTAAAGAGTGGCTTGGCATTTCCTTGTGCTCTTGCCTTCCGTGAGTCTCCTCCTCCAAACTGCGCAGTGAGATCTTTTTTTACCCAGGGAGGCTATGCTCCAGATAGTTTGAAGCCCACAGGAATTTCATTTTAAAAATAAAAAAAGACATCATGGACTTATGTGCAAAGAAGTAGCCACAAGATTATTCATCACATCATCTATAATGGTAAACTAAAAAAACAGATGGGAATGTCTGATGAGAGTAGATCATAGGAATAAATATGAATGCATTTGTAAGGTGGACTGTTGCAGGCAGACCTCATTTTATTACACTTCACAGATACTGCGTAGTTTACAAATGGAATGTCTGTGGCACCTGCATTGAGCAAGTCTGTTGACACCATTTTTCCAACAGCGTTCACTCACTTCGTGTCTCTCTGTCACATTCTGGTAATTCTTGCAATATTTCAAACTTTTTCATTATATTTGCTATGATGACCTGCGGTCAGTGACCTTTAAAGTCACTGTTGCAGAAAGATTACAACTTTCTGAGGGCTCATGATGGTTAGCATTTTTTAGCAATAAAGGATTTTTTAATTCAGGTATGTACATTGCATTTTTTAAAAGACATGATCCTACTTACTGGACTTCCCAGTAGTGCAGTGGTAAAGAGTCTGCCCACTGATGCAGGAGATGCAAGAGATGCGAGCTCGATCCCTGGAAAGACCCCTTGGAGGAGGAGATGGCAGCCCACTCCAGTATTCTTGCCTGGAGAATCCCGTGGACAGAGGAGCCTGGCGGGCTACAGTCCATGCGGTCGAAGAGTTGGATACAACTGAACACACAGAGAGAGTAGATACAGAATAGTGTAAACGTAAGTTTTATATGCACTGGGAAATCGGAACTGTTCCTGTGGCTCTCTATTGTGATTCTTGCATCATTGCGATGGTCTGGACCTGAACCCACCAAAATCTCGGACGTATGTGTGTGTAACATCCTTCAGCCGATATGGCTAAAGGTTCATTAATATGTTGAGCAATGTGTCATCTTTGGGTAAAAAGTAGTTTACAAAAAATTGTGCAGTGAGTTTCAATTCTAGTAAGACAAAAATCACTCTGGTATGAACAAAGAAAGAGCATACGGTATATTACAAAGTATTAAGAATTGTTGGCTCTGGGTAATGGCGTATTATACTTTATTTTTGTTTTCTCCTTTGTATGTTGTCATCTGATGAAAGTATATAGGTATTAGGATATGGATAAAGTGTTAGTTGCTCAGTCATGTCCGACTCTTTGTGACCTCCTGGAGTGCAGGCCGCCAGGCTCCCCTGTCCACGGAATTCTCCAGGCAAGAATACTAGAGGGGGTTGCCATTCCCTTCTCCAAGGATCTTCCCAACCCAGGGTTTGAACCCTGGTCTCCCGCATTGTGGGCAGATTCTTGACCATCTGAGCCACCAGGGAAACCCCTAGGATGTGGATAGGAAGGTATCATATTTTATTTTTAAAGACATCATTCAACAAATTGGTTATATGAATGTTGTGATTTCCAAGAGGCATGTGTATTAGTATCTAATTGCCAGCTGCCATGGAGTGTCTATTTCGTGGCAGATGCTTTCAGGTCCTCGGTTCCTGCAGTCTCCCCTCATTCCCGGGACTAGCTGCAGCCAGAGCCTTCTTCTCCACTAGACACAGTGGACAGAGCGCCTTGGACTCCAGACACTTCTAGGATTCCACAAAAATGGCTTACGTCCTTTAAATGCAGAAGGAACAAATGAACATAATCCCTCCTGGATTATATTTCTCTATAGCTTAGTTAGTAAAGAATCTGCCTTCAGTGCAGGAAACCATAGTTTGATTCCTGGGTCAGGAAGATCCCCTAGAGAAGGGATAGGCTATCCACTCCGGTATTCTTGGGCTTCCCTGGTAGCTCAGACAGTAAAGAATCCATCAGCAATGCAGGAGACCTCGGTTTGTTCCCTGGCTTGGGAAGATCCCCTGGAGGAGGGAAAGGCTACCCACTCCAGTATTCTAGCCTGGGAAATTCCATGGACTGTGTAGTCCATGGGGTCGCAGAGGCGAACATGACTGAGCAACTTTCACTCACTCACTCCTACCAATGCAGTCACAAAACATATTTTTTGATATTCTAGTATCAAGGGAGGAGGAGACTCAGGAAGGTCTAAGTGCCCAGGGCCCAGGGAAACCATAATGAGACCCAGCCACCCTGGGCGGGTCTGTTCCCAGTTTGTGGAGAAAGAAACCCAGACCTAGGTTTCTCACTTCAGCTGACCTGTGGGAGAATTCTAACTGTGGTCTGTCGATTGTCCGCCAGGATGCCTTGTTTCCAAGCATCATTTCTCACTGTCTCAGTGGAGCTTTGTCATCATCTGATTTTCCTTAAGAGAAACAGATTATCTGCAAAATATTTCCCCTCTCCTTTGGTAGCTGACCTTGCAGCTGAGTAGTTCTGCTTGCACCCCGCCCTGACGACCAGGGAGTTTGTGTAAATTATAAATATTTAACCGCACGTGTCGATGTCTTGTCTATACTCTTAGCAAATAGTCTTAATGAGAAAAAGTCTATGAAATAAGAAGTCTTGATTTGTGTTGTAGCCAGCTAATGAACCTTGATCACGTTAGCAACTACAAGATGGAATCAAGTTGGCTTTCTTTCCATCTTAATACCAGACTCAAGAACTTTAGGACATGACTGTTTTTAAAACCATCCATCTAAAACTTTTAATTTGTGACTGAGTATGAATGACAAATAAAAAGATGAAGGCTAGGAAAGTAGACTGGGAAATAAGAACCTACTATGGCTTAATTGCTGGTTCCTAGGAGTTGCCGTACAGTGATTCCTGAAACATGCGGTAGCTCAGGATGCGCTGTACTTATTCTGTAAGGAATGCACGGTAAATACATTAGGTTTTGTGGGACAGAGTGTTGAAACTTCTCAGATCTGCCATTGTAATGGGGAAGCAGCCACAGACATCATGTAAACAAACGAGTGAGGCTGTGTCCCAATAAAACTTTATTTGAAAAACAGGTAGTAGGCTGGATACAACCCATGGACTAGAGTTAGCCAGCCTCTTTTGGTTGTTCCCTCTGCCACTCATGGTCTAGTTCATTCTGGAGATTGAACACACGTGCCATTTTGTCCCATGCTCCCAAACTCCTCACCACAGCCTCCAAAGCCTTCCTCTAAGAAACCACGTCTCCCACCCGGGGACACGTGGACCTCTCTGCTCCCCAGATGGACTGAGTTCACTCCCACATCAGTGCCTGTGTCCTTGCTGTTCCCAGCCCCTACAATAAGCTTTCCCGGTTTAGGAAGCAAAAATACAAGATGTTCACACTGGAATTTCAGATAAACAATGACTAGTTCTTTTAGTGTAACGCATCCTATACAATATTGGAGAGATACTAGAAATTGTTGTTTATCTGAAGTTCAAATTTCGGTGGATGTCCTGTCTTCCCTTTGTCAGCCCTACCCTTCAATACCCTTCTTGTTCTTTATCTGACGGCCTGCTTCTTGTTTTCCAGTGTTAAGCGTCAGCTCCTCACGTGTCCCTTGCTTACTCTGTTTAGTGAGTTTCCCCTTCCAGGCAATCTGTCACTCTAGCTGTGGCATTTTCTCCGTATCTGAACTTGTCTTATTTGTTTAGTTGGCTAAGTATCTGTCCGTGAGAGCAGAGACCTCAACTCCTGGGCTTCTTAATGCGTTCCCAGTGCCTGTAATAGTCGCTGGCACGTAACAAGTCTTCACAAGACACTGGTTTGAATGAGTAAGTGAACAAGGAAATGAATAGCTCTTAAATCATATTCCTCCCAAAGCTGAATATGCCCAATGGAGCTAGGAGGAACGCCAGCAGCACTTGAGTACCAAGTATGGTGCTCGAGACCAGGTCTGGCCCAGGTATTCATCTCTTTTACTCCCCAAGACCTCAGGGAGGAAGCTGTGTCCTCAGTTGAAAGAGGAGGCGATGGAGGTTCGCTCAGTTGGCTTGGCCAGGTTCAAGTTCTCAGAGGCAGGAAGGAGCAGAGGTGGGGATCAAATCATGCCGGTCTGCCATTTTAACCCCAAACTCTACAATTCTCAGGACCCCTCCAAAGAGTCCTGCGTATAGAGAATGTGTGTTCATCCTGAATTTCATCTCGTGAGGGCAGCAATAGAAAGAGAAGGAGCAATCTGGAAAGGAAAGGCCATTTCACTTTGGGTCCATTGATGAAGCAACTTTTTTTTTTCAAGCTAGATCTTAGCTGATACCAAACCCACCGAACAAGATTTTAAAATGAGGGGTCCTAAAACCACAGCCATGCTGAACAACGCGCTGGGCTGTGTTTCCTGGGGAGTCCCGTCCTCGGGGTGGGCTCCCACTAAGGGCCCCTGCATTTCCCTTGCCCCCGCATGCTCCAGAATGCTCTGCCCTGCAGAGCTTTGTGGCGTCTTGAAATAGCCAAGCGGGCCGCTCCTTTCTTTGTGTGGGGAAGGTGTCTTGCAGCGCATTGCCACCAGCTCACAGAGGTGACTGCCGCCCTGTTGTGCTGGCGGCTGCTGTTGCTCAAAGTGGGTGCCCTGTCTCTTGGGGGTGGGGGGAGCTCGTGCCAGCAACATCACATCTAAAGTGACACGCACTTTGTTCACCATCTAAGAACACTGATACACAGCTATACCTGGCACAGCTGAAGGATCAGTCTTACTGATTCCCACCCCCTCCACCCAGTGCCTCTGTCAGAACGCACACGAAGTATCGCCCTGTCTTCCTAAGTCCATGAGCACGTGCTTGGGTGACTGCAGTGCCAGGCCTGGTCACTTTTGCATCATGGTGATCTTGAAGAAGATGCAGAATTGTCCCGTAGGTTTAAAAAAAAAAAAGTATGTGTCAAGTTCTCAAAAAGTCTTTGCATTCACTGGTTATTCCAGGGCTGTCCCTTAAAAGCTTGAGCAGAACACATTTTCTTTTTGGCAGGAGGTTTAAAATGCCTTGGATTGTGAAGCAGGAAAGAGAACAAAGTTTGCAGAGTTTTGGACTGAACTAGCTCATGGTGATGGGTACCAGGAGGTCAATGCCAGTTGACCTCTGGGGCTTCTTCACTCCAAGGAGGTATTTGAAACTGATTTATTTTGATGCCCAGGTGGACTCCATCTTCTAGATTTTTCTTTGAATTACGGCATCTGGCCGTGGAAATCTCCCCGCTTCTAGAACCTCATTTTAACAGGGCTGCTGTTTTTTGGTCAGTTGATTTCTTCAGAGAGGACAGGTGAGGTCTAACTCTGTCAGAACAGACATGGGAGATAAAAGGCACAAAATACTGGCTAGGAAAGAGTCTGGGGCTCAGGGTGCCTAAGTCTGGGAGCGTGCAAGGGGTCCCTCGATCTGTTCCTTCCTGCCCATCGGTCTGAAGGTGCAGAGGCTGGTGAGGCCATCTCCGTGGATGCCGGGAATCACTGGTCCCAGAGCCAGGATGCCCCTGGCCTCGCGTCCCCGTTTCCTCCTGTATGCTGTTTGCCCGGACAGCCGTGTTTGTGCTGATTCTAAAGTAAGGGAGAGGTGAAGTATTGTGACACCAGAAGCCGAAGCCTTGTTCCAAGGAAGTGTTGAGCTCTGTTATTTCCTTCCTCTCAGCCTCCCCGAATCCTCCTTCTTGGGGGAGGCGGCCGGGAGCCAGAACCGCTGTGTTTGTCCAGGGCTGATATTCTGAGCAGGGAGCATGGTCCTCGCCTCCCCAGCCCACCTTCGGGGGATGCTCGCCCTCCCAAGGGGTGGGGGGAGAATTAATTCCACGTTCGGTCCACACCGAGGCCGGTGCATTTCCTGTGCAAACACGGCTGACATTTATGAAATCTAATTTAATAAATGTCTATGATATAGCGCTCATTAACATACCGCAAAATAGCTCCAGAGTAGCTGGTTTTAATCAAATAAATCGTTGCTGCCGCTCCAACAAGCTGTTCCTTTATTAAGAGGGGCGCAGCACCGCCTGGGCGGGGTCCCCGTTTGGGGCCCCCTGGGTTGGGATCCTAAAGGCCCGCCCGTGATACCACAAGGGGCCCGGGCCTCTCTTCCTGTTTGCTCCTGAGATGAGAAGATGAAAAATTGCTGATCAGACCCCCTCTCCATAAATCTTGCCGACAATAAGTCATAAAACCTGGTGTCTTTACATATGGTAGGTGCCCGGGGATCCCGTTGCCATATGTGACCAGCAGCTTCTGGAAGGGGGGAAAAATAAAAAAGCCAAATTCTGTTGCCCGTGTGAAACTTCTAGAACTGGTTCCAGAGCCTACAGTGAGCAGGCCACTTGCTCTCCCTGCCACATCCCTTGTTTTATTTTAAATCCTTTACCTCACCACGGGGCTGCCTCTTTTTGTTCCAAGTTACCATCAGGAGAATTCCCAGCTAGCTAATTAGGAAATTGTGGGGTTTGCTGAATTCCCACCCTGTCTGTCACCCCAGGATGAGTGAATAATTACCCCCAGCCAATGAGAGGTACAAGTGTTCAGACTTTTTTGTGGGGACATGGGGTCCTTGTCTTCTCCGGGCCTGACCCCAGCTGACCAGCCAAGCTGCCGTCCACACCCGGCCCCCAGCTAATGAGAAACACCTCTCTATTTCCAAAACTCAGCCCGTTTTCATACCTATCAGCTCTGGTCTCTCAAGCTCAGCCTGTGTTCTGGAGACACAGTGAGACGGCACCCTTTGCAATGTGGGGAAGCTGAAACATGTGGAGGATTTCTTTCTTTTTTTCCTTCTCAGCCAAGCAACTTGATCTGTGGCCTGTCACGGGGTATCCGGCAAGCGTTCTGAGGAAAGGTGCCTAGGCAGGGGGCCGGCTGGCCCGGGGGTCTCTGCAGGCTGAGGCCTAAGCAGAGGACCACGGCAATTAGACCTTCCCAAGAGTCCCCATTTCCAGGTTGAAAGACAGATGTTTTCTCAGAGAAAGCAGCATGAGCTGGGTGCGCGTGCAATGCTTCATCAGCGCCTTATCTGGACCCGGAGAGGACACTCCTTTCCTGCCATATTTTATCCAGAAGTCACAAACAAAACCAAGCTCCTGATATTTGGTCAACAGGAGAAAACACTTGGAAAGGCAGGCAGGAAGTGAGGAGCCTGGCGGGGAGGGGGGACCACAGGGCTCCCAGAAAGGGAAGTGGTCCCCCAGCTCCCTGGGGGCCATCCAAACACCTGCTCCCTCCGTGGTCCCCTGTCCCCGAGGCCAGGCCGGAAGCCCCCTCGGAGGACTGTCTGTGCCCGGACCCAAAAGAACACAGCACATCCAAATGGCACGGCCTGGACCTCCACCGCTGTCTGGTAGACTGGCTGGAAGAGGGTGAAGGGCGGCCCCCTCCACCACCTAAAGACAGGGGGACGAGGCAGGAGGGGCCCTGGGGACGTCTGGTACCAAGTCGGGGACAGGCTGACTTTGAGCTATTTTGATGCTAATTATTTTATCAAGTGATATTTGATTGTTTCTATAAAAAGGTTTATGACAGTGCAGTTCTCCACAGGCTTTTTTTTTTAAAGACCTCAAAATGCGAGAAAAGAAATGCACCCAGAGTCCATTAAAGAATTAGGTCCTGTTAATGCCGGAGTCTGCCCAAGGACCCTGGGTACCTCCTCAGCCTGTGACAAAGACGAGAGTGGCACTCCCCTCGCCGAGTAACTTTTGCTAAGGGGGCAAAGGAGGAGCCTCCTCGTGATCTCTGAGTCTGGCTCTTAATGTGTCTTGGAAATGCTGGCATCTTTGAGGATGTTTGGCCTGGATTCCACTTTTCTGACTAAAGCCGAGATGCTGGTGTGGAAACAAGAATCATCATGCAGCTTCCCTAGTAGAGAGCTGCTCTCAATCCCCCCAGAGTAACAATTGAAAAAAAAAAAAAAAAAAAAAAACCTTCGTTATCTCTTTTTTTTAATCCATCAAGAAATCACCACACAACAGTCAAATGTCTCCCCCAACTTTATATGGAGAAAGCAGAAACATCCAGATTGTCTGTTGCTTTCAGATCAGCAGGACTTCCAGATACCTCTCTCCTCCGTGGTACACCCAGGGACGAATTGGGGGATTTGGAGCCCTGGGTTCATAGGGACAATGTCTGAGTCCCTTCTCCTCTCTCGGTTCTATCCCTTCATCTGTAAGACTTGCAGAAGGGAGAGAGTGCTCCTGCCGAGATGGTATTTAAACCCTTCAGCTTAAAGAAGATGTGATTCTATGAAAGTCACAGCCAATTCCTGATTTTTTTTTCTTTTTTGCAATTTAACCATAAACCACTTCCTTTTTAAAAACTCTTCCGAGTATCTCAGATCACCCTGAAAAGAAACAGAAGCAGTCATGTCTTGAAGCATTTACAAAAATAAAATAAGTATCACGTGCGTCATCACTGTAACCCCAACATGCTGATACGGAGCCTGGCACAGAGTTGCTGCCCAGTAACTCAGGGGCAAATGCAGGAACAGGGATGACTTAGCCCGAGACCCCTGAGTGTCTGAGACGCCCCCCAAAAAGCGGAGCCTCCACCCAGGGCTCTAGGCTGACAGCTCACCGACTCCAGGCAGTGCCCTGTCTGTGGTTATCAGCAGTGAGCAGTCGCCCCTGCCCTGGTCCTGGGCAGCGTGCGGCAGCTCAGAGCCACAGACAGCAGCTGCAACCAGCCCCGAGCCGGGTACATCTCCTCTGTCAGTGCTGTGGGGAGGCGGAGGTGCCGGGCATTCCCAGGCACATGTGCTTTGCTGAAAAGAGGCAGAAAGGCTTTACCCGCCCACGGGGGATGCCCCAGGCGGGCAGAAAGCTCAGATGTTTATGGGGAGTGACATTCCTTGGGCTGTAATAGGATGCTCTGAAGGCTTCAAGGGTGTGGCCCCTGGAGGGAAGAGGGAGGCTAACATTTGTTGGAAGGTCTGTGTATTGAGAAATGTCTCTGCTTTATAGGTGAAGAAACCAAGGTTCAAGCATGTTGAGCTCAAAGGCATGCCACTAGAAGGGGGGCAGTCCAGGAGTCAGGT
Organism: Odocoileus virginianus; assembly: GCF_023699985.2. Classification (NCBI taxonomy): domain Eukaryota; kingdom Metazoa; phylum Chordata; class Mammalia; order Artiodactyla; family Cervidae; genus Odocoileus; species Odocoileus virginianus. The sequence goes on from NC_069693.1 coordinate 53,419,273, forward strand.
CCTAGGTCTGACTGATTCCCTGGCCCTTGCTCTTTCCAGTCTGTCCCAGGCAGAGAGGAGGGGCTGGATGCCTCGAGAGGGAGAGCAGAGTTATCAGTGGGCTGGAGGCTGCAGCGGGGTGCTGAGGACACAGGCGGCTTCGGAGCTGCAGAAGCAGAAGCGATCCGGGTTTAAGTGCTGACCATGTCGAGATGGGTGAGCCTCAGCCACAGACAAGCTTTCCTCTTGAAGGAGACTCCTTCCCCGACGCACAGCTCTGTTCCTCAACAGCAGAGAAGTTCCCTAATAGCTAGATCCTAAACGGCCCAGTAAGTTGCCTGCCTTCCTTCCATCCCCCCTCCCTCCCCATCTTTCTTCCTTCTCCAAGCACATGTCTCCAGCTTGTACCCCGCTGCGTGCCAGCAACACCAGGGAACACACAGGTGACACTCCTGCCCACGTGGAGCTCAGCCGTTGCTGGGGTCATGTGAGGGCTTCTCACCAACATCCCTGCTTCCGCCCCCCCAACCCTGTCCCGGGCACACAGACGGCTCCTTGAAGGTAGGCATAGACGCGTGACTTTGTCCAGTGAATTGTGTGGGAAAGAAGCATGGCATTTGCAAGTGGGAACATTCAAGGCCAGGTGTGGAATTCCCGGACCGCTCCCTTCCCTCACCGCAGTGATTGAGACACCCTTTTGCTATGGAACACGATCGTCCCAAGGAATCCTGGTGCCACAGGGGACATTATGTGCACGCGAATCTCTGTTGGTGTAAGTGGTTGAGATTTGGGTGTGATTTGTTATGGCAACTGAGTTAGTCTCTCCTGACTGACTCGGCTCCAGTTTGAGCTGGGCTTTCCATCCTACCCCTCTTGTGGCTGCATTTTGAGCCATATCTCCTCTTGAAGAGTCTGGCTTTCCCACCAGACTTTGAGCTCCTCGAGGACAGGGCCCGTGTCTTAGTCGTTGATGCCCCTTGTATCCCTTGTACTTGGTTCGGGGTCAGGCAGATGTTTGAGAGAGAGTTCCTAGCCTCTGAGTTGGCAAAGGCAATGCTAACCCCCCCACACTGACCTCAGAGGCTCAGAAAGGGTGGGCTTGTGGGATCACACGGAGAAGGGGGTCTGTCCTTCAGCTGGCAAGTGGTGGGGTCAGGATTTGAACTGGGTTGAGTCTGATCCCAAGGCCTACCCTTTTTTCATTTCAATACCCACTGACATGTCCTTGATTGGGTTTCCATTTGCTGGGCCTTCTCCAGTGGCCAATGGTCCCTTCACCCCCACCCCACATCCCTGCTGCCTGGAGACCCGCAGTTGCCTCTCAGGGATGTCTCTGACCTTACTAGTAACAACATGGAGAAGAACTAGTATTTGTTGAGCGTTTACTAGATTCCAGGATGTGCTGTGTGCTCACTCACTTCGGTTATGTCTGACTCTTCATCACCCAGTGGACTGTAGCCCCGCCAGGCTCCTCTGTCCCTGGGATTCTCCAGGCATGAATACTGGAGTGGGTTGCCATGCCCTCCTCCAGGGGATCTTCCCGACCCAGGGATTGAACCCTTGTCGCTTACATCTCCTGCATTGGCAGGTGAATCCTTTACCACTAGCGCCACCAGGCACCTGGTCCCAAAGTGGACACTACCTATGTGAGAAATACATATGTTAGTGGTATATGTCATTGTATTCAATTCTCACCACAAAATGAGACTTGGATTGAAGAGAGGCAGCTTGAGCTCAAAGCATTAAATTAACTGGATCCAAGTCACAGAACTCATAAGCAGCCAAGCTGAGGCTTGAACCCAAGTCCAACTCCAGACTGAAGCATCCCGACAACTACTTCATGTTGCATCTTACGGGAGGGAGCTTGTGTGTGTGTGTGTGTGTGAGTGTGTGTGTGTATGTGTCAGAGAAAGAAAAAAACTTTCGGGGGGCCGGTGATGATACAGAAATATCTTTTCTCTCGCTGTTTATCCAAGTTTGTCACTTGTGTTTTGGCAGGAAGTTGTAAGGACTTCCTGCTTTAACTCTCGCAGATGCTGGCCCTGATAACTCTGTATTTACATGCCTCCCGGGCAAGGCGCGGGCCAGAGCTGCTGACTCTTTGTGGGATTTCAGGACAGGGACTGATGGATCACCTCCGCCCCTATTATCTCCCCAGCAGCCTCCCTGGACTCGCAGGGTGTGGATGGGGAGGGAGGCTTTCCTCTGTCCTCTCTTGTGGCCTCTCAGCCCTCCAAGAGCCCAGGGTGAAGCACTTTCCTGCGGGCAACCTCATTTGATCCGGACAGGCCGACCCTGTCAGGACGATCATCCATGAGCTAGGAGCAGAGGGGGGCAGAGAACAGGGCACTGTGGCCAAGAGGGTCCAGGCCAAGGGCACTCAATGTCCGGCAGGGCACGGCAGCCCCGTGGTGCAGAGGCACCCAGCCCGGAGGTCAGTGGGGCTCAGAAACCTCATGGAGCACGCGAGCCACGGGGCTGGGGTGGAACCACCTCCGCAGACGCCCGTCACGTCCTCCTCACCATGGAGAAAAGAGGGATGCGGGGCCTGCCTGGGAGGTCAGGAGGCCCCTCCTCCTCCAGCATCTTCACGTGGTTGCTCCCTCCCTGTTCACACCTGGTACCGCCTTGATCACGCCCACCCCCCCGACGCTGCCCTTCCGCTGACAACATGTGTATCGCACCTTCGTGAGCTTCAGCATCTCTGAAGACTTCATCTTTGTCCTGTTGTGTTTTCAAGCTTGATTTTGAAGTCATCCCTGGTCACAGACCTCTGAGTGTCATCTGAGGCTGGACAGATGTATTTCATTCATTCAGGGAACGCCCACGCTGTACTCAAGCTCTGCCCGGTGCCAGATATGCAGAAGGGGGAAAAAGTGAATCATTATGATAGTCATGGTCTCAGCAACCACCACCACCAGCATCACTAAACTTTTCATACCATCCAGGCTTCATCTCCAGTATGAGTTTTATTGAAGGGTACCAGGGAAATGCAGAAGCAGGTGCCTGGGTGAGGCTGGGTGCTTCAGGAAGTTGACCCAGAGGTGCAGGGGCCTAAGTGGAGACTTGGAAGAGGAGATGTGTGTGGGTGAGGGTGTCACAGGCAGAAAGATGAGCAAGAGGAAAGGCCTCGGGGGAGGTGGGTCTAGAAAGTTCCAAAGAGCAATTCAGTAAATAGGGACAGCTCTGGGGGTTGACCAGATGTCTGCATCACACAACTAAGCCATATAACTCAGTCCAGTTTGTAGGTGGTCTTCATCATTCAGGCCCCAGGAGTCTCCAGGATGACTTAGGTAAAAAGGGAGCTGGTCAGACTGCTAGGCAGATCTCAGCTTCCCCTGCCCCAGCAAGGCTTTCCTGAGCTTTCCCCAGTGCTCATAGTTGGGCTGACTTTGGAGGCCTCTTTGAATGACACTGAGGATGGCTATCAATAATAAAAGGCACGAGATATGGATACTGGGCAGCCAACTCAAGTGCTGATAACCCAAGAATCACAGATGTTTGTACGGATCTCCAGGTCCACAACCCTGGAGATGCAGTTCATCAGACCAAATTAATTATCCAGCAGAGGCTATTTACTGAGTTCCTGCTCTATTCTTGAGCCCACAGGCGACAAAGAACCATGATTATGGTGAGGCCCTAGCCACCAGGACTTGAGGTTTTGTGGGAAACCTACCAGACCAAGTCAAGGATGTAGTGGAGAGTCACCCAGCAGTGACTGCGGAACAGGGAAGGAGTGGTGTAGAGAGGCGCGGTCAAAGCAGGCTCTAGAGGAGGCGGGATTCAGGCACGGCCTTGAAGGATGGGGAAGATGGGGACAGTAAGCTGGTAAGGGCATTTCATTTGACGGTGGGTACAGGTCTTTAAGATCAGTGCCCAAGGAAATATCAGAGGAGTCTGTAAGTTCAGGTCAGGTCCAAACTCCCTCATTGTCTGGCCCCATGCATCCTCCTTGAGGAAGGGTCTCTGGCTCCCCTGCCTCTTAACCACCCTCATTTCACACCCAAATTCCAGTCTCCTGTAAATTATCCCCAATCTGTAGTCACATCACGGTTTTGAGCTTTTGTCTCTGTTCTCCATTCTGTTGGAGTGTTCCTCTTTTTCTCTGCAAGAAAAAGTGCCCTCTCAAAGCAGCTTAAATGCTGCCTCCTCCATGCAGCCTTCCTGTATTCTCTGTGCTCTTTCCTCCCTGCCCGCATCCCATGTCACAGCACCTACACGTTCTTGGTTGCCATGACTCCCTCCCTCAGTAGAGTGCCAGCAGCTTCTTGAGCTCAGGAACTTTCTAAGTGTGCATTTCCTTCCATGGCTGTACGGAGCACTAGGCATGAATCAGGCTCGAGGTGCATGAATTACTTGTTGACTGCGGGTGACTTGAACTAGGACCTGAACACCTGCTGCAGCAAGCCGACTTGCTCACGGAGGCTGGGGCGGGTTTAGAGGCGCCCTGTCCAGTCTGGGGGCCACTGGCCACATGTCACTTTTAAGCCTGAATCATAAGGAAATAAGAATGAAACGCGGTTCCTCAGTCACACTTGGCCACAGTTGGAGTGCTCAGGAGCCTCCTGGGATGTCGGAGCTCAGGTCGCAGAACTGTCCCATTGCCGCAGAAAGCTCCCTCCGACCACGCACTGCTCTCGCCTTGATGGAGTCGAGACTGGCCTCTGCCCACCCTCCAGTCCTGTTTATCCCATCCTCCTCCCCAGGACGTGCGGCAGCCAGTTCTCTGGGTGGTCGTCTGTCACAGCTTGCACAGTGCCCGGAGCCGCAGAGGAACTTGGCGAGGTGGGGTGAGCTTCAGGCGCCTTCGGAGCACTCCAGGGGGTGGGCTTCTGGTCTGCGGAGAGAGCCCAGCGGCTGTGGGGTCAAGACACAGCTACCTGTCGGGGGAAACTCGAGGGCCAGGCTACAGGCAAGCCGGACCTCGCTCCGTGGACCTTGGAGGTTCAGAAACACCCAGCAGGCTGGCAACAGCTGTCTCTCAGCGTCAAATTGAACATGTTTCAAATGGGCAGAATCAGGACAGGGCTGTTTGAGAACCTTCTCGGATGTATTTCTTGGGGGAGAAAAGAAAACCCTGCCTCTTCCTTCTCCATATGGTCATTTGGTTTGCTGATTCAGTGAAGGGCATCTATCAACCCCTAAGGTCAGTGGCTTTCAAGTATTTTTTTCTGTTTGAAGTCCCTTAGACGACAAGCTCAACTTATTTTTTAGTGATGTATTTACTTTGAATTGGAGGATAATGGCTTTACAATATAGTGTTGGTTTCTGGCATACGTCAACATGAGTCGGCCATAGGTGTATGCATGTCCCATCCGTCTTGAACCTCCCCCCTCCCCACCCCACCCCTCCGTTGGTCATAGAGCCCCAGTCTGAGCTCCCTGCGTCAGACAGCAAATTCCCGCTGCCTGTCTGTTTACACATGGTACTCTCTCAATTGTTCCACCACATATAAACTACATGCAAAAGGCCGTTGCCCAGGATGAAAGCAGGGAGGGGAGCCTGCAGCCCACCTGTCTGGCCTTCCCTCTGGGGCAGTCAAACGGCACAACTGCAGGGGCGCTCTCCACGTCGTGATCTAGGCAGTGATGCCCACGGGCCCCACCCTCCCAGTGGGGGAGTTACGCACAACGTGAAACTGCCAGTCTATGTGCAGTCCTAACTTTCGAAAGCCATCATAAAATGCACATACTTGGGCAATCCTAATTAAAATATGCATCTCTCTAACCACTCTTTCTCATCTGTAAGAGGCTTTTTTTTTTTTTTTTAAAGGAAAACTCATCTGATCTTCTCCCCCAAGGCTGGATTAAAGGCTTTGCGGTCAGAGACTCCTTCCTCTCTGGACCCCTGACTCAGGTTTTTGCACATAGTAGGCGTTTACTGTGCTGTTTGAGGAAGGAGAGAGCAGAGAAGGAGCCCAGGAAGGGGGGGATGGAAATAGAGCGGGAGGAAGTGAAAAAGGAGAAGATGAAAATAAGGAAGGAAGGAAGAAGGCAGGGAGGGAGCTTATGAGGTATCATGGTTAAATTTCAATTTACAGATCAGGAAACTGAGATGCAGCAGTTTTTAGCCACTTATTAGAAGTCAACAAGAGATGTCATCTCAACACTCCTGTTTCTGAAGCCCCCTGCTCTTCACCACCCCTCCTCCCACCCTCCAATTGAGCTGTTGTTGTTGCTGGTGGGTTTTTTTTTTAAGAAAGAAAGCCTATTATACATGTACTTAATTACCTCTTCTTTTACGGCTCCAGCTTCTTAATGTGTAAAACTGTAGAAAAAGCCTATCTCCCTCTGAGAAGGAATTTCTCTCCTAGGATCTTTGCTGAAATAACCCACCCCTCCCCTTATCTGTCAGCAGCAAATTGGAAGCGACCATAAGGGGTGAAAATTAAAAGCGCATAAGACTAACTGAGGCATTCATGAAACCAAGCCCCCAAGCCCCAGGCCTCTTCATGGGGCAGCTGAACTGGATCCGCGTTTAAATTCACTCGGTGTCAGGATGGAGGCGGCTGCTCTGGGCCGGTTCCGTTTTTATAATGAAGCTGTATGTCTGGAATTGGAGGGCGGGGGAAGAACCTTTGACACGGGGGAGAAATGAAGGCTACCACGTGCTTGTGCGATTACTGGTAGGGCTTCGGAATGCAGGCTGAGCTGTTGTCAGTGGGTCGCGTATGGCCATGATGTTAGGAATAATTAAACCCCAGCCAAATCCCCCATCGCAGGGACAATACGGCTCCGTGCCTCACCCCCCTCGGACATGCACGCGCACACACGAACACACGCACAGAGGGACAGAGAGAAACTTTCAGAAGGCTTGTAACAGAACAAAGCACAGTTTTTACTATCGCAAAATCTTTATGGATCACCATCCTTGAGGTGAAGTTATGTCCTTTATGGTCACATTTTGGTCGTTTCCTTAAATTATTGAAGGCATTTCGTGGGGCCCGCGCTCTTGGAACAGAGCTGGGAAAGAGGCCCCCGGCCACCGTCTAGAGGTGGGTTAATGATGGCATGCCTTGTGCAGCGCGTCCAGGACACAGAGGTTAATAAAACCCGTAGCTCTTCTTCATGGGCACCAGGGGATGGTTAATGTTCGAGCCCGTGCAGGACCTCGGCTTAATGTTCCGTGTGAAGGATCGCGCTGCCAGACGACACCCTCCCTGGTGCCCGCCTCGCATATTAGCACATGCTGGAAGCGGGCAAGCATGTGCGGAAACCTTAGGTGCTGCGCTCTGACCTGGGGGCGGTGGCCTGGCCGCCTGACCCCCCCAGCCGAGAGCACTGGACATGGAGTCGGGAGAGCCTGCACCTGGGCCCCCACCAGCCTCGGGACGTCCAGGTGTCCTCTGGCCACCCCCATCCAACAGAAGGCGTGAACTGCCTTCTGCCCTCCTGGAGTCTGTGCACAGAAGCCAGTCTGGGAGAATGTCTGGTCATAGATCAGTTCTGGGGTGACCATCACAAGCTTTTGGGGGGGTCATGGGAAACTTGAGTCAGATCTGTGTCAGCCTTACCCCCAGCATGCCCTGGGCACGTTGCCTGACTTCTCTGTCTCCTTCTGCCAGAATCAAACCCTGAGATGATGATTCGAAGGCATATAGTTTACTTGGGAGGTAATCCCAGGATGCAGCAGGGACAGAAGTGACCACCCCGGGCAGCTGGAGGTAATCCCACCTAGAGCCTGGGGGGTTGGGGTGGGCAGCGTTGCGTACATGCCTCAGGGTCTCCCCACCTGAGTGGCGCGGGAGCTGGGGCATTGATCCACCAGCCTCTCATGGCCCATGACCTGCCGTACCTCTGCACAGAGTGGGCTCCCATAACCAGGGGAAGCCTCGGGCACACAGATGCCTCTGGAGGTTGCAAGTGTGAGTGGCGTGCACTGAAATGGTCAGGCATGCAGGGGGATGAGAGAGGAGGACCCACCTCCCTCCTCTCTAAAATGAGGCCAGCACCGCCTGCCTACTAGCATTGTCCTGAGGGTTAAATGAGATGATACAAGAGCCCTGTGCTGCTAGTTACAATTTACTTGGAACCTGAAGGGCGGTATGTTTGTTGCCACTGACACCATAAACAGACTTGGGTGAACTGCCCACAGCGGAAGGCTTCCTTTGGGACTTAGCTGTTTTGGTGTTTTGCAAAAAACAACTTGACTGTGTGTTTGGCATCGAAGGGAGCGGATGGAGTAAACTGGGTCAGAGGAAGGTCCCTGAGATCAGAAAGCAGGGGAAGGAATGACGTCCACGCCCCGGGTTTACAGGGAGAGGAGAAGGGACTGTGGGGGGTCAGCCAACTCATCCTCGCCTGCAGGTCTGCGTGCGGTCTGTTTGTTGTCACCAAACCCAAGGTGCCAGCCGCCTGCGCTCGTCTCCTAGATCACTCATGACACCGCTTCTGCAGCTCGCTGGGTCAGCAGGGTTCTTCCTCAGGGGGTGAAGCAATGTCCCTGTGTGTGTGCCCAGAGCCTCTCGCTTAGAGTCACTGCGAGGTGGGGAGGGAACCCAGCAGGATGTTATCTCAGAACGGGCCCTCCCGTGGGCCCCAGGATCCACGCCTTGGGGGAGCACTCAGTGCTCAGATGATGTGGACTCACTGCTTGGACATGAATGGGAGTGCCTCCACACCACTGTGCTTGGGACCTCTGGGTGCACAGTGTCACCCCTTCTCAGAAGGGGCGCCAGAGCGGGCGTCCGGGACTCCACAACGAACCTTCCACGGCTGAGTGATGTCCCATGGCCCCTGGGCGGTGTGGTTTTATAGTCATGAGGGAACCCAGGGTGTCTGCAGTCTGTAGATGCTACTTCCGAAGTCCTCGTTGCCTGAGGGAAGGAGGGGATGAATGAAAGTTGCATGTGGGGTGCCCAGGGAGGTGAGAGAAAGAGGGGGATGCTGTTCACAGGAAAAACAGGTTTGGGGATTTGCAGCTCACTCAGTGGTGCTAACAGCCAGGAGGCCACACTGATACTTCCTTGTAAATCTGAGATTTCCCTTTTCAGTTTCGCAAATTCGTTCCTTCCTTGCTGTCTTCCATAGGGGAGATGTCCCCAGTCTGACTCACAGTTAAGCATCAATAGTGTCAGGCTGGAAAAGGGGAAAAAAAAAGAGAGATTGCAGCACTTCTAGTTGCAATGTGCGTCATTAATTGATTCTGTGGCACCCCGAGCTCTAAGGGGGGTGATGGTCTGGAGACACGGGGCACACATGGGTCCCTTCTCTGTGCTTCTATTTTAAAACAATCCAAACACTACAGAGCATTTTAAAGGCCCTCACAGTCAGACATCTTCACGATTGTTATTGCTCAGTTGTGTCTGACTCTTTGCGACCCCGTGGGCTGCAGCACGCTAGGCCTCCCTGTCCATCATCAACTCCCAAAGCTTGCCCAAAGTCATGTCCATTGAGTCGGTGATGCCATCCAACCACCTCATCCTCTGTCGTCCCCTTCTCCTTCTGCCTACAGCCTTGCCCAGTATCAGGGTCTTTTCCAGTGAGTCAGTTCTTCACATCAGGTGGCCAAAGTATTGGAAGTTCAGCTTCAGCTTTAGTCCTTCCAATGAATATTCAGGGTTGATTTCCTTTAGGATGGACTGGTTGGATCTCCTTGAAGTCCAAGGGACTCTCAAGAGTCTTCTCCAGCAGCACAATTTTGAAAGCATCAATTCTTTGATGCTCAGCCTTCTTTATGGTCCAGCTCTCACATCTATAAGTGACTTCTTCATGATGGGGTTTAACAAATGACGGAAGCAGATCCTGGTGGAAAGGGCTCCCAAACCAGCCCAGTGTCTCTAGAAGTACGTGAGGACGTGTGGCCCACCCTGCATGGGTGAGAGCACCTTTGTGGTCACGATGCTTCTCCCTCCACGCTGCCCAAGCTCCGGAGTGTTTCAGGTGAGAAGCACCTTGGAGTGAAGCTCAGTGCTCGTCCTCTCCAGGAATTCAAGCCACAAAGAGAGACATCCCAGGGGATGTCTCTGGTGTCGCTGGGTCTCTGACTCCCCCTGGTACTCATCATTTTGTTCAGAAATAAACATCAAGCTCTTAACTCTATGCTAGGGCCTATTCTCTGTGCTGTCCCCGCCCCAGAGGTTTCTTGTTGCATAAAGATCAAGTGAAAGATCTCCCTATGATGCGACTCCTGTGGCAACAGAGGCTGGTGGGCACCCAGTCCAGCCAGCTGGGTGGGGTAGGCCTCCCCGAGGGGCAGGATTCTAGGCTAAAAGCCTGGGGCGGCCGTCAGAGCCGAGGCTGGGGTCGCACGGGTCCCACACACGAAGGCTGCTGCTGTCCGGGCGCATGCGCAGAGGTGGGGAGGCGGGAGTCTGGCTGGAGACCAGGATTGTCCTGAGACGTGCGATGCCCTCCGGGGACTCAGAGCTTGCTTCTCAGCCCCCTCGTGCTGACATCCCCGTGAGAGCTGGTGAGCGCACCACCCCCCCCCCCCCGCCACGCTTAGTGAGGACACCAAGCCCCTTGCAGCTCCCGGGCCTCTTGGTCACCAGCGAGGGGTCTGCTGAGTGAGGCCGGCCCCTGCCTTCCGTGGGGAGCCCGGCTGTACTGGGAAACCCGCTTCTGGAGCTGACATGTTAGAATGTCCTGGCTAGTCTCCCCCACTCTGGACAACAGCGTCTGGAAGCATTCTCTGCAATTACTCACATTTCACCCAGGAGGAAGCCGAGTGCAGGTGAAGTCACCTGCCACATCACTGACTCGGGCCTGTTGGGGCCAGGACCTCGGCCAGGTCTGCCCACAGCCTTTGCATCCGGAAAGGGGAGCAGCAGGTGGGGGAAAGGCAGTTGGCCCCAGGCCTCACAGCAGGCCTGACTCAGACCCACTCCCGGGCTCCAGGCCTATATCCTGAGGATGTGGGTGTTCACGTCTCAGAGCTTGTCCCACATCTGGACAGTCTCAATTGGGGGCCCCCAGGGACACAGGAGGAAGAGGTGCCACCGTCTTCCCTCAGCTCCAGGGAGCCCCCGGCCCTCCTGGCCTAGGAACTGGCCCTGCCAGGCAGCCGGGCCTCTGGCCTTTCTGCCACCCCCACCCCACCCCAGGCACCTCAGCCTCTCCCCTCAGGCCCCGCAGGCCGACCTTGGCCTGTCTCTGGCCTTAGCCCAGGCGCCAGGACTGCTCTTGGAGCCCAGCCAAGCCCCACCCAGCACTCAGCCTCTCTCCGAGTCCCGCTGGTCAGCCGAGAGCTCACAGTTCAGTTCAGTTCAGTCGCTCAGTTGTGTCCAACTCTTTGCAGCCCCATGGACTGCAGCACGCCAGGCCTCCCTGTCCATCACCAACTCCGGGAGTGTACTCGAACTCATGTCCATCAAGTCAGTGATGCTATCCAACCATCTCATCCTCTGTCGTCCCCTTCTCCTCCTGCCTTCAATCTTTCCCACCATCAAGGTCTTTTCCAATGAGTCAGCTCTTCACATCAGGTGGCCAAAGTATTGGAGTTTCAGCTCCAGCATCAGTCCTTCCAGTGAACACTCAGGACTGATTTCCCTTAGGATGGACTGGTTGGATCTCCTTGCAGTCCAAGGGACTCTTAAGAGTCTTCTCCAACACTATAGTTCAAAAGCATCAATTCTTCGGCACTCAGCTTTCTTTATAGTCCAACTCTCACATCCATACATGACTACTGGAAAAACCATAGCTTTGACTAGATGAACCTTTGTTGGCAAAGCACTATCTCTGCTTTTTAATATGCTGTCTAGGTTGGTCATAACTTTTCTCCCAAGGAGTAAGCATGTTTTAATTTCATGGCTGCAGTCACCATCTGCAGTGATTTTGGAGCCCCAAAAAAATAAAGTCAGCCACTGTTTCCACTGTTTCCCTACCTATTTGCCATGAAGTGATGGGACCACAGGCCAGCATCAAGTCAGGGTCCCCCGTGATTCTCCCTGCCAGCATCCTGGCCCACAGGTGTGAGAGCCCCACTCAGAGGTACCTGCCTATGTTTGAAAGAGCGAAGGGTTGGCCTGAATGAACCTTCTGAGAAAGGGTCTCTCCTCCTCCAGCCTTCCCAGGTCAGGAGCTGCTGGCTCTGGTTCACTCCCTCGCTCTCAAACACACATACCCTCCCACACATACACACATACCCCCACACACACATGTTCATGCACGTACACACTCATGCACACACACGCGCACACACACGGGCTTAAACCCCAGAGCACAGCTTCTTTTCACCAGCTGTTTACCCCAGAGCACAGCTTCTTTTCACCAGCTGTTTCTGTCCTCCAGGTCCTCTGTCCCACTTTTCCCACTTCATCCTCACTTTTCCCCAAAGGTTTTATGAATGGAAGCCCCCCTCCAGAACCCCATTCTCAGTTCAGTCCAGTCACTCTGTTGTGTCCTTCTCTTTGCGACCCCGCGAACCGCAGAATGCCAGGCCTCCCTGTCCATCACCAACTCCTAGAGTTTACTGAGACTCATGTCCATTGAGTCGGTGATACCATCCAACTATCTCATCTTCTGTCATCCCCTTCTCCTCCCGCCTTCAATCTTTCAAATTCTGCAGACACATAAACTGAAGCTCGGAAGAATTAAAAGCAGTTTTGCTCCAAGTCTCAGACAGCTTGTAACTAACTGACAGAATCTGCCTTGAATCCAGGTTTTCTGACTCCACGGCCCATGCTTCTAGACGCTATGTAGCCATGCAACCTTGTGACATCTCTCGGCCCCTTTTTCCTCATCTGTAAAATGGGGATAACAGTGATGGGTGAGGGTGAGGCTTCTGTGAACATTGCATGAACTCACTGACGGGGGCGTGGGAGGGTGGAGCTTGCTTAGAATAGCACCTGGCCTGGGGAAACCGCTAATAAATGGTGGACAATGTTGGCGTGCGTGTCATAGTTACTGGCCCCAGAGATAAGCCTGTCCTGCTTGGGGGGGGGCAGGGGACACCCATGTCAGCTTCCCAGCTGGTGGCTCAGCGTCATTTGTCCTAGAAGTTGTCCTGGCTTTCTCATCTTGTATCCACTGATGGCTTTGTTTCCCTTCTGTTCTGGTTGGCTTTTGAATTCACAGTCTGAATGCTGCAAGAGATTTCTAGGCTGATCTTTATTATTTCTGGGAGGGTACATGCCAGGAGGCCAGAGTGGCAACTTGGCATCATCACCCCAAAGCTCATCCCTATGTTTCCCCCAGTTAATTTAGCATCTTCCACTGGACTGGCTTGTTTTGCAACAAGACTGACCCTTCAAAGTAAGGAGCTCTTGCTCCTTCAATTAAAATATATGAAGTGCTTTGTCAGTAGAAACTGAATTTAAACACCAGTCCTACCACTTAGGAGCTGTGTGACTCTGAGCAACTTACTTAACCCCTCTGAAGTGCTTCTCCTTTTTGAACTGGGACTTAAGGATGAGATGTGTAGAATGCCCTTCAAGGGTTTCGGAAAGAGGTCAATGAGAGGCTGGCAAGCAGGGCCCAGCATAGTAGGTGCTCAATAGCCAGAGTCCAGTTGGAACTGAGTTCAACAGTGCAGCTAGTTTGGGTAGCAAAAAAAGAAGGGGAAAGCCCTTGGCTCAGAAGGATCCACTGGGGAATAGGGGGCGGTGGACTCAGAGCTGAGGACCCAGCACCACACTGTGTTTTGAGCAAAGCAGGCGCTTGGAGACTGAAGCGGGTGAGGTCTGCCGCTCCTCTGGAGCCGAACTCTCAACTTCCTGGTGAAACTGGCAGGTCTCCTCGAAGGCAGGGCTGGGCCTCCTTATCGGTAGGCTCAGAGTACACGGCACCAGGGCCGGACGCCACGTGCAGGAGGCTGCGCTGTTTATCAGGCCTCTCCCTGAGGCCGGCCGGTCAGACGCCCAGACTTTGGACACGGTTGCACTTGAACGTGACTGCTCTTCCTTCCCCCGGGGGACACTCCAGCACATTTCGCAATATTTATTCCCAGTTTTCAAAAAGGGTTGAAAGTTGACTGCTGGATTTCCACAAACACAGTGGCCAGGCCCGAGATGCTTGCTGGGGTTTCAGGACCCCTAGCCTTTCTTGCAGCTGGGGGATCTCTGCCCCATTGCAGGGGCAGTCGTGTTGGACCTACTCGCCTTGCAGTGTGGTCCTGGATGAGATCCATGCCGATGGACACTTAACACAGGTCCCCTCTTTCATCCCTAGAGGAAGCCAGCAAGGGGGTGTTACTCTACCCATTTTAGAGGTAAGAAAGCAGAGGAGCAAGTGGCACGCTCCCTGGGAAAGAGCCTCCCAAGAACGCAAGCTCTACCCGTGTGTGCAGCAGTTTACCTAAAAGCCCAGCCCAGTGCTGGGAGCCCAATGGTTGGCTTGTTCACTAAATTCTCCTCACATCGGGACCCTCCTGACTCCACTAGATAAAAAAAGAATTTGTAGGGAGGGAGGTTTAACCATTGCCATCGTTTCCCAGCTAGCAAAAGCTGACCTTAGAATGTGAACCATCTAGGTTGATCTCTGACGCTCTCGTCACCCCCAAACCACGGAAGGATGCTCCTTGACCCAGGTATCCCAACTGTGGCACCTCCAGCATCATGGAACGAGTCATTCTTGTGGTTAGGGCTGGCGGGGTGTTGTAGAATTCTCAGAAGCATCCTTGGCCTCTACACACTAGCTGTCAATAGCTGACGCCATTCCAGTTTATGAGAACCCCAAACATCTCTAGACATCGTCAACTGCCACCCCCGGGAGAACGACTGCTCTCAACTAAGGTCAGGTATTTTGATTATCAGCCATGATTACGGTATAATTGAGATTGTGCTTGTGATGAGGGAGTCGTTGTCAGTGTCCAGTCTGCATGTGGGCAGGGGCTGACTCATGTAACCACACATAATCCAGGGTCCGAGCTAGAACCCTTTAGAGATGACAGTGCGGTGGCTAATAATGGTCTCAAGAACACAGGATCATTGGGGTGGTTAATAATGGTTTCAGAATACAGGAACATTGGGGTGGTTAATAATGGTTTCAGAATACAGGAACATTGGGGTGGTTAACAATGGTCTCATAATACAGCACCATTGGGGTGGTTAATAATGGTGTCAGAATACAGGACCATTGCAGGCAAACTGCACTGAATGTTTACCCTGCTTTGGTAGCCCCATCTACCTGGTTGCCAGGTAAGGTGGCCAGATGTGTGACCCTGTGGTTTCTTGTTTTCTGTTGATGCCCTCATGGAGCAGGCTTTTCCTAGCTCTTAAGGGCTCTGAGAATCTTAGGACAGGCTCCTCCCACCCTCTCCTACCCCCTAGGGGACCCTGGACAAGCACAAGCTAACAAACACAAGCTAACCAAACCAGCTTTCTCAGATTGGTCAAAAAATGGGAAACGACTCCGAGGAGTTGGCACCAGTTTTCTTCGCTCTCTGGCTAAGCTGAGCCCATGCTATTAGGGTTCTCGGAATGTTCACCTAATTTCTTGAGACCTGGGTTCCACTTGGGAACCACAGGGGAATGTCTTCCCTGTCAACCCTGCAGAGCGTCCTGTAATCTGGAGAAGGTGAGCTGTGATCCCTCCTTCGAGGGCATGTGAAGATGATGATGGTGGTGGTGGTGATGACGACTTAATGATGATGGGGCCTTTGCTGTCTGCTTGGTCTTGTCACGGGCACTTACATGGATTATTTCATTTCATCCTTCCTGTCGCCCGTGATGCTATCTTTGTCACCATTTTATGGAGGTGGGACCTGAGGTTCCAGGAAGATGAGTGACTTGAACAAGGTCTTACAGTTGTACAAGGATGGAGGCAGAATCTGAGGGTGAATTGGTGGGTTCCAAAGCCTGCGGAGTACCACTTTTCCATGGGGTGTAAGTGTGATGTCATCAGCGGTCCTCTGTCTGGTGGGCAGCTATTCCAGGCACGATGCTAAGGAAGGAAGGATGAGAACGAAGAGCATCTCTCTGTGCCCATCAGAGCCCAGCGGCCAGTGCGGGAGACAGACCACCCAGCAGGCAGTGTGTTTTCTCTCAGTGGGATGTCGGGCAGGCAGGGGGAAGAGAATGCCAGGCAGGGGCGCCAGGCTGAGCAAGGCGGGTTGGAATGTTGGAGTAGCCCAGTTCAGAGTGAGGTCAGGGAGGGTCAAGTCCAAGGCTGCGGGCCCAGAAGCCTTGTGACACCGTAGCATGCAACACGCCCACATGTGCACTTATACTCTCAGGCACACACTCATATAAACAGACATGTTCACACACACACACTCACGAAATTCAGCTCCAAGCTAATCCTATCAGAGCCCTTCGAAGGCTAGGCTATCAGAGAGTTCTGGCTCTGCCAGTTGGGAACATTGCCTCCACCTTCTTCCCATTTCTCTCCTGCTCTAGGCAAAGTAATGCCCTTCCTGTTGCAAAGATGCCCGCATCCCTGGGGACCAAGTGAATATGAATTACGGGGACATAAGCCAGTGATGGGGCTTCCCTGGCGACTCAGTCAGTAAAGAGTGTGTTAGAGGAAAATTAGGGCTGCAGATACAATTAAGTTTACTAATCACTTGACCTTGAGGTGGGGCGATTAATCTGGATTATGTGGGGGGATCCAAGGTCATCACAAGGGTCGTTAAAAGAATAAGGGTCATTAAAAGAGCAGGGCCAGAGAATCAGAGACCAGGAAGGAGATGTGAGGAGAGGCTGGGTTAGAGCCCTGTGCTTTGAAGATGAAGCAAGGGCCAGAACCAAGGGGTGCGGGCACCTCCGGAAGCTGGAGAAGGCCAGGGAACAGGTTCTCCCCAGGGCCTCCAGGAGGAGCACAGCCCTGCCCACACCTTGCTTTTGGCCCAGTGAGACCCATGTCAGACTCCGACCTCTAAGACTGAGAATGACGGTGTGGCTGTAAACCCCGGGGTTTGTGGGCATTTGCTGCAGCAGCCAGAGGGGACTCAGACACCTTCCTCTCAGAACCGGGCCTGTTCTTCGAGCTCTGCCAGGTGAGAAGTGCTCACTCACAACCTAGGCAGGGGTGCAGTGCAGGCACCTCTGTTTATCCTAAACCCTTGGGGGTCCTGGGCTTCCCTGGTGGCTTAGCAGTGAAGAACCCACCTGCCCCTGCAGGAGACATGCGTTTGATCCCTGATCCGGGAAGATTGGAGAAGGGCGTGGCAACCCGCTCCACTGTTCTTGCCTGCGAAATCCCATGGACAGAAGAGCCTGACGGGCTGTAGTCTGTGGGGTTGCGAAGAGTCGGACCTGACTGAGCAACTGAACAACTAGAGGTCCTAAAGGAAGCCTTCCTTGATCCGATAAGGCCTCCAGCTGGAAGTGGGACCCACCCTTGGAGCCAGCAGGCCCTAAGGAATGACCTCTTATCAGTGGTCAGAACCGCGCCCTGAGACCTCTGATATCCCAGCACCCAGAGGGGAAGGAGCAAAAGAGCCTCTTGATAAAAGTGAAAGAGGAGAGTGAAAAAGCTGGCTTAAAGCTCAACATTCAGAAAACTAAGATCATGGCATCCAGCCCCATCAATTCATGGCAAATAGATGGGGAAAAAATGGAAACAGTGTCAGACTCTATTTTCTTGGGCTCCAAAATCATTGCAGATGGTGACTGCAGCCATGAAATGAAAAGACGCTTACTCCTTAGAAGAAAAGCTGTGACCAACCTAGACAGCATTTTAAAAAGCAGAGACAGTACTTTGCTGACAGAGGTCTGTATAGTCAAAGCTATGGTTTTTCCAGTAGTCATGTATGGATGTGAGAGTTGGACTATAAAAAAGGCTGAGCACTGAAGAATTGATGCTTTTGAACTGTGGTGTTGGAGAAGACTCTTGAGAGTCCCTTGGACTGCAAGGAGGTCCAACCAGTCAATCCTAAAGGAAATCAACCCTGAATATTTATTGGAAGAACTGATGCTGAAGCTGAAGTTCCAATACTTTGGCCACCTGATGCAAAGTACTGCATCATTGGGAAAGACCCTGATGCTGGGAAAGACTGAAAGCAGGAGGAGGAGGGGATGACAGAGGATGAGATGGTTGGATGGCATCACCTACTCAATGGACATGAGTTTGAGTAAGCTCCCGGAATTGGTGATGGACAGGGAGGCCGGGCGTGCTGCGGTTCATGGGGTCGCAAAGAGCTGGACGCAACTGAGCAACTGAACAATAACAATAGAGGGGAAGGGAAACCGCGTGTCTCCACACATGGACCTGTCAAGCCTGTGTGCCATGATCTCAGCACCCCCACCACCCCCTTTTTTGTTGTTTTCTTTTTTAAAACAAAAATGACAGCGTTATGTTAAGGCAGCTGAATTTTTATTATCCATACAGCTTTCTAAAAAGGAACATTCTGGCTTTAATTAGAGTGAAAAATATGAGCAGCGCTAGAAATAGCCAGATAACACACGGCTTCATTATTTACACCATTGGTTTTGACAGGCAGATAAACACAGAGGAAGACATGTGCCCAGCATTCGTCAGCTTCCGACTCTCCACCTGTTGACGGGACCCTGCCTTTCTCTCTCCAAAGGCAAGGGCACTGTGGTAGAGACTCACAGCTCGTGGCCTTGGTGTTGCGGGGGAGACAGATGGCCAAGCAACTCCAGTCAAAGCAGTGATGGGTGTGTGTCAGGATGTTCTGTACATGTCCTTTCACCTGTTCGCTCACTGCATCCTGGCAGTGTGCTTGTGTGAGATGAGAGTCTTAGTCCCATTTTACAGAAGAGCAGACTGACTTCAGAGAGGGGAAGTGACTTGAGCCGCCACAAGGCCACAGGGCAGTGCATATTTGGAGGAGACCTGCTGGCCCCAGGAGCTGCAGAGTTTGGGGTGCTGACAGTGTGCGTTGCGTGCCGCAGGCCAGCAGTGCTCAAGCGTGGCTGCACAGTAAAGTCACCCAGGGAGCTCTCAAGACCCAGTGCTCAGGCCACACCCCCGACCTATTAAATCAGAACGTCTGGGAGTGGGAGACAGGCATCCGTGCCTTTTAAAGACCCCCCCCCGGGTGACCCCCAAAGCACAGCTGAGTTAGGCAACCACCGCTTTCTATGCATTCTCTCCAAACCCTCCATGCCCCCGTGGAGAAATGATCTTTGCTGACCCATTTTGAGGATGAGAGACCTGAGCCTCTGAGAGGTCAGGTCACCCCCTCACCCTACTGAGTGGGGATGTGAACCAGAACGTTCTAGAACCCTCACTTGTAACCACTGCACTGAAATGCCTTCCTAGTGGGAGATCGTTAGTGCGTCAAAAGAGGCTTTTTCCAGGAGAATGCCTTGTGCCTTAGGGATGGGTAAAAATTGAATCAAGCTCTTTTCCCATCTTGCGGTTTCTAGTTCTTTGAACAACCGTGAAAGTGAAAGTCCTCTTGCTGGGAGTATCCTCCCCTTTTACTCTGGAATTCGAAACCCCACACTGAATCCACTTAAACCTACATGTTTTCCTCAACAGCTGTAGGAACTCACAGCTCCGAGGTGAGTCCAGGGGACCCAGGAGAGCTGCTGCTTCCAAAGCCCCAGGAGCGTGGCCTCCTGGTGTACCTCCAGCCTTGACCTGTGTCTCTGGTCACCCTGTTCTGCAGGATTAACTCCCTCCACTGGGATAGCCCACATTCTCAGAGCAGTGCTCAGTGATGGTGAAACTTGGCCTCAGTGCATCTGGGCTGAATTGAGTCTTGGAGACAAGAGTTTGGGGTGAAGCAGAAAAGAATGGCTTTATTGCTTTGCAAGGCATAGAGGGACACAGCAGGCTAATGACCTCAAAACTGTGTCCCAGCCCCGAGGGAATCTGGAGTCTTACAGCAGTGGTTCAAGGGGTGGGCTTGCTGATAAGGATCAGAGCGTGTGCAGGGCCTGCTTTAAACCGGTCTCAGGTGGTCTGATGAGCCTCTGTGGTTCTCAGGGTTATCAAACTGTGACCTTCTCTCTGGAATGAAGAGTGCTTCGTCAAGTAGTTAACATCTTCAATTCGCTGGGGTTTTTAGCTCTGCAGAAGCGCTCAGAGATACTACGTGTATCCCCTTAGGTGGAACCAAGACCCTGCCCCAGGGGGCACTGTTGCTGCTCCTCTTCTGCCTCTAAATCCCCTCCTTCTCTGATTAGCAGCGGTTTGAACCTGCCCTTTGGAACTCGGGAGCTGAAGCCTGTTCCCTACAAACAAGACATGGGTGACACAGAACCCCACAGGGGCCTCTTCAGTTCACTCGCATCTTCCACGCGGGGGAGATTTGGGTCATTTCCTCCTTTAGCTGGGGACTGTGTAGGAACATGATCGGTATAGACTCCCAGACAGTGAACAAAAGGACATACCCTCGGAAGGCTGAGGCCATGGCGACTGTTCAGTCTGCAAACAAGCGGGGAGCGTGTGCCTCCAGGTCCCACTTCCTCCCCCCACTCCCTTCTCTCCGTCATCCCCTCCCTCGAGTCATTCCCAGGCCATGCCCTCTGACTCCTTTGCTTTCTCCCGCTGCTGTAACAGATGGCTCCCAGGGGCTTCACACAACAGGAGTTCCTCCCCTCGCAGTCCCAGAGTCCAGAAGTCCACCATGGGTGCCTGGGTGGGGTTGGTCAGGTTTTAGATGCAGAAGGGGACTGTTCTGGGCCTCCCCTCCCCCCTGAGCTTGGGGTGCTGGCTGGCTGCCCTCGATGTTCCTGGGTGTGAGGAAGCACCACCCCGTGTCCACCCCCACTCCACGCTGTCCTGTCTCCCCTGGGTCTCTCTGAGTCACCGCCCGTCCTTCACATCATGACACTGGTCTTTGGATCCGGGCCCACCCTACTCCAGTATGATCTCACTTAACTGATTGCCATGGCAGAGATTCTCTATCCAGATAAGCTCGCATCTGGAGGTTCCAGTGACCTGAACTTTGAGAGGTCACTGTGAAACCCAGGACACCCCCTTTGCATCTTGCCAAGCCACTGCTGCCCAGTCATGTGAGTGCCTGAGAAACGTGCCGGGTCCTCTGTCACCCCACCTGTTGATCACCCCGTCCATTGACCTCGGGGCGACATCTAACTCCAGAGCCTCCAGGCTCCTACATGCTCAGGCCTCTTCATCCTCCACCCAGAATGCACGTCCCAGCGCCCGCCCCACTGGCCTGTGTCCTGTGCTGTGTTCACACCTCCTCCAGCCTCCTGCCCTTGCTGTTCTCTCTGCCCGCAGCACATGCCCTCCAGTCCTGCTCACCGCTGGTCCTCCTCCTCCAGGTCTCAGCCCGGCCTGTTTCACCTAAGACGGCGCCCCTTTATCATACGCTGCCGTTTTCTTGACTTTATAACCCTGATCACCAATGACATGCTCTTGTCCTCACCTGTGTCGTGTTTGCTGTCTGTCCCTCCCCCCGGTTTCTCTTAGGCTCCTGGCTGTGTCTTCATGGCACAATCTAGGAGCCAGGGGAACACTGGATCAAGGAGAGCGTTATCACTGTGGGACTCTGCACAGAGTGCACTTTGTCCGTCCATCCATCTGCTCAAATTCTGAGTCCTCACTGTGGACCAGGCATTATCGCTGATGCGGGGTGAATGAAGTCACTGTTATCTCTTGCATCCTAGAGAGGTGACATGAAACACACAGCGTATTGGTACACACGCTCAAGACTTTCCACATGGCGTCAGATGTGTTGCCTCTAAACTTCCAAATCTCGTGCAGCTCAAACCGTGCGCTTGTATCTCACGGAGCCAACAGTCACTGGGCTCTTTCCGAGCCACTGACCCTGGGCACCTCTGGGATGCTGGTTGAAGCTTCTCGCCATTGCCGATACTCTTATTTCTTTGTTTCGGTCTCAGCCCACCACCGTCATTTTCTCTGGGTAAAATAGGGTCAGAGACCAAGAGGCCCCCATGAAGTCACTGAAGGATCTGGAGACATGGCCAATGACTGAGCCTGTGGCATTTAGGCTGAGCTGTGAGTCCGAGCAGCGCTGATAGTTACCTACCCTCTCCGGGTCTGGGGCTTCCCCGGTGGCTCAGATGGTAAAGAATCTGCCTGCAGGAGACCCGAGTTTGATCCCTAGGTCGGGAAGATCCCCTGGAGAAGGAACTGGCAACCCACTCCAGTATTCTTGCCTGGAAAACTCCATGGACAGAGGAGCCTGGCAGCTACAGACCGTGGGATCACCAAGAGTCAGATAGGACTGAGCAACTAACACTTTCTGTGAATCTGAGCCCTCGGCTTCAGACTGCTCAGATCCAGGTGGCCAAGGCCTTTTCCAGCCTGAATTTTATTTATTTAATTTTTTTTTTTTTACTAATTTGGTACTATCACTGTTTTTATTTTCTAATTTGCTAGAATTGTGACGTCAGTGCTTAGACTGAGTGAGTGAGTGAAGTTGCTCAGTTGTGTCCGACTCTTTGCGACCCCATAGACTGTAGCCCACCAGACCCCTCTGTCCATGGAATTCTCTAGGCAAGAGTACTGGAGTGGGTTGCCATTTCCTTCTCCAGGGGATCTTCCCGACTCAGGGATCGAACTCTGGGTTTCCCGCATTGCAGGCAGACGCTTTACTGTCTGAGCCACCAGGTGCTTAGAATAGTGGTTCTCAAATGTGTCCGCACAGTAGGATCACTGGCACATCTTTTATAAATCCCCAAACCTGGGGCAGGAGAATTGATTCTCAGTCCCTAGAGGTGAAACACAGCCTGTAGTTTGAAGTTTTAGAGAGGATTCAAATGTGCAGGTGAGTTTGGGAACCACTGACTTAGACCAGGAGCCTGCTGGTTTTTTCTGTTAGGGCCTGAGTAAAAATTCTGATAAAGAAGACTGAGCACCGGGGAACTGATGCTTTCAAACGGTGGCGCTGGAGAAGATCCTCAGCTTTGTGGTCCACAAGATCTCCTTCACAACTGTGTGCCTCTGCTATTATAGCATGGAAAGCAGCCACAGAGAGCACATAATGAATGAGCATAACTGTGTTCCAGTAAAACTTAAAAGAAACACACAGAGGGTCATGTTAAAGCAAAGGACCATATTTGGCCCATGGACCATAGTTTGTATCCCCATAACCTAGAACAATTCCTGGCACAACATCAGAAGGATATTATTATATCAGATGGATGAATGAATACAATGGAATACACCAGATGGATGGTTGAATATGTTCAATAAGCTTTTAATAAGCACCTACTATATATCCAGCTCTATGCTACAAGCTGGGATTCAGAGAAGTCGATATGTCCTGTCTAGTTGGGGAAACAAAACTATCAACAGATGATCAAGACAGAGTGAGACAGAGGCAGTTAAAGATGTATGAGCTGGCTCCTCTGGAGGCCCAGGGGAGGGAGGAACCAATTTGGCTTGTGGGATATGGAGGAAGTCAGGGAGAGTGTCCCAGCAGAGGCTTTAAACAGAGTCGTGGAGGAAGGTTTTCAGTCTGACTCCCGGCTTCCAGGAATAGAGTTCCCATCAAGTTACCGGAAGAATGGAAGGAGGCTGTGTGCTCCCCCAGGTCGCGGCCAGATGGGTTGGGGTCTGTGGCAGCTCTGTCTGTGATGAGTCTTCCCTCTGGATCCTTGCTTTCTTTTCCTTTCTATATTGAGAGCTCCATGGGTGACTGTATAGAGAATGTGATAGCTTAAAAAAAAAAGGGGGGGCTTTAGAAGAAGACACGCTTGGTACATTAGTTAATTTCCATGTCTGGGAAAACAGGGAGCAATACAAACCTACTTCAGCGTGTTTTGGCAAAGGTCAAATGAGGTGAAGCAAAGAGATGCTTGGACATGCATGTGGCACATTTGAGCCCTCAGAGATGTTCACATTGCCCCGGTTGTTGTTACCTCCATCCTTATCAATCCTTTCTTCTGTTTGCTGATTGCCTTTGCATCCTTGTAAGTTCACCAGGCCTGGGATCTGCCAAACCCCTCTAGAAGCACCCCTTTCTACTTTATATCCTGCCAACTGCTGACTCAGACCTTTAATGTCCTAATTCAAATGGCCAGAAAAGAGAGAACCTGGTCGGCCTAGGTCCATGTCCCAAGTCAGCAAGTCGCCTCTGGATAGACCACCCTTCAGTCCACCTGGGCCCCTGGGCGGGGGCTGCATCTCTGTCCCTAAGAAAGGGCTGGGAGTGAGCGGTCCCCCAATGGGACCAGTGCAGAGAACCAGTCGGGTGGAAGGTCCACCAGGGAACGATGTGCAGAGATGAAGGATGAAGTCTGGTTGCTTTCCCCTGCCCTGGAAGAGTGCCTGGGGCAAGGTCCCAGCTCAGTCGGAGGAAGCCGGGGGGCCCAATGTCCCAAAGTCTGCAGCTGTGCCTTCCAGTCCCACATGCCCGAAACCCAGCCAGTCCTGGTCAGCGGCCAGCCGTGCAGATGAGCTCTGGCCCACCGGCCCCACCCTGCGGGGCAGAAGAGCCCGCCCCCAAAGGAATCATCCTGGAGTCAAGTGTGAAGGCAGCCCAAGGACTGTAGGAGCCTTTGTTTGTTCCCATCTGCGAGTGCCCAGGCTGCCAAACCGTATTGGGAGTATAATGAGAAATAACGGAATCAAAATAATGTAAAGGAAATAAGTGCTGAAGAGAATAATCAACATCCTTTCTGAATAGATTTCCTGCCAGGGAGACGGGAGCAAAGGGAATGTTTTACCCCTGGGGCCAAGGCAGACAGCGGTCCTGGAAAGGAGAGGGGGGAAAAAAATCACTTCCTGGAAGAGAGTCTTTTAATTGTTCCTTTAAGAGGTGGGCAGGAGCTGCCAAGACCCAGAACAAGTCCTCCGTTTTGGGGGTGTCTTCATTTCGCAACCCTCGGAGAAGCCAGACACCCCCCAACCATGAGCACGGGCCACACGTAGCAGTGGTTTTCCCTGGATCCTCACCCAGCTTGGCACCAGGCTGGCTGTGTGCATTTAGGTCTCCGGCATGCTGATGGAGGGTGGGCTTTGGAGGTGGCCAGATGGACATGGGCTGGGGGTTCCAGCTGTGCCACCTGCCTAGCCTGGTGGCCTGTGAGTTCCAGACTTTTCTCCAAGTCTTACTTTTTTTCTAACAAATTCTCTTCCTGCTTTGTTCACAAAGCTCTCATCAGTAAAAAAAAAAAAAAAAAAAAAATTAGGCACCATTCTGGCTGGCAACAGATTCAGCGAGATAATATGAGAGCCATAGCGCATCGTAGGAGGTTCAGGCCAGGTTTATCAGCTCCCTCTTCCTTACTCACCCCTCCTCTCGCCTCCTCCTCTCTCTTATCAAAGTCTTGCCTCAGTCATGGTAACAGGGTTCACGTTTGCTCTTCCCATAAGCCCCCTAGGCAAGCAGACATTATGCTCTTGCAGTAAGGTGGGGAGGAAGCTGGAAAGCCGCTGTTTTTTCACTTTTCATTTCCTCCTTCTGTTCATGGTCTCTGTTGGATGGTAGGTTTCCGCCTGGGACCCATCCACAGAGGGCACCTGGGCCAAGAGAATGAGGGAACCCTCATCCAGGGCACCCCCATTTTCCTCCCTGCCCTGCTTTCCTTAGTGGTCTAACCACAGACGTTTCTTTCCATCTCTTTTGGAGAAGGCTGCCCCTGACTTTCACACCATTTCCTGCCCGCTTTTCATCATCCTCTGAATTGCCATAAAAGAAAACCTGTCCACCTTAATAAAAATGGCAGGAAGGCGCCCCGTGTGAACCCCGCTGCTTCTGTCGTGTCTCTGGCTGTGCTTCGGACCCCACACCCCTCGGCTCTGTGCTGGTACCTAGGGAGAAAAACAAAAAGAAGGCAACCAGCAGAATAAAATAATATACTGACGTTCTTCTTTGCACGGTGCTCAACACTGCTTCTTTGGTTCTCCATCCACCCTGAAGAAGCATGTGACTGTTAGCCCCATTTGGTGGGTGAGGGAGAGGGGCCCAGAGATGCTGAGTCATTCACTCGAGGTCTCAGGGCGCTGGGTCTGAACCCACGTGGTCTGTCTCTGTAGTCAGTGTGCTGACCTGTATGCTGATGGAATGGGACACTGTCCCCCGGGTACCCCGTAGGCAAAACAAGAAGGAACTGGGTGGGCATTCGAGCCTGAGAGCCAGAAAGGCATCCAGATGATGCACTCTGCCCTGCGATGGAGGACTGTTTGAGGCTGAAACAGTAGCCCAGTAACCCCCTCTGATAAGCATCTCAGGACGTGCAGGTGGCCTTTGAGAGACAGCATGAGATTGCAGGGTCTAAGCAAACACTCCCCCAGAATTAGCGACCGTCCCCCTCACCCCACCGCAGCACATTCAGACCCGGAATGGCCCCCGAGGTCCAGTTATCAGATGGTCATACCATGCAAGGACAACTCACTCCTCTGCCCCATCCTATCTCCTGAATCTCACACACCAGCCCCAAGTTGAGTCACCACTTCCCAGTTCCCCAGCCCGGCAGCACCATGGCAGGAGTTCAGAAATCTCGGATCCCCGATGGCACAGGCCCCACTCCAGGCTGAACGCTGAGTCCGTGCCGGTTTTTCATAATTGGTTTTCAGAGCAGCCGGTTCCGTGATGTGTCATTGTTAGCAGTTGTAAAAAGATAACTCACATTTTTAAAAGCTTAAAGCTTGCTCGGTGCAGATAAAAACTGTGACAAATTATGTTCCGAAAAATCATAAAAGTGGAGAGAGACATGTTAATAACCAAAGGTGGCGTTTCATTTAGAGGTCAGCCAGAGCTATTAAAGTGGTCAGGAATTTCAAGCTTTGGCAATAGTGATTTGACCATATCACTTATCTTCGGCAGCCCATGCCTAAGTATCTCCCTGGGTAAAAAAAAATAATAATCATCATCATCCAGAGACAGTAATACGGGAGGTCAGGGTGAACTGGGGAGAAAAGCTAGAAGAAACCCAGCTTTTGAGACGTTCGAATCGACCAAGACCATTACATGCTTCGGTTCCCACGCTTTCACCCCCAGTATTCAAGAACATGCTTACACATACAAACACCAACACACGTCCGACATACCCAACTCATCATGTAAAATAGCCGTGTGACGATTTTTCTACAAGAAAAAAAAATGGAGAGAAAATTGATCTGAAGATTTGGATGACAAACAACAAGCAAGTGTGTGAAACATCATCTGGTTTTTCCAAACTTAAAAAAAAGTTGTTTTGTGTGTGTGTGTGTGTGTGTTGGGGGATTTGTTTGTTCTTTGGTTCTTGTGTGTGTATATGTGTTTGTATTTTCCTTTCGCTGAGATTGAAGTAAATGCAAAAGGTGAATGATCTTCGACCAGTGGGAGATGCTCCAAGGTTTATCCACACAGTGGGAGGGGAGGAGTTGAATGGAGTCTGGCCGTTGGTTATTTTGAGAATGGGAGGTTGCCAAGCCACTGGTTGAACCCATACAAATGTGTGTCTCGCCAGTCTGTGCCTCCGCACCACGACCAGACTATGTGTCAGTGTCACAAGTGGTCAGTATCGGAAGGTGAACGATCGTTTCTGGAATTGACCCAGATTGCATGCCCTGGAGGCTCAGATTGATGAGGTCTTCTTCAAGGACAATACTATTGATAATAAGGCAAAGTCATAAAACCATTCTAGAACGTCACACTTGGAAAAATGCATGAACCACAAGTTGAGCTACCTGAGTTTTGGCTTAGTGACAAGTTAGTTGGGCGCTGCTAAGCCGGTCTCCTCACTTCTCTGAGTCGCAGTTTTCTCTTCTGTGAAATGTACAGGTCCCAACGCTGGTCTCACAGGGTGTTGCATAGTTATGTATTTATAAAAAAATAGTTTTGATCCACATCCCCTCAAAATGGCAAAATACTCTCTACTTGCTGATGAAAAACAGCATGTTGTCTATGGTGGCAGGTACATTCACGGTAAGAATCTTCCACTCAAGGGGGAGACTGTGGTGAAGAACCCTTCCGAGGGCAGACAGTTGACTTTTTTTTTTTTCCATTTATTTTTATTAGTTGGAGGCTAATTACTTTACAACATTGCAGTGGTTTTTGTCATACATTGAAATGAATTAGCCATGGATTTACGTGTATTCCCCATCCCGGTCCCCCCTCCCACCTCCCTCTCCACCCCATCTCTCTGGGTCTTCCCAGTGCACCAGGCCCGAGCACTTGTCTCATGCATCCATATCTAGGGTGAAACAGATCACCAGCCCAGGTTGGATGCATGAGACAGTTGACTTTTTAAATATCTGCCTGACTTTACCATAATGTAGAAGTCATAGCAGCTGAGAAATGGAAACTTTCTGTAAAGGTTATATAAAAAGCATGCTGTTTATCCACAGGCCAGACCATCACATGTAACTCGGGCAGATATAAGGTAGCTGCATTTAATGTGAGCATAATTGTGCATTTATTTATTTTAATTCCACATAGATCTTCTATACCACTTAAGCACTGAGGAAGGAAAAGGAAGTGAAAACAGGGGCATGGACCCTGTCATTTAAGCTCTGGAATGGATTCCTTAATAAAATGCAGTAGAAGGTTTGAGGCCAAAATCATGTCAGTTACAAGTCCATGGTATTTAGGGCCATTCACAAAGGAATTATTACTATTTATTATTTGTTCCCCATGTATTAGGCACTCTGCTAACTGAATAAAACTTCTGCCCTCGAGGAACTGCTTTAAAAGGAATTTACCTAAATTTCTTGGGAGCCTCACATGATGAAGGTAGTCTTCCCTCATTCTTTACTGTTCTTAACGATTCCGTTTCCTGTAAGTTGCCAGAATTGCCTGTTCTTCGGCACGTATTTGAAGCAGTAGAGTATGAATTGCAAATGCTCTTGGTAGATTCATTAGAACTTCAGTTTTTTTCTCTTTATCCTGTTTAAGCATACCACCCTCCTCAAAGGTCTGGGCATATACAGGTGATCAATAGTGCCCATTATTACATATAATAAAGATGGTGTGCACGCACACACACGGCATCTTGCAGTGAATGCACCGGTAACCGTTGCCTTATCCAACGCTCATTGACTATTCATGGCTAATGACGGACCAGACTAAGAGTAATAGCAAGATGACACTAATAACTTCCCATTGGGACTTGGTTTTGACCTGGTGGTTTTTGTTTTTCTCCTTTCATAGTGGATGTTGGGATCTGAAAGATGGATTTCCATCTAGCTAGTAAGGATATAAATAGGTATCCAAAAGAGAGCCTCTCTTGGCCCCTTGTGCATTAAAGTGACTTTCTATCTCGTCGACATGTTTATGGGAAGGGTTCAAAGGGCAGAGAGGTGGGATGGCCCGGTGAATGCATCTCCTGCTGATTCATGTGGGGCAGGCCAGGGTACCCAGGGGTTCAGAGAGAAGAGAGAGATCTCCCATTGCTGTGTGCAGCTGGTTTCCAGGGTGTCAAAGGAGAGTCTGCTTGCCATCATGGAAGAAAATAATAACCAAGCCAAAAACAACAGGTGTGACTTTTTTGAGTGGATATTTATTCTGGGAAAACTCTGCATTTGAAGCCATGGAATATAGCTTTGAACAGCTTGATGACTGAACTCATACCCAAGTCTAAAGTGAGGTCAGCCCTTACTTAGTTAATTGTGTGACTCTGAGAAAGATCCTCAGACTCCTGGAGCCTCAGCCGCCTCTTCTGTACAATGGGCTTGTAATAACCAAGTGGGGTTTTTATTTAAAATACTTGGTAATGATCTCTCTGAGGAAACACTACCTTCTTTTGGCTCTTTGCTGGTTGATGGCTTGTCCTGTGGGTCTCAGTGTCTGTATCACCTCGAGAAGTATCCATGATCCCTTGAATGACCAAGTTGTCCTTGCTCTGGTTCCCATCCCTGCTCCTTTCTGCCACCAAACTTCACAATTTGTGAGTCTGTATTTTATATACATGTGTATTATATAATGCATGTAAAATTGTAGACTTCTTTATCTACTTGATAATTTTCTTTCCTCTGGAGGGCAGGCTCATAGCTTTCATCCTTTAGAGCCTTAAAAAGTGTCAGGCTTTTTAAAAAGTAGGTCCCCCAGAAAAATCTATTAAATAAATCAATGAACATTACAAAACCAAATTGAGAAAGCAGTGTGTAAGGTGTATATTAAAAGGGAAGGGTTTGGACTTTTAACATTTCATTTCATCCCTTTCCTCCATCTTTTTTCTTCCAGAGTGAAAATATAGAGCTTAAAATTGAAAAAAAAATAAGTGGAAGAATTTTATGCATAAAAGTGAAATGAATTTTAAACCTTCACTTGGGCAGAGACAAAATTCATATTAGAATTGACAGTCTGTTAATCACTATTCTTGGTGTAATCCAATGAGAAAGTCTGTTCCTTTTATAAGTTAAATTGATTCATACATATTGGCAAGTTAGCTATTTCCCTCAAAGGGAGTTGAATTTATTTGGGCTGTATATTAATACCTTATTATCTTTCTTATGCATTGATGACATGATCATTATTTCATCTCAGTGTGTTTATTAGAGTAAGTGCTTTTGGAAGGGGAAGTTAGAAAAGCCATCTTTTTAGGCAGGTACATATAAAATTCTCTGATCTGTGGCTATAACTGTTCTCTGCAGATCTTTGCTGACTGTGCCTCCAAGGTGTGTTATCAGCATGTCCCAGTCAGGACATACTCTCAGAATATAACTCCAGTGTGTTCTTCAGATATGTCTTCTGGCCCAGTGCATAAGATGGGAAATTTGCTTGCGGGAACTATGACCACTGGTCAACCTCCTGCTGGAAATCTGCTCAAATAGTATTATTAGTGCGTCGTGTTTATATAAGTCGGGAGGATAGACAGTGGGAACAGGTTGACCTTAGACAATTGCAACCCAGACAGGTCTGCAAGAGTTGGATTGACCTCATTAGCAACAGAATGGTCATCAGGTTCAGTTAGGCCCCTGCTATGAAACCAGTGCAAGAGAAAAACTGTCTGATCCCAAGATTCTTGAGCAGTAATATAAAGTTTTACTGAAGCCATGTAGAGAGAACACCGAGGAAAAATCATTTTACGTGCCACATAGCAAACCCCCTAAAAGGCCCATTTAACCCAAAGCCCCCTTGTTGTACCAGCTGCTCCTCATTCTTTCTCTGCTGTTCCGCAGAGCACAGTGGCTCTAAGCCTTGTCAGGCACCAGAATAACCCGGCAAGCTTGGTTACAACCCAGACGCCTAGGCTCCACCCCAGAGAGTCTGACTTAGTGGGTCTTCTGGGGGTGGGCGGGGGGGAGTGGGAGAATCTGTATCTTGAACAAGTTTCCAACTGGTGCTGATGCTGCAGGTACCAGGACCACCCTCAGAACCTCTGCCTTATCGGTTCTCGAGCTGATTACATCTCTGTGTGATCAGTCCCTTCTATGTGAAAGGTGTTTGTAAATTAGAAGACAGAATTAGGTTGAGTAGCAACAAATCCACTGATGATCCTCTCATCCGCTTCACATCTTGCCGTCTTGTCTTTAGGTATTTCTTAAGGGACAGTATCATATGCTTTCTGAGATCAAAACACATTTGTACTGTGCCATTCCCTTGTGATACTAGGTTTCCACTTTGCTTTTTCAAAATCCACGTGTTAATAATCCATTCGTAAGTTGTGCCAACACAAACTTTACTATCGTATTTTTTTCTGAAATGTCCTTTACTCGTTTTTCTCTTCTGAGACAGAGACATTGTAGTGATTCTCTTCCTTTCTCCCTATCTTCTTGAGCTGTTGCATTTCCCCTTGTGAATCTTTTCATTATCTCAGGATATTAATTATCCAGATACATGGATTTGAACTATCTAGAATGATCATCCGAAGTGGCTGGATTGTTTCTTTATCCTTTGTGCCCACTCTGGAGTTTCATTTGCAATTTAAGTACCCCTTCCAGTTTGAATATCTCTTCCTGGTTGAGAAGGCTAAAGAAAATACCAATCTGGGTCAAATTTCCCTGGTGGCTTACAGTTCACCAAGTGTATTTCATGCAATATCTATTTAGGTATTATTTATTATTTCTCCTCCTTTTATAGATAAAGCAACTGAAATATTGTACATGGTGTGTAGTAGAGATTTAGTAAGTATTAATTAACCAGTGAATGAATGAGTGAATATCCATTACTTAACCCAGGCACCAGGCCAGTTCTCCTGTTCTTTGTTTGGCCCCAAACCTCAGGAGAAAGGCATCATTTTCTTAATATGAATGCAACATTCTTCTTCTTTCGCTTTTTCTGAGAGATGTTCAGGTCAACAAAAGTAAGGTCATATGCAACCTGCAGACATTGAATAGATAACTGGAATTTTTAAAATAAATCTTAACCCTTCTCCATCCATAGCACAGTTCACGGTCTGACCATTTCTACCAGTGTCTACCGTGCATTATTTGCATTTCTCAAATTTAAATTTAAATTAATTGAAATAAATTCAGTCGCGGTAGCCACATTTTAGTTGTTCAGTAGCCCCATGTGGCTAGTGACTACCATATTGGACAGCCAAGAAATGGAGCATTTCTATTCTTGCAGAAAGTTCTACTGGCCACATCCAGTGGAAAAAAATCTATGCTTATGCATTTTCTATTAAATCAATTAAACGGGGAGGTGGAAGTGGATTTTAGTGTTGCCTAGTGGTCGTTTTGAATTTTCTTGGTAGGATTAGACCCTTTATTTAGCAAACACAATTCCCAGATGAGCTGGAAGAAACATGATTGAGTTGTGCCTAAAACAATGAAAGCCCTGTGACATGTTGATATTCTAGACCGGCGACTTTGCTTGTGGCATTTTGGAACAAGATTCAGCATCAGAAAAGTGTCACCCAAGTTGAAAGCGCCCCTGTAAGAAATGTCTCAGTTTGACCTAAAGTAAGTGGAAGAGACAGAGTACGGGAAAAGGAAGCCGTGGAGGATGTCTCGGTGATAAATGGTACCCTGTCATACCACATTTGACGTCTTAACAGGAAAAGGGGGCTGTTGAGCCAGATGTGGGTTAAGGGAAGAAGTTCAAGCCTCTCTCTCATCTTCATTTTGTTTTCCAAGGCGTGGGTTGAGTTCACAAGCCCCGAGCTCAATCACAGCCTATCTCTTCTGCCAAACAACAAGCCAGTCAGGGCAAATATGTTCCCCCGAGGCGGCCTCTGCCTTTCCCAAGAGCAGAGCAATTACAGTGCCTCTGAACTGTGGAGAGAGTGCAGCCAAGAGAGGTGCTATCTGCAGTTGGCATCAGCGGTCACATCATGCGCGTTGCAACTCCAGAGGTCGAGCTCGGGGCCCGGGAGAGAGTGCAGCCACCCCAGGCCCGCTGACTCTCCTTGGGTCAAGGACGGTCAGGCCACATCTGTCAGCGGCTAGAGTCTGGTCTTCATGGATTGCTTTCCTTAAACACCAAGCAAAAAGCCAGTGCTCCATCTTTGAGGACTCCAAATTTCCTACAATGCAGCAGAACTGGGTTCGATCCCTGGGTCGGGAAGATCCCCTGGAGAAGGGAATGGCAACCCACTCCAGGATTCTTGCCTGGAGAATTCCGTGGACAGAGGAGCTTGGCAGGCTACAGTCCATAGAGTCACAAAGAGTCGGACACAACAGAGCAACTGCCGCTTTCTTTAGCCAAGCAGAGTTCACTTCCCTCCCGTCCGATTCTCCCCAGATAACCTGCACATCACCAGCACACTTATCTGGGTTTTCTATCAGCCTGAAAGGTTCGGAGTATGGATCTGTTTTCCAGACTGCCCGTCTGGCTGTCTGACCTACAGTTGTTCCCTCTCACAGAAATGCATGATGTTACCCTTGTTAAAACCACAATTAGTCTAAAGCCTTGACAGGAAATATCGGTTTGGTAAGACCAGCGGTGCTGTTAATAGGAAGTCACGTGATCTGTAGGGAGAGTGGGTGCTCGCTGTTGAATTTACACGATGTCTACTTATCGCTGATCTCTGGCTGTGGCTGCTGGCTACAGAACGCAAAGGCTTGCATGACACGGGAGACTCCATCATTCTAGCTGGGAGGCCAGAACAGGACCGCCCTGCCAGGCCTCGAGGCCAGGGGATGGCAAGGGGCAGGTCGTGCCCAGCGTGGGAGGCTTCTGGAAACGTGGGTTCTTCCCATCACTTTTCACCTGAAAGGAAAGACCAGAATGATGGCCGTCTTAAGGCTTGCTCCTAGCCAGCCCAGACTTGGCAGGCAGTTTCCATTATGACAAAAGGAAGTTGCCTCAGAGATGGTTAAAGAACCCGAGTCCCGTAAGAACAGCAGGCCCAATGACTGGAAGGGGTGTGGTTTGGAATTGAACTAACGTCTGGTTCTGCCCTATCCTAGCTTTGAGGCTTTGGCCTCAGTCTCCACATCCATACAGTAGGGTTGATGCTACTCATAGGGAGTCAGTTTAACTATTGGTCTGTGGCAGCGGTGCTGCTAATCCTTACCAGAGGCCACTGATTACATATTCTGTTCCAGGCATACTATCAAAGCCATAAAATATGTCCATGGGAAGAGTGCATCATTACAGTTAATTCAAGGAAGAGAAATAGTCTAATTAGCCAGGTAGTCACAACAGCAAGTCTTGATCTTTCTGAGTTTCCATTTCCTCTTCTATAAAATGTAGACGTCCCAGGTGGCGCTAATGGTAAAGAACCCACCTGCCAATGTAGATAGATGTTAAGAGACATGGGTTCGATCCCTGGGTCAGGAAGATCCCCTGGAGGAGGGCATGGTAAGCCACTCCAGTATTCTGGAGAATCCCATGGACAGAGGAACCTGACAGGCTATACTCCATAGAGTCACAAAGAGCCAGATACAACTGAAACGACTTGGCACAAACACACACCCATATAAAATGCAGATAACACCTCTCACACATTGCTATTGGAAGAATTAAATGAGATCATGGTTAGCACAATTATTGGTGCTAAGGAATGAGGATAGAAGCTAAGGAACATGGATAGAAGTTAATAATACTATTATTAACATTATTACTACTATAACTCTCATCCACCCGGTGCTGCCTCAACTGCCGTTGAGGTAGCTGGTGCTATCTTGTCCTGCAGACAAAATAAAACTGCAGATTCTCAGTCGATGAATAGCTGCTGTAATTACTATGCTCTCAGTGTCCAATGGAGTTCTACTGGAAATGCCCAAGTTGCATTTAGCCACTACTGAACAGATCTGTGGGAGATGTGAGCCATAACAAAGCACACCGATTAAGAAGAAAGAAAATTAAATGTTTGGTTGGTCCAAGAACCTTATGCCTCTAAAGTAGTCTGTGCATTTAGGAGTTTCATTGCAGACCCCTGACTGCCTTAAAGAGTGCATGTGTTCTCTAGAGCCGGGAGCAAAGGAAGGACATTCACATTGTGTTTTATTTTCCTTTTGGCTTTTCTTACAACATTGGCAAGTCTGTGAGCTGCTCCATCCTGGACTCAGACCATTCCCCAGGGGGCTTCGGTGAGTCACCTCCAGGCTGATAAGACAGAGGTCAGCTCTAGCCCAGGTGTCCTCAGCCAGGAACCACTGGCCTTTAGTTGGAGTTACAGCTGTTATATACTTTCAGAGCCAGGTAGGATTGTCCCTCCTTGCGTCTCCCTCCTCCGCTAAAGCAGAGCAGAAAGACCAGGGCAAGACTCTCAGTCCCTGCGGTTAGCAAGTTTCACTTATTCAAAGGAATCTGTTCCTCCCATCCAGGGTAAGTCATTATGCAATCAATATAAAGAAAAGTCAGAATAAAACTAAAGGAAAGAAGCAAACATATCTATATATATATATATATTTTTTTAAAAAGAAAACAACAAACAACCCACAGCCAGCTAAATTAAACCTAAAACTGAAATCCTAATACATGTGAAAGGGTAACCCTTCTGGTTGTTTGCTATTATTTTTCACTCCAATAATACTTGGAGTGTTTGCTCCTTTGCTCTTCTCCCAGGCAGTCTCAGTATTTGGAAAGAGGTGTGCTGACCAGTTTCTCAGGACACAGAAACTGGTCTATAGTCTGCCTTCTCTTGCGTTCTGAAGGAGGCATCACCTTCCAACGCACCTCTCTGACGTGGTATTTCATATATCCTGACACTACCTGTGTTTCAGTCATCACTTACAAAGTCCTTCATCCTCTGCCATTATTTTGTGCTTCCCGGAACATGTTAGATTCAGAGGCTGGAAGCCACGTGGGAGTAAACTGGGACTTGCCAATATGTAAGAGGGCAGAGAAGGGGATGATTCTTTGATCAGGTGTCAATTACAGTAAATTGTCTGTGTCTCTTCATACACAAAGCTTCAGCATCCCCATTTGTGATGAGGCGCTAAGAATTGTCTCTTTTGCTGGGTTGCTGCCTAGGGCGGTGCCTGGCCGCTAGTAAGTGTGCGGTAGATGGCAGCCAACATACGACACCATCACTGTCTTCATCATCGTCGTCCCCTCTGAGGAAGGACGTCGAGTCAGTGTGGAATCACTGAGTCCAGATGCCCTGTCTTCTGCAGAC
The DNA here is from genome assembly GCF_023699985.2 of Odocoileus virginianus. NCBI lineage: Eukaryota > Metazoa > Chordata > Mammalia > Artiodactyla > Cervidae > Odocoileus > Odocoileus virginianus. Next base: position 53,455,415 of record NC_069693.1, read on the forward strand.
AGCCAGGCCTTTGCACACTAGCTGGGCACGTGGGGTGTCCATGATTAGGAGCAAGCACGTGGATGCTTGGAGGGGGAGGAGGGGTCGTCTCTCCTGAGCTGAACGGAATCCACACCTTGAACCCCCTTGTGCAGGCATGACTCTAGAGATCCCTGCCTTCGGATCACTGGCCATTTTCCACTCAACTCCAATCAAACTCGAATCAAAACTCTCCTGCCGACAGAGGCTGAGTCCTGTGAATATACTCTGGACTTTTCACACTAGGTCAGTTATTCCTTTATGTAGTCGTTCATTCATTCGTCCATGCATTCTGTAAATGCAGTCAGCTCCATCTCAAGAGCTGGAGGGTTGAGGACGTCAAGGCTTCTGTAACTCAGCACCCTGTGCCCACTGTGTAAATGGGTGAGTTTGTGTGTACACATGTATGTGCACACGCATGCACCAACAAGTCAGCCCTGTAAGGGGTGATGCCACGTCATGTTCCCTTCCATATACCCACCCCTCACCGTCTTAACGTATCTTGCTTATCTGTTCCGTCACCAGATGGTGTTTTCTGAGTGAACGGATGAGTCAGGCAAAGCCAGAGTAGAAAGCAGGCAAAGAGGGAGGGATGAAGTAGATGCCCTCCTCGGCCTCCCGTGTCGCCGAGACAACTCACCCCCTCCGATAGAGGCCTCTCCCTCCCAGCCCACCCCACACCTGGAACCCTGCCGTTGGTCACACGCCTGTCTCTTCCGGAAGATCGCAGCGGCCTTCCATCCCCAGGGCCTCCACGGCGGCTGTCCTCTAACGGCATCATCAGTAAGCACTTGCCGAATGGATGCTTTGTAGCTGAGAAATCTTACCAGCTGTCACTGGGAAAAGGATTCCAGCAGGGGTTACCATCGGAAGTAAGGAAGAAGGCTGGGGTGGTGACTGCCGCCATTCAGAAGCAGAGTGGGCGCGTGAACTGAAGTCAGGGCAGAGGCTAGCGAGGGAAGAGCAAGTGGTGGAGATGACGGGAAGAAAGCTCAGCAAAGGCAGAGAGAACAGACAGGAGCCAAGGAGGAGGCCCAGATCCTGAGCTCCGGCAGCCGGGAGGAAAATGGCCCCATTCATTTCAGTGGGTTTGGGGGGAAAGTCGGGGAGAATGACTGAAGGTAAAGAGCTCTCAAAGGAGCAGGGGGAAGTGTGAGAAAAGAAGGACCTAAAGTCACCTTTAGGTCAAAAGTCCTTGTGCAACTTGTTATACTTTTTGAAAAAATATTTTTATTAAAGTTTAGTTGAGTTATAGTGTTAATTTCTGCTGTACAAAGTGATTTTGTTATGCATATATATATATGTAAATCATTTTTAAAAATTCTTTTACATTACAGTTTATCACAGAACATAGTTCCCTGTGCTATACAGTGGGCCTTTATTGCTTGTATAACAGCTTACCTCTGCTCACTCCAACCCCCACTCCTTCCGGCCACCACCCTGCTCCCCCTCTGCAAGCATGCGTCTGTCCTCCACACACACGAGTCTGCTTCTGTTGTGTAGATGTGCTCATTTGTGTCATATTTTAGGGTCCATGTGTAAGTGATGTCATCTAGTATTTCTCTTTCTGATTCTGACGTACCCTACTTAGTATGATAATCTCTAGTTGCATCCATGTTGCTGCAAATGGCATTACTGCATTCTTTTTCATGGCCGAGTAGTATTCCATTGCATTCGGAATACCTGCCGCATCATCTGTCCACTCATCCATCAATGGACACTTGGGTTGTTCCCACATCTTGGTTACTGTGAACGGTGCTGCTCAGAACACAGGGGTGCCTGTATGCTTTTTTCCTTCCTTGATGTGTTTCCATGGGCAAACCAGGGAAGCAAAGGGATTATTTCTTTGGCAGGTTAAACCAGTAAGGTTAATCAAACACTGCAACGAATCCCTCCACCCAGTCCCAGAATCACGAGGTTGAACTTGATTCTCTTGGCGCTCTAGGCCATTTTTCTGGATTTGTTCACCTGTTTCACAGTTACTTACTGCTTCCCCTCATCTACTCGAGGCTGTGGATTCTATGATGAATGAGAAGAGACACAACCCCTGCCCTTATAGAGTTCATGAGAGAGGCGGGAGGTATCCATGTAGAGAGGCTAATGTGAAGTGGCAGGGGAGAGGTGACCGAGGTCCTTGGTGGGACTTGTAGTGTCTGGGGGTGCTCCAGAGCAGGGGTCCCCAACCTCCGGAATCCAATGCCTGATGGTCTGAGGTGGAGCTGATGTAATCAAAATAGAAATAAAGTGCACACCAAGTGTCATGCCCTTGAATCGTCTCCAAAACCATCTCCCTCTTCCCTGGTCCATGGAAAAATTGTCTTCCACGAGATGGGTCCCTGCTGCCACAAGAAGGTTGGGGACTGCCGCTCTAGGGGAAAGAGCTCCTGCAGAGACCCAGAGGAGGAGGAAGCGACTAAAGGAGGAAAGAGTTGGGGGTGGGGAGGGGAGAATGTTCTAGAAGGATCTAAGAGAGAACCGGAGGTCCTGCACCAGGAGGGACCCAGATTAGTATGAGGCTCTGAAAAGCCACCCATGGGGCTGAGAAGGGGAGCCTGGTGGGAGGAGAGGCCAGAGGGAGGGGTCGGAGCTAAACCAAAGTAGCCTTGGGGCGGAGGCGCGGTGGGGGGGGGCTGCCAGGGGTCGAGGCGGTGAATCACGTCTCCTGAGGTCGAATGTGAGAATCCTCAGTAATTCTGATTCTCATGAACGGAGCCTGGCAGGGGTTTGCCTGCCACACCGCAGCCGGCCCTGCCGGACTGGATGGTAAGGTTTCCCCTGTAGGTCGCCACCGCTAAGACCTAACAGCGTCTCCCCTCATTCTCCCCAGTCTGATGTAATCTTTCCGAAGGCTGGCAGCGCTTGCAGGAGAACTGTTTCAGCTGTCTATTAATATTTTAACATGCTTTTAAGAAAATTTGGCCTTTCGTCGAGCCGGTCTCAGAGCAGATATATATCACCGTTCATGATAGACGTTACACTTATCCCTGTGCTGCGGGTCTATTTCTCTTGTTTGGATTCATTTTTAAACATCTATTATTAAAAAAAAGAAAATCTTCCCTGCCAGTTATGTGTTTGCTCCCACGGTTCCTCGGCTTGCTTACTCTGAGCCAGTCACCCCCCTACACACCTCACCCTCCCCACAAGGATGGCGTGTGGTGGATTTTCTGACCTGGGCGAGCAGAGACGGCAACTCTCAGATTAAGTTGGGGGGGGGGGAGAAAATCCGGAACTCCAAGGCTAAACCAGAATGTTTAGTAACAAAGAAATTATAGCCTGCAACTGCCCTTGCACTTGGGGGGAAATAAAAACCTTTCTCTCTTAACAAATATTTATGGAAACTTTACTGTGTCTGAGGACTCCATAGGAGGCTCACACGTGGCAGTCTCATTGTATTTTCTTATGACAGCTCTTGCAGGTGAATGTTGCTTATCCATGTTTAACAGGTGAAAAAAGTGAAGCAGGTATTTTGGGGGCAAGGGGTGGTAAATAACCTCCCAGTAGGCAGAATGGAAACTCACTTTTGTCCCAGATCTCTTCTGCCCACCTGGAGCCACGCACTCATTCTTTCTTTCCATCTCTAAAGGGAAGCTGGCAAGCAACTAGAACATTCTGGCATGGATGCCTTCCACGGTGGGGGGCTGAGCTCAGGGGCCCCGTCTAGAGAGGATGTGGGAGCTGAGACCCCCGCAGCAAGGAGGAGCCCGTGTGGGCAGCGAGTGAGGAAGGGCGTTCTGGATGAGTGAGGCTTTGAGGTGAGAAGGAAGAGCTGATGGGTCTGTGGGTCAGGCAGGCGTCCCGTGTGGCCGGAGCGGGGAGGGGGAGGAAGGACGTGGTATGAGGCAGTCAAGGGCCGGGTCACCAGGTCCTGGTTGGCAGTCGGGAAAGCGGGCATCTCTCTGATCGTGGGTGCGTGGCCAGTTAAAGATGGCTGCATGTGCCTGACACTCCGACCTCCAGAGCTGGCAGCTTCATCCCCTTCCTGTGAGCCCAGGAGGCACCCTGCCTCCTTTGGGCAATGCAGTATGGTGGAAGCGATGCGACGCCAGCTTCTCCTCCCTGGCCTCAGGGAGGGGCACTTTCTTCTTCTTGTTTTCAAACCCTCTTATGGAGTCCTAGGGCTTCCCTGGTAGCTCAGATGGCAATGCAGGAGACCTGGGTTCCATCCCTGGGTCGGGAAGAACCCCTGGAGAAGGGAATGGCCACCCACTCTAGCATTCTTGCCTGGAGAATTCCACGGACTCCAAGGAGCCTAGTGGGCTACAGTCCATGGGGTCACAAAGAGTGGGACACGGCTGAGTGACTAACACTTTGACTTTCACTGGGAGTCCTAAGCCACTGTGTGAGAAGCCAGACGACCCTAAGACTTGGTGTGGGGTGATGACACAGGGACACTCCAGTCAACAGCCCCATCTGAGCCCCTCTAGCCACCCCCACCAAAGCACCAAAATACGTGAGTGATGTCATTCTGAAAAGTCCAAGCCAGGCCATCCGCCGCTGCATACCCCCAAGTGACCTGACTCAACACGGTATAAAGCTGAAAACCCATCCAGCCCAGCCCTGTCAGGCATTGAGAGCTACGATAAAATCGTGGTCGTTTTCACCACTGCATTTGGAGGTAACTGGTGACACAGTGGGTACCCAGAGCAGATGAGGAGTCCCTGAAGTGGTGTCAGGGAGCCGTGACTTAGTGAATGCATCATGGAAAGATAACTGCGGCCACTGTGAATCATGGGGAAACAGTGAGGGCAGGCATGGAGTTGGCGAGATGGATTCTGGAGTTGAGTTCCATTGTCCAGGCAAGACAGTGAGGAATAGCGATAGAAAAGTAGTTCGAATCTGATATATACTTTGGAAAAACAAAAAACAGAAAATGGAACTCACTGCTGGACTGAACGTGAGATTGACAAAGTGACCCTCTCCCCGGTACCCTAAGGTCCCGGAGAGGTGGCCCCGCCTTTCCATGACACAGGTAAGACTGGCCCTGCTCGCATCTTGCTTGGTAAAGATCCCCCTGTCTCTAGCGAGGCCAGGTGTGAACCCTGGTAAGGGGCACAAGGACAGTTCGGCTGCCACTGAGCAAGCTTCACTGGGGGCAGGACGAGATCCAAGTGGGACCTCTACGTGTCCAGAAGTGATATTTCCAGTGGGCCACCCTGCATCCTGAATGTCCCAGAATTGGGGTGTTGGAAGGGGTGTCGGTCTCAGCTCACTACCCATCCCCCCTTGCCCACCGTGACGATTAGCAGATTACCTCCAATCTCAGTCTGAAGAGGGAAGACTCCTAACCGACCAGTTTTCAACATCACTTTCTTCACCTGCTCCCAGCCCTGAGCATCAGTCTCAGGGCCACTCCTCTTTCCGTGTAGAAATCTGCTGAGTACACTTTTGCTGGGCAATCCCCCCAGGGGAGGAAACTCTGGGAGGAGGGCGACTTCCCGGCCTCCTCGGTCTCCTCGGGTTGAGCCAGCAACTAGTCGTGCGGGTGAGTCAGGCTTGTGTTAGCAGCATTTTATTTCGGGTTCTCAGCTGAGTCACTCCCGTGCCATTTCCAAGGAGTTCCAATGAGAAAATTGCTTTGAGAGGTCGGGAGAGGTTGCCAGTGGAGGAGACCATCTCTGAGGATCCAGAGGCCTGGCATTTGCTGAATTTCACTTCCCTTTCAAGTTATTGCTTCACTCCAGCTGGGGCTCAGGTCACAGCAACCCGCTGGTGTCCAGAGCTCTCACGA